>NC_080163.1:80274451-80606951 GCF_950295315.1 Erinaceus europaeus
TTTGGTTACTATTTTTTCATGGACTGGAGAAATTACTTGGCTAACTGGTAGTGATTAAACTGCTTCAATACTTGCTTCAGTTGCTACTGTAATTCCAGAGGTTGGTGAGTGCAATTGTCATAAAGGTATTTAGTACAGTGTTGCTTGTGCTCAAGACACAACAACTGAGGAACAACAGAGCATAAAAAAAGAAACACATAAATCAAAAAAATGGGTAGATCAAAAACAAATAAAACTGCTACTCCAATGAATGAAGACAAGAGCCCAGAAGAAACTACAAATCAGCCAAAAGTAACCATAGATAAGAAAAGTATGCAAGCAATAATAAACTTATTAATCACAGAAATGAAAACAACATTGGAGGAAAGGAATGGCAGTATTAGGGAAACAACAGTTGAGAACCCCAAGGAAAATACTGATTATCTTGAGGCAATTAGAGAACTGAAAGCTGAAATAGCTGTAATGAAGAAAGAAGCTGAGGCAAGGGAAACCAGACTAACAGAAGCAGAAAACAAAATTAGTCAGACAGAGGATGAGCTAGAGAAAATGAAGAGGTAAAAGAGCTTAAAAAGAGATTGAGAGACACTGAAAACAACAGCAGAGACATATGGGATGATCTCAAAAGAAGTAACATTCGTATAATTGGCCTGCTAGAGGAAGAAAGAGAGGAAGGGGAAGCAAACATTCTAGAGGAAATAATACAAGAAAACTTCCCAGACCTGAATAACAGAAAGGACATCAAGATTCAAGAGGCCCAGAGAGTACCAAACAGAAATCACTAAAGTTAGAGCAGAAATAAACAACATCGAAAATAAAAGAACCATACAAAAGATCAATGAAGCCAAATGTTGGTTCTTTGAAAGATTAAACAAAATTGACAAACCCCTAGCCAATCTCACCAAACAAAAAAGAGAGAAGAATCAAATTAATAGAATTGTAAACAATGGAGGAGATATCACTGCTGACACCACAGAAATCCAGAGAATCCTGCAAAACTTCTATAAAAAACTATACGCCATCAAGCTAGAGAATCTGGAAGAAATGGAACAATTTCTAGAAGCATATGCCCTTCCAAAACTGAACCAAGAAGAACTACAAAATCTAAATGCACCAATCATAGACAAAGAAATTAAACCATTATTAAGAATCTCCCCAACAACAAAAGTCCTGGACCAGATGGCTTCACAAATGAATTCTACAAAACTTTCAGGAAACAGTTAGTACCCATACTTCTGAAGCTATTCCATAAGATTGAAGAAACAGGAATACTCCCTTCCACCTTATATGAAGCCAACATCACCCTGATACCAAAAGCTGATAGGGACAGAACAAAAAAAAAAACTATAGACCAATATCTCTGATGAACATAGATGCCAAAATATTAAACAAGATCTTGGCCAACCGGGTACAGCAACACATCAAAAAGATTGTTCATCATGACCAAGTGGGATTCATCCCAGGAATGCAAGGCATGCAAGACATCCGTAAGTCAATCAATGTCATTCACCACATCAATAAAAGCAAAGCCAAAAACCACATGATTATTTCAATAGATGCAGAGAAAGCCTTTGACAAAATCCAACACCCATTCATGCTCAAAACTCTACAAAAAATGGGAACACATGGGAAATTCCTTAAGATAGTGGAGTCTATATATAGCAAACCTACAGCCAACATCATACTCAATGGACAGAAGCTGAAAGCATTCCCCCTCAGATTGGGGACTAGACAGGGCTGTCCACTGTCACCGTTACTCTTCAACATAGTATTGGAAGTTCTTGCCATAGCAATCAAGCAAGCGAAAGGAATCAAATGAATAGAGAGTGGAAGGGAAGATGTCAAGCTCTCACTATTTGCAGATGATATGATAGTACACATAGAAAAACCTAAAGAATCCAGCAGAAAACTACTGGAAGTTATTAAGCAATATAGCAAGGTATCAGGCTACAAAATAAATGTACAAAAATCAGTGGCATTTCTTTATGCAAACACTGAATCTGAAGAATCAGACATCCAGAAATCATTCTCCTTTACTGTTTCAGCAAAATCAATCAAATACCTAGGAATAAAGTTGACCAAAGAAGTGAAAGGCTTGTATGCTGAAAACTATGAGCTGCTACTCAAGGAAATAGAAACTGATACCAAGAAATGGAAAGATATCCCATGCTCATGGATCAGAAGAATAAATATCATAAAAATGAATATTCTCCCCAGATCCACATACAAATTTAATGTAATACCCATAAAAGTTCCACCAAGCTTCTTTCAGAGAATAGAACAAACACTACAGTCATTTATCTGGAAAATGAAAACACCTAGAATTGCCAAAACCATCTTAAGGAAAAGAAACAGAAATGGAAGCATCACACTCCCAGACCTTCAACTATATTTTAAAGCCATCATCATCAAAACAGCATAGTACTGGAACAAAAATAGGCACACAGACCAGTGGAACAGAATTGAAAGCCCAGAAATAAATCCCCACATCTATGGACATCTAATCTTTGATAAGGGGGCCCAAAGGATTAAATGGAAAAAGGAGGCTCTCTTCAATAAATGGTGCTGGGAAAACTGGGTTGTAACATGCAGAAGAATGAAATGGAACCACTTTATCTCACCAGAAACAAAAATTGACTCCAAATGGATCAAAGACCTAGATGTCAGACCAGAAACAATCAAATATTTAGAGGAAAACATTGGTAAAACACTTTCCCACCTACACCTCAAGGACATCTTTGATGAATCAAACCCAACTGCAAGGAATACTAAAGCAGAAACAAACCAATGGGACTACATCAAATTGAAAAGCTTCTGCACATCCAAAGAAACTATCACAGAAACAAGGAGACCCCTCACAGAATGGGAGAAGATCTTCCCATGCCAGACATCAGACAAGAAACTAATCACCAAAATATATAAAGAGCTCAGCAAACTTAGCACCAAAAAAGCAAATGACCCCATCCATAAATGGGCAGAGTATATGAACAAAACATTCACTACATAGGAGATCCAAAAGGCTAACAAACATATGAAAAACTGCTCTAGGTCACTGATTGTCAGAGAAATGTAAATTAAGACAACACTAAGATACCACCTCACTCCTGTAAGAATGGCATACATCAAAAAGGACAGCAGCAACAAATGCTGGAGAGGTTGTGGGGACAGAGGAACCCTTTTACATTGCTGGTGGGAATGTAAATTGGTACAGCCTCTGTGGAGAGCAGTCTGGAAAACTCTCAGAAGGCTAGACATGGACCTTCCATATGATCCAGTAATTCCTCTCCTGAGGTTATACCCCAAGGACTCCATAACACCCAACCAAAAAGAGGTGTGTACTCCTATGTTCTTAGCAGCACAATTCATAATAGCTAAAACCTGGAAGCAACCCAGGTGCCCAACAACAGATGAGTGGCTGAGAAAGCTGTGGTATATATACATAATGGAATACTATGCAGCTATCAAGAACAAAGAACCCACCTTCTCTGACCCATTTTGGACAGAGCTAGAAGGAATATTGTTAAGTGAGCTAAGTCAGAAAGATAAAAATGAGTATGGGATGATCCCACTCATCAACAGAAGTTGAGTAAGAAGATCTGAAAGGGAAACTAAAAGCAGGACCTGACCAAATTGTAAGTAGGGCACCAAAGTAAAAGCCCTGTGGTGAGGGGTAGACATGCAGCTTCCTGCGTCAGTGGGGGGTGGGAGTGGGTGGGAGTGATGGGTCACAGTCTTTTGGTGGTGGGAATGGTGTTTATGTACACTCCTAGTAAAATGTAGTCATATAAATCACTAGTTAATTAATACGAGAGAGGGAAAATTAATTGTATGTCTCGAAGTTATCCAAAACACAAACTGAATCTTTTTAATATATAGGCTGTGTAATTGATATGCAGACTCTCTCAACAGCCTAGACCAAGTAGATCAGAAGCAACCAACAGCACAACTATATATAAGATACTGGGTACTGTACAGCAAACCCTAACAAAAGGACTTTTTAAAGTTAACCCAATTACCAAATAATGTGATGATAACATTAACTATACATTGTCTTTTTGAACTCTAAGACAGCAGGAACCTCACATCTCCACTATAGAGCCTCTACTTCCCCCAGTCCTGGAACCCTTGGATAGGGCCCACTTTCCCGTATATCTCTCCCAATCCATATCAAATAATATTGCATCTGCCGATCACAACCTAACCAACGCAACAATTGCCACCTCAACATGCTTCACTTCAGACTGTGTCCAGAGACTTCACATGTGGAATGACAACCCTTCAGCTTCTTTACTCGGGTGAGACCTTTCCTTTTATAGTATACTCGAATTTCGTCTCAGGTGGTTCACTTTCTAACAAAGTCCCAAAATCTAGATATACACCAGTTTCTGTGAGAGAGAGCATATCTTCACATGTATCTATAAACTACTGCAAAAAATATACCTGAAAGCAGAAGTACACTAGAGTTTGCAGTGAGTACCTCCCTAACACTTCCTCTCCACTATTCCAAGCTTTGGGTCCATGATTGCTCAACAAATTGTTTGGCTTCATATGTTAACTCTCTTTTCAGTCACCAGGTTCCAGATGCCATCAGTATGCTGGCCAGGCTTCCCTGGACTGATAACCCCACCAATATGTCCTGGAGCTCAGCTTCCCCACAGACACACCCTACTAGGGAAAGAGAGAGGCAGACTGGGAGTATGGACCAACCAGTCAACACCCATGTTCAGTGGGGAAGCAATTACAGAAGCCAGACCTTCTACCTTCTGCAACCCACAATGACTCTGGGTCCATGCTCCCAGAGGGATAGAGAATGGGAAAGCTATCAGGGGAGGGGGTGGGATATGGAGATTGGGTGGTGGGAATTGTGTGGAGTTGTACCCCTCCTACTCTATGGTTTTGTTAATTAATCCTTTCTTAAATAAAAAATAAAAAATAAATAAATAAAAATAAAAAAGTAAAAACAAACAAACAAACCATAAAACAAACCAAACCAGTATAGCCACAGGCCCTTTGGAATACAACTAAAATATGCCTACTAGCTATCTACAAAATGGAGGGCCCCCCAACTCTTTATCTGCACTATTCCAGACTTTAGGTCCTTGAGTGGTAAACAATTTGTTTGGCTTTGTATGTTAACTCTCTTGTCAACCACCAGCTTCCAGATGCTAGCATGATGCCGACCACACTTCCCTGGATAGACAACTCCACTAATGTGTCCTGGAGTTCTGCTTCCTCAGAGCCCTAGGGAAAGAGAGACAGGCTGGGAGTATGGATCAACTTTTCAATGCCCATGTTCAGCGGGGAAGCAATTACAGAAGCCAGACCTTTCATCCTCTGCATCCCACAGTGACATTGGGTCCATACTCCCAGAGGGTTAAAGAATAGGAAAGCTATCAGGGGAGGGGATGGGATACAGAGTTCTGGTGGTGTGAATTGTGTGGAGTTGTACCCCTCTTATCCTATGATTCAGTCAATGTTTCCTTTTTATAAATAAAAAATTAAAAACAAAAGAAAAAATAATAATTTAAAAGTGACTTAGAGCATCCCTGACGGAAAACAAAAAAACATGGGTTGATATTCAAGCATCCATGACTATACCTGTCTCATTGTAGTATCACAAGATACAAGGAATAGGTATAATTATTAATCCCATTTTACTTGTTGAGGAAATTGACATTTAATGAAGTTAAATAAGTTGGTCAAGTTCACACAACTCAAAAATGGTGCTAGAAATGAATCCAAGTCTATATAACAAGAGAGAAAACTAAGCAGAGAGAGCATGTATTCGAATTGCCTTCTCAAAGATTGCTATGTTACACTGGTTTTCCCCTTCAGTGAGCAAGCTACAACTTATTTTATTCCAGGTATTTACGATTAGAAAAGTGAATGTCTTTTTGAAAAGTCAAAGTACAAGTTACTCTCTGTTCAATATGTTGTGAATACTTTAATACAAGATATTTGGCTAACTGGATACTACCATAATAATATATTTATTTGTCAGGAATTACTTATATTTTTTCTTTTCATAATTAAAATTTTATGCATTTAACTCTTTCAGGTTTTATATGTATGACTCGTTGTCAAAATATTATTTTATCGTACAAACCATTGTATTTTCTGTTGAATGTAAAACATTAATTCCCCAACTTAAAAAAGGTATTATTTTATTTTGCTTTCTCATATATGTAGATCTCTTTTGTTTCCACATTTTTACATTAATATGTGCAGGTATAATTTGGGCAAAATAGAAATGAGAAGTCATGATTTGTTTGTGCTTTGTGCTAAGTTAAAAAAAAAGATGCTGTGAGTCAAGATATTCCATAAATTCTCCTATATCATATGCAAAATTTCAACAGTAATCTGTTTTTTAGTATGCTAGTATTTTTCCATTTATCACAGGTCAAGAGTATCACCCCAGATTGAAGAAAATAGTCATCTGGAAAATATATGCTAATTGGGGGAATATTTTAGAAAGTGTTATTGTTACAGGAATGCAGGCTCACATTTCTCCCAAATAGGTGCCATCACACCTCAGCCACCACCCAATTGCCCTTTTCCTCTATCATGGGGCACTGTGTTCCAAGAATGTCAGACAGCAATGCAAATTTTACCACCGGAAGTATTGTGACACTATTTATATCCTGATAACTTTATTACACAATAGTGCAATTGTCTTGGGAGTCTCAATAGATGACATAGTTGCCTGAGTTTTGACTATTTTCTACCTCATATAAATGAATACTGAATTAAATAGGTGGTTTTACTAAGGACAAATCTGTCATGTATACATAGATAATTACTAAACTTCTACTTATTTCTATCTCACAATAAATTTGGAGAGGAGGAGACAGTATAATCAGTGTTAGAAAACAACTTTCATACAAAGGTTAAATTGGTAAAAATATACTATGTACCTACTATCTGCAATCCTTTTCCCTACATATTGGAATACAAATATTTTAAATATAGATGTGACTTCATGATTGTGTAAAAGGAAATATTCAGAAGATATTTTGATATACATAACAAGTACAATGCACAGTTTTTTTTTTTCTTGCCACTTTGAATATCTCTGGGGCTTGGTGCCAACACTATGTATCAATCACTTCAAGCTGCCATTCTGCACTCCCTCTTTATCTTTTTTTCATTTCTATTTTATTTGACTGGACAGAGAGAAATTGAAATGAGAGGTGCTGGTAAAGAGGGAAAAAGAAACACTTGCTTCACCACTTGTGATGCATCCACTCTGGAGGTGGGGAGCTGGGGCTAGAACCTTGTCCCTAGGCCTTGCACATGATAGCATGCACATTCCAACTGGATGCTACACTGCTGGGATCCACAATCCACAATATTAACAATATATTTGAAGCGCATTTAGCTTCAATGCATACTGATAGCAGCAAATGTGGACCCTAAGAAAATTTCAAGGACAAATGGAAAAACATCAATACCTTAAAAAATACTTAGCATTTGAAATACTTAGCTTTTGAAATAAAAAAAAACACTTACTGAAGTTGTCTAAATTATATACTAAAAATTCCATTTTCTTTCTGGTAATTAATAGATGTGTAATTGGTATTTTAAGTCATTTTTGTAACTTTCTTTATATAAACCAATGTTCACCTAAATACAGTTCTATCCCAAATTTCCTGTCATCTGGTCTTAGTACAGTAAGTGTAAGAATCATAGATAAATATATATATATATTTTTAAATTTTTTTGAATTTTTTATATTTATTTTATTTATTTATTCCCTTTTGTTGCCCTTGTTGTTTTATTGTTGTAGTTATTATTGTTGTTGTCGTTGTTGGATAGGATAGAGATAAATGGAGAGAGGGAGGGGAAGACAGAGAGGAGGAGAGAAAGATAGACACCTGCAGACCTGCTTACTGCCTGTGAAGCGACTCCCCTGCAGGTGGGGAGCCGGTTCGAACAGGGATCCTTATGCCGGTCTTTGTGCTTTGTGCCACCTGCACTTAGCCCGCTGCACTACAGCCCAACTCCCAGATAAAATATTAAGCATGTTTTCTTAGTATATTTTATCTACAATGATTGGTTAATTGAGACTGAAAAGAGAGAATGTGAAGACATCAAAGCTGTAAGCAAATGTGCCCTGTTGTGCCCCATTGCTAATCGTTTGAGCAATTCTATATAATCAGAGACAAATCATACCAAACTGGGGTAGAAATGCTTAGAAAATTGCATATACATGGAAATAAGTGTACCTGCTCCAAGAATAAGTTAATTTTAAGTTTTTTCTTAATATTTATTTTATTTATTTATTCCCTTTTGTTGCCCTTGTTTTATTGTTGTAGTTATTATTGTTGTCATCGTTGTTGGATAGGACAGAGAGAAATGGAGAGAGGAGGGGAAGACAGAGAGGAGGAGAGAAAGATAGACACCTGCAGACCTGCTTCACCGCCTGTGAAGTGACTCTCCTGCAGGTGGGGAGCCGGGGTTTGAACCGGGATCCTTATGCCGGTCCTTGTGCTTTGCGCCACCTGCACTTAACCCGGTGCGCTACAGCCCGATTACCTAATTTTAGTTTTTTTAGGTTTATAAGGAGATGATTGATATTGGGAGTCGGGCGGTAGCATAGCGAGTTAAGTGCACATGGCGCAAGGACCAGCATCAATATCCCTTTTCGAGCCCAGGCTCCCCACCTGCAGGGGAGTCACTTCACAGGTGGTGAAGCAAGTCTGCAGGTGTCTATCTTTCTCTCCCCCTCTCTGTCTTCCCCTCCTCTCTCCATTTCTCTCTGTCCTATCCAACAACGATGACAACAATAATAACTACAACAACAATGAAACAAGGGCAACAAAAGGGAATGAATAAATAAATAATTTTTAAAATGAAAAAGAAAAGATGATTGATATTAAACAGATTTTAATTGCAAACTGGAGCATTTGAACCCTCCCTCCCCCAAGAATATAGTGATTTGCCATTTACAAATCTGTCACATACATTCTCATCTGACCCTCACAACAACCCTGTGAGGGAGACAGCACAGATTCTTCTTCTCATTTAACAGATGAGTACAAAAGGAATCCACAGTTCTATTTTATACTTGGTTGATGAAATGGTCTTCTTTCAACAACTTAATGCTAAAAAAAATAAAAATAAAAAATAGTCTATCATCAACTAATTGAATAAAGCCCAACATGTGTGATTATGCCCCCCTGGTTGAATATTTGAAAGTTAAGACATTATTAATTGTCACAGCAATTGGACAGATAGGCACACAAATACCCAGGAGCATATGGAAAAATTACACATTACATGCCCAGAACGCAAGTTCATTTTATACATTTTTTTTCATGACAATTAATTAAGTTTTCTAAAATGATTAAATATCTTATAACACAACATCCATGTAAATAGAAAAACAACATTTTATTTCGAATTTACAGAGGCGTGCTACCTCAAGAAAGAGACTGTTACTACTAGGAACACTGTTTAAGGAATTTCAGAAGTATGTAAAACACATCTGTCAGTTTTCTTTTTTTCTATATATAATTTGTTATTGAATACAGACAAAGATAAATTGAGAGGGGAGGTAGAGATAGTGAGGAAAAGAGACAGAAAGACATATGAAGACCTGCTTCACTCCTGAAACTTTCCCACTGCAGTTAGGGACCAAGGGCTTGAATCTGGGTCCTTGCACACAGTAATGTGTGCAGTTAATCAGGTGCACCACCACCTGGCCCCATCTCTGTCAGATTTCAGGTGTAGCTTTTGCATTTACTGATTCTTAGCAACTGCATTTTGAAATACTCAGAATATTGTTACAAGCCGTTTGCCTTTATTTCTCCTCTGTATTGCAATTAGGTCATGATATTTTTTCTTAAATTATGTACAAATAGGTTTAATATCAAAGCTGTTACAAGGGAATCCTAAAGGGAGCTGTATAAAAATATTTTTCAAGTTAAACTATCAAAGAATTTTATAAGATAATTTAAAAAGAGGCTTTATAAAATTTATATGGTATATAAAGCTTGTAGTGGATACAATAAAATAGAAATCGGATTATTTCATCAGTTAGCCAGGGACAGAGGAAATAATTGACCCAGTTTAGGTCCAGTGTCTCACCATACCTCAATTTGCTATAATTAAGAGGCCAAGCTCAAGAATTAAGATAGGGAGCTGGGCGGTACCGCAGCATGTTAAGCCAGGTGGCACAAAGCACAAGGGCCTGCACAAGGATCCGGATTTGAGCTCACAGCTCCCCACCTGTACGGGAGTTGCTTCACAGGTGGAGAAGCAGTTGTCCAGGTGTCTTTCTCTCCCCGTTTGTCTTCCCCTCCTCTCTCGATTTCTCTCTGTCCTATCCAATGACAACAACAACAACTACAACAAGGGCAACAAAATGGGAAAAAATGGTCTCCAGGAGCAGTGGATTCAAAGTGCAGGCACCGAGCCCCAACAATAACCCTGGAGACAAATAAATAAATAAATAAATAAACAAAAAGAAATTAAAGTAGTCAAAAGCCCATCAATGATAGCAGTGCAGGTCATCCCCACAGACAGAGAATAGACAATCCAGTACAGTTTTTTATAGGATATAAGTATGGTTCAGGATTAACCATAGATAGGCTCAGAAGTTGCTTTTACCCTTAACTAGCAATTTATCTCCTTTTCAGCATTCCATCACTTACCATCCATTTCTCCCTCTACACTTCAGTTAGAATTATTTTTTTTCTTTTTTTTGGTTATGTCATTGCCCTATATCAACCTTATTCATATATTTAATAAAAAAGCTAAATTTGTACTATGTGCCAGATATCAATCTAGATACCAAGAATTTAAAGTTTATACAATAGCCATGCTTTCATGGGATCTACAATTTATATGGAGAAAACAAACAAACAAAACATTTACTGTTAAGTTTGGGACTGTGAAGCTATTATTACAAGAAAATGAAATGATATCTCACTATTGATTTTATTTGCACTTCTCTGATAATCAGTGATTCTTAATATTTTTTTCACATCTCTGTTATCCATCTTAATATATTCTTTAATGAAGATTATGTTCATGTCTTACTCTTCATTTATTATTGGGATTGTTTGGCTTTTGTTGCTGAGTTTTGTGAATATATATATATATATATATATATATATATATATATATTTGTTATTAGTCCTTTGTGTAATATATGTCATGAGCAGGTCTGCATGATTCCTCTTTGTTTCTCTCACTCTTTTAACTATCTCTCTGTCTCTCATACTCTATAAAAATGATTATTTGGGATGGTAGAGTCACACAGGTATAATGCCCTAATAATGATCTGGGTGGAAAAAAGAAACAAGTAAAAAAATCTATTTAAAATGATCTGAGTGCTTCCATTTCATAGCCACTATTTGTAATAGCTCAAACTTGGAAGCAACTCAGATGCCCAATAACATGTAATTGGTTAAGAAAGTTGTGTTATGTAGAAATCAACTGTATATTACTCAACTATAAAATTGTTTCCTTTGCTACATCATGGATGGAACAAGTCATATTTAGTGAGATAAGTGAATAGGAGGGCAAGGAGGAGGCATACAGGATGATCTTACCTATATATGGAACTGAATAAGTAAGGAAGAGAAGGAAAGTGCATGTTGGCTAGGCAATAACACACCAAGTAGAGCTTATGTGTTATAGTGCACAAGGACCTGGCTCCCACTTGTTGGGTGGTGGTGGGGGGTGAGTGTAACAAATGGTGAGGCAGTGCTACAGCTATCTCTCTTTTACTACCATTTTTTATCACCCCTTTCCTTTTGTTTCTGTTTCTGTCACACACACACACACACACACACACACACACACACACACACACACACACACACACTGCCACCATAGTTATCACTAGGATTTGGTGCTGGCACTAGGAATCTCCTTCTCCCAGCGGTTAATTTTTAATATCTCTCTCTCTCTTGCTCTCTCTCTCTCTCTCTCTCTCTCTCTCTTTCTCCCTATATAGAGAGAGACAGAAAGGGATTGAGAAAGACACCTGCAGACTTGCTTCATCACTTATGAAATGTCCTCGTCCTGCAGGTGGGTAGGTAGCAGGGATTCAAACTCTGGTCCTTGCATATGGTGATTTGCGCACTCAACTGGGTGTACTACTGCCCAGCCCACTGATAATTTTTTAAAGAAAAGAAAAACACAGTGAAATTTAGACCAGGTGTGGTCTATTGCAGCATAGTCAAGGTTTCTGGATGAACAGGAGGAGGGGGTTGAAAGGGTATTAAGGACTCAGTACATAATGGCTCAATGGGCTGGGGAGACAGAGTAATGGTATGCAAAAGCCTTTCAAACCTGAGGTGCCAGGTTCAATTCCCAGCACCACCATAAGCCTGAACTGAGCAGTGTTCTGGTCTAGAAAACAAGCAAACAAAAACATAGTGGCTCAATTTTTTTTTTTCCAAAGCACTGTTCAGCTCTGGTTTATGGTGGTGCAGGGGATCGAACCTGGGATTTTGAAGCCTCAGGCATAAGAGTCTCTTTGCATAACTATTATTCTATTTATCCCTGTCCAGGACTCAGTACATAATGGTAAAGAAGGACTTATGTTGGCTACGAGAGTAGTGTATAACACATATCATTAGGAGATAAGATATTGTACCCATGTGACAAATGTCTTGTAAATCACTGTTTCCCTAATAAAATAATTTCGGAAATAATGTGATAGAGAGTAACTGGAATATTGTTCCATTTTCTGTCATATAAAATATCCTATCTTGTTGAAAAATATGCTTTTAGGGATCTCCTTAGTTAAAAACAAATAATAAGTTTGTACTAAGAAATCAGTGTTCACAAACAAATGGATGCATTAGATCTTATCAGCGATTGTATCTAGCAGAATTTTATGGAATTTAGGGTAAATTTATTATTTTTTTATGGTGAAGTCAATAAAAATTCCTATAAGCTAGTTTATTATTTGTTAGTATGTATTTATTTATATGAGAGAGACAATGAGAGGATGAAAGAATCCTTTTGTTGTGGTATAAGTAGCACCTGGGAATGGACCTGGGTGGTTCTAGCACCTCGGACACGAAAATTCTGTGTACTGATGCTGTGTTATCTCTGTGGCCTTTATTATTTTTACATATACACACAGTTGTTTGAATGTTCACGGTTTTAGAAGTCATAGCACTCTATGGGTTTTAAAACTTTTATCTATAAAGCTTAGAAAACTATGTATATTACTAAACAAACAAAAATAAAAAATTTACATTAAAGCCTAATACAGAGAAACAGTGGTATATATCAACAATTAAGGAAAGAAAACACAAAATTGATGATTGCTATTAATCTATTTTCATTTCAGATAATTAGGATTTCATAAGACCACTGAAAATCAAATCACTCTCTTAGTCCAAAATAATCATTTAAATGATGAAAACCTCAGAAAAATTGGGAAAGATTCTTTTCTAGGAAGTAAGGAGATTAGAGAATCTTAAAGCATACCAGAAAGGTTACTTTCTATTTCACCCAAAGAAGAGTATACCTTATGATGTCTAAGAATCTTTTAATCTGCAGATAATCTGATATTGTACTAAACTAGAATTAGCTTCATTACTCCCTGAAACAAGACTATAAAGATAAAGAAAATGGACAGACATTTCTTTCTAGTGTAAGCATTATAGTAGAATATGCAAAATCAACATTTGATGGCAAGTTTGGAGTAAGATTTTCTACAAGAGCTATTTATAGTTTCTACAATACTCTAGTATATAGTACATTAAAAGTTGGCCCAAGAAATTCAAATTGAAAAATTTCACACCTGACCTTAAGATGACTTTTCATGTCATTGCCACAGTAGAGTAATAAACGTATGAAAAGCCTTAAGAAATACGAGGTTAATTATTAGAGTCACAGCAACTGAGTATCATTTGCTTCAGCATTTTGTTCAGTTTTCATTTAGTGTTTCACCAGGTAACAAAATAAAAACAAATTATAAAAGATAACATTAATTACCTCAGGTAAGATTCTGTTTCATCAATAAATATTGCTAAATACGTACATACACATAAACAAGAATGTGATAATATCTCCGTTTACCAGAAGTCTGATAAGTAAAAATAGGTATGCAAATACAAACTCAATCTACAATCCTCATAGTGGTAGGTTTATATTTTGCATAGTTCAGATAATACAGTCAGTGCAATGTGCATATATATGCACATATAAATATGTATATAAGGTCTAAAAGGCTATGGAATAGTCACCAGAGGTTGTAGTTATTAGAAGAAAGCTCTTTTAAAGAGATACTATAGTAGTTGGTAGAGAATTTCTATTAATAATATAGTCTGTTTTTCTTCCTTGAAAAAGATTGGAAAAAATTATAAAATACAAGGCAGATAAATAAAAGTCACAAGTGACCGCATCATAGTAAAATTAAAGAACAAGAAAGCTCTTCAAAGGATCTAAGGCTAAAGAAAATACTGTCTCTATAAAAATATAATGGTTATTGTTGTTGGTTAGGACAGAGAAATCGAAAGAGGAGGGGAAGATAGAGAGGGGCAAAGAAAGACACCTGCAGACCTTGTTCACTGCTTGTAAAGTGAAGCACCTGCAGGTGGGGAGCCAGAGGCTGGAACCCGAATCCTTATGCTGGTCCTTGCGCTTTGCACCATGCGTGCTTAATCTGCTGCACTTGCACCTTGACCTCAGGAAAAAAAACTTAAACATACAAGTGACATAAACATCTTTTCATACTACTGAAAGAACTAAATTTGCCATCATTGCATGTATTACAAATATCAGTAAGATGAGTGAGGGATGAGAATGAATCATAATGGTAATAGAAACAACTGTACTAAAATTACAGTGAACAATGATTGGTATATGTGTTATAGCATAGGATTTGCATGACCAAAACCCCCAAGTCCCATTTTCAATGCTTATACTATTGTAACGCAAAGCTTACCACTGCTTTGGCCTCTCTCTCTCTCTCTCTCTATCTCTATCTCTCTCTCTCCCTCTCCCTCTCCTCTCGTCTCTCTTCTCTCCTCTCTCTCTCTTCTCTCTCTCTCTCTCTCTCTCCTCTCTTCTCCTCTCCCTCTGGTGTTTGTGCGTGTTAGAATTTGTGTAAAATTATTGTCACAGTTAAGAAATAAGAAGCTTTATAACATTTTATCATGTTAAATATTAATCCATGCAGGTGAGTGAAGTGTGGAATGTGGATAGTTGTCAAGTAGGCTGGACAGAGGGAGACCAGCAAGAAATATCAGGAAACTTCTCTCTCTCTCTCTCTCTCTCTCTCTCTCTCTCTCTCTCTCCTCTCCTCTCCTCTCCTCTCCTCTCCTCTCCTCTCCTCTCCTCTCCTCTCCTCTCCTCTCCTCTCCTCTCCTCTCCTCTCCCACCACCCCCCTTTGGCTCCAGGCTTATACCTGGGGCTCAATGCTGGCACTAAGAACTCACTGCTGCCATTTTTCCTCTGTACCATTTTCTTCTATTTTATTTGATAGAACAGAGAGAAATTGAGAGGGGAAAGGGAGATAAAAAGAGAAATAGAGACAGACACCTACAGACCTGCTTCACCACACATGAAGTGTCTGCTATAGGAGGGGGGCTGGGGCTCAAACCCAGTTCTTGTGTGGATTATTTTGCATCGTACTATATGCATGCTTAACCAGGTGCACCACCTATCAGCCTCCTGGTTTCTTAGTAAGAAAAAAAAATCTTCCTTTGATGAATTATGAATAGATCCTGCTTCATAGAATTCCTCATACTTGCAAATCAGATTCTCTTAGAGTATCTTTCACTAGCCATTGCTATCACTAAACTTCAGTTAGATTTTGGTTCCCCATTTCTACTTCAATCTATGTATATCTATATTACCTTACTCTTATTATCCCATGTTGCGAGCCCTATAGAATAGTGAACCTAACTATGGTAATTAAGTAACTTTTAGGGAAAGAGTAATAATAGCAAGGGTAAGATAATAGGTCATCAAACTAACATCTGAGATCTACAGGTCACTAATAGACCAAATTTATCATTCATGATATGCATTTCAAAAGAGCAACATCTTGACCTGTCTTCAATTAGATTCCTTCAGCCTTGCCTCTCAGCCTAGTTAAGTGGCATACTCTGTTAGCATACTGTCTTTGGGCTCACAGAGACGGAGCTGGCAAATTCCCAGAATCAGATAATATTTTTACTATAAGAAATCTGATCAAACTGTCAAAACTAAGGAAAATCTGGTAGGCAAATTGTAAAACTTAATTCATGGTCTGGGACAGTATAATGCAAAGATTTAATCAAGACACAAAAGAAAATTTATCATTATTATCTCCAAATGATCTGTGATTTCCTTTCCCTTATCTCAGTTTATCAGTGACTATCAGTCCTTGCTATTAGAAGCAATATTTCTTCATGTTTGAGATCATTTTGGACATTTCCAGAAGCCTTTTTCTCCATCTGGTATCCTATCTAGTCTTAATGACCTGTTTTAAGTATTTCACAGCTTACACTGTATGATTTAGTGAAAATGGAGTAAAAGATGTATACATTCCCTCACAGCTGGGTTAGAGAGTTTGCATGGCTATGCAAAATGACTTTCATACCAAGGTCCCAGGTTCTATCCTGTACACAACCATAAGCTCAGAACTGAGCAGTGCTCTGTTCTCTGTCTCTTTCTCTCTGTACTCCTCTCTCCCATAAAATAAAACAAATAAAAATATTTTTTAAATACCTCCTTCACAGCAATTCCAACTCCACAGATATCTTTAGCATTGCTATTGTAACTACACCTGGGAATTTACTCTGATATGCTCAGTATCCCTGCAAGAGCAACATAAAATACTTCTTGGTATATGATTGAGATTGTTTTTACAAATATTCATATTAGAGAAGGGGAGAATTAAGACTATGTAGCACAATGAACTTACTCATCAAATGGATGAATGGATGATAATGTGGGATAAATAGAATATGGTGCTGAGAGGTCTAGTATGGATATCTAAGTGAACCAAGAAGAGTACTAATCAAAGTTTTATTAGATGAAGTGATTCTGAAATACTGAGATCAAGATTTCTAGCTGATTGTCAAAAACATGGAGGTAAGGTGAGGTATACCTCAAATCACTATACAGGATAACCTTGTAAGCAAAACTAGAAGTTACATAAGTAGACAACCCTAGCAATGAAGTGTATATAAGGAGGGAATCAAGAATCCCAGACAAAATCTCATGCGATAAGAATTTTGAAGAAGGTATATACAAAATAACTTAAACATTTTTGAGTGAAATGTGGATATTTGTCAAATAGACTGGACAAAGGGAGGACAGAAAGAAATGTCAGGGAGCTAATTTCCTTCCTCCCTTCCTCCCTCCCTCCTTCCCTCCCTGTCTTCCTTCTTTCCTCTGTTTCTTTCCTTCTTCCTTCCTTCCTCCCTCACTTCCCCCCCCCCTCTAGGTTTATCATTGGGACTCAGTGCCAGCAGTAAGAATTCACTGATCCTGGCAGCCAGATTTTCCTCTTTTCCATTGTTTTTTAAATTTTATTCAATAAGACAGAGATAAATTGAGATGGGATCAGGTGATAGGGAGAAAGAAATATGCCTACAGACCTGCTTTGACACTTGTGAAATACCCCAGCTGTACGTGGGGAGTTGTGGCTCAAACCTGGGTCCTTGTGTGAATCCTTGTATAATAATACTATGTGTGATTAACCAGTTCTGCCACTCTGAAAAAATTTAGTTACTTTGTATATACCTTCTTCAAAGTTCCTATTGCATGAGATTTTGTCTGGGATTGTTGATTCCCCATTGCTAGGCTTGTCTATTCATGCATTTTCTAGTTTTACAAAGTGATTTGGTGTAGTTATCTATTTTGCAAATATTAAATGCTTTCAAGTCAACTGTGATTTTACTTGTTATACATTAAGAGCTACTATTATTTTAGGAAATGAGTGAAGCAACTATCTATATAGCAATATATTAGTGTTTATATTTGTGATTAGAACAAATCAACAATCCTCACCTGCCCTTCCCATATATCAAAAATATATTTAGCATAATCCAGTTGAACATATCACACCTATAATTACTAAATATTCATAACTTCTGCCAGATTATTGTGTTGGTAATAAGGACCTTTGTCATGAAGACACAACACTGTACATAGAACTGCTTACTCTTTGAACCATGATTCAAACATAATCTTTAACAAATTTGATGATAGGGAGCCAGGCAGTGGTACATACAGCTAAGCACACATAGTCCAAAAGGCAAGGACCCAAACAAAGATCTGGGTTCGAGCTGCTCCCCATCTGCATCAGGAACACTTCATAAATAGTGAAGCAGTTCTGAAGATGTCTATTTTTCTTTCTCCTTCTTTGTCTTCCCTTCCTTTTTTAATTTATCTCTGTCCTATCCCATAAAATGGAACAAAATAGATGCCAAGAGCAATGGATTAGTAGTGCAGGCACAGAGCCTGCCTCAGTGATAACCCTGGAGGCCAAAAATAAAAAAAAAAAAAAAAAGGATAGAAAAAGTATCTACAATCCTAACTGTCTATACTGTTAAACATTATCAGTTGATCAAAAAATTGCTTTTACAAAGTGAATCTGAAAAAAATAAACAAATTGCTGATAAAAATGAACTTATTTTTTTCTTACAGTGTCTCCATACCAGACAAAAGTAATAGGCATTAGAAAAACAAAGATTTAGAAATGTGGGTGGAAGTATTCAACAAAAAACAAGTTTTAGAGCACCAAAAGAAGAAGGAATTATGCCAAAAGTATACTGATTAGAGGCAACCACTAAGGTAAAGGGGAAACACACTAAAATGAAAAAGACTGGTTTAAACAAAACTTTAGGTAAACATTTTTTCCTTAATTTACTTAGACTGCTTTTATAATTTGCATTCTTAAAATATTCAAATACACAGAAATTCAATGTGTAAATTCGATGTGTAAAGATATTAGATAATGATAATGTGTGGGTTAGAAATTGAATCATAAAATACCTCCAGTTAAAAAATAAAGGAGATTCTTGGCTTTCAACTATTTAGGGTTACTTCAGAATATTCACAGTTTTCAACCATTAATAACTAAATTGAGATACTGACAAAACAGGTGTGTGTGTGTGTGTGTGTGTGTGTGTGTGTGTGTGTGTGTGTGTGTTGGATGTGGTGGGTGTTGACTCTAGCAGTGCTAGTCTATCTGATCAGCCACTCAGTGTGAAAGTTCATATGAACTTAGTTGTGGTCTCTTCTCCATATCACTTATGTTGTCATTTTGTTACTATGCACAAGGACCCAGGTTCAAGCCCCTGGTCTCCACTGGTGGGAGGGCAGGGTTGGGGAGCTTCATGAGTGGTGATACAGAGCTACAGGTGTCTCTCCCTCTCTAGCTCCTGCTTCCCTCTAGATTTCTCTCTGTTTCTGTCAAAAAAGAAAGAGGGAAGGAAGGAAGGAATGAACAAAGGAATGAAGTAAAGGAAAAAAAGAAATGAGTGGCTCCCAGGAGCAGTGGGCTCTCTGTTCTAGCATCAAGCCACAGCAACAACCTTGGTGGCAATAAAAAATTTTAAAAAAGACACTCTGGCAAATTACAGAAACTATAAATTTTTTTATAGAATTATTATCTCCAAAATAATACCAAAATCCAGTTTTAGTGATGATATGAAATAAAGAAAATGATATTTCTTTGACAGAAAATACAAATTATCAGGCCAAGCATAAATTATCCAGTTAGATGCATATTTGTTGAAACTTACAATGTTTTAAAACATTCCTCAAAAAGGATGTAATTAAATATTGATTCCCTTATAAATATAAAATAAATGTCTTTCCAAAATACTACAAGTTAACTGTCTATCTTTATTTGTGATATCTGATATAAATAAAATTTAGAAAAAAAGTATATGAAAAAAATCATAGCAATAATCAAAAGGAAGTTTGGTATAGTCACACTTAATTATGTTAATCATCAAAAAATGCTGCTGAAAACTCTTAATTTTATTATGGATTAAGTTATTTGGTATTTCTAGATTTCTGCAATATCACAAAAGTGATCTACTTAATTTTCAGTGTCAATATATCACCTAAATTTATTTATTTTTTTACTTCAGGATTAGTAGTATATGTACAAAAGATAAGGTGCCAAAGACACACTAGAAGTTAAATCCGGACAGCAACGGTTCCAGATGCCACCAGGATGCTGGCTAGGCTTCCCTGGATTGAAGACCCCACCAATGTGTCCTGGAGCTCAGCTTCCCCAGAGTCACACCCTACTAGGGAAAGAGAGAGGCAGACTGGGGGTATGGACCGACCAGTCAACGCCCATGTTCAGCGGGGAAGCAATTACAGAAGCCAGACCTTCTACCTTCTGCATCCCTCAACGACCCTGAGTCCATGCTCCCAGAGGGATAGAGAATGGGAAAGCTATCAGGGGAGGGGGTGGGTTATGGGGATTGGGTGTTGGGAATTGTGTGGAGTTGTACCCCTCCTACCTTATGCTTTTGTTCACTAATCCTTTCTTAAATAAAAAATTAAAAAAAAAAAAAAAGAAGTTAAATCCAATTTATTTATTTATTTACTTATTTTAATTTCTTTATTGGGGAATTAATTGCTTACAGGGCTTAAATCCAATTTAGAATCCTAACAAAATCAAAATAATTTGTAGTGATTCAAGAAGTGGGATAGTGAAAAATATTAATGGAATTACACAAAATACACAATTATAAAACTGTTATCCAATGGTTTATTCACAAATATCACACAACAGTAACCTGCACAGAATAAATGATTAGGAAATGAGCATATCAATAAAACAAAAGTGAAGTGTGAGTCATTGCTGTAGTAAGATAAATACTATGTTCATAAAACATATACTATCACTTTGAAACATGACTATTTGGGAGATTTAGTGAAGAACTTCTATTGTTGTAAGTTCTATGAACTTCCTGGAGATTGGGCCTATATATAGGAATGCAAGTTTTATAAATAGAGTACATTGATTTGATTTCTTATCACATTATTTATTAACCTTGTTATCCTAGTGATCTTAAGCACTTCTTTGATTTTTCTAAGTTTTCATTTTGCTCTCCCTAAAGTGAGAATATAATATTCAGCAGACAAATTTGGTAAGGTGAGAAAATATTTAGGAAATTAAGAAAAGGGTTTACATTAACTTCATTCAATGATTTGAAAAGTATTTTTCTTCCAAGGGGGCACAAGTGTCATTCTCAAAAGAGTACTCAGAGTCCTAGATGCTCAGATCTGGAAGACAGAAACCAGATGTTCCCGAGACTTTAACCCGTCCTTCTAAAGATTACAAATCTAGTTACCATGTTTCTTGAAGTTCTTACAATTCCTAAGTTTTACAGGCCTGGATTTAATTGTAAGAGCTAAGGAAAAGTGAACTGGTTCTGCCTCCCACCTCTTTTGAACCAGTTCACTTTTAAAACCCACTATTAAGGTCTAAACCCAAACCTGAGATATCACCATTACCAATGAAACCATAGACAGAGGACTATGACAGAAGGGAGACACCAATTCTAGTAGAAGGCAAAGTCCGAGTTTGAGCAAGGTCATCTAAGTACTTCTCCAGCCAAATCAGTGCCCTTTCCACTAGACAAATCAATCCACCTAGAGGTTACAAGTAGTTAGATTTGGTTTGGAGTGTAAGCTTTTTAAACAAGTAGTTAGAATTTGGTTTGGAGTGTAGTACTTTGGGGTGCCTCTTCACTACTTTTACTATTTATTTATTTATTTATTTATTTATTTATTTGTCTTCAGGGTTATTGCTGGGGCTCAGTGCTTGCACTGCTCGGGGAGGCCATTTTTCCCATTTTGTTGGCCTTGTTATTTCCTTTGCTGCTGCTGCTGCTGTTAGATAGAAGAGAGAAATTGAGAGAGGAGAGGAAGACAGATGGGGAGAGAAAGACACCATCAGACCTGCTACACCTGTTACACCTCTAGACGTGCTGTGCTTTGTGGCTTGTGAGGCGACCCCCCTGCAGGTGGGGAGCCAGGGCTCGAACCCAGATTCCTGAGCCAGTCCTTGCACTTTGCATCATGTGCTCTTAACCTGCTGCGGTACTGCCTGGCCCTTCTCTTCACTTCTGACTGCTGCTGAACTTCATTTTGGTGTGGGCTGATTGTTTCAATTAACAACTAAGACTGAAGCTTCAATTCTCATTTCACTGGTGGACATTGCCATGGCAATTAAAGTCTCTGAGTCTGGATAATGAAATCCTTTATTTTTTTTTTAAGGTTTTTGATGCCAATTTGGTGTAGAACACTTTAAAATATACTATTGAAAACCAACAAAGCAGTCTTAAGTGTTCCAACATTTTACAAGGGATTATATTTTTCAAAGTGAATCTATTAGAACAGTGTTTAGAAAAACAGAAAATTAGTGAAAATTTTGGGTTTAGTTTTTGAGTTTCTGTAATTCTCTTGGAGGAATAGTAAAATCTGTTCATTTTATGGATGACCTGGAAGTCCCCAGTAGGTTTCTTTGAGGATATAAAATCACCTCATGCTTCTGAACAGTTGACAAAAATAACTATAGTAAAATAAAGTTAGCATAGTAAAACCAACACTTACATAAGATGATTTATTTTTAGTCATAGAAAGCTTTAGAAATTAAAAACTTTATCACCACTCAAGGACAATTCTCAACAACCTTACAAAAATTTACTTTGCTCTGAAAACACCTACTTAAAGCAGTTACCAATTTAAATTAATACGTGTAAATACTCCATTGAAGTTTAAATAAAAATATGTGGCCATTTTCCTTAGCACTTCAGAATTTTAATCCCTGCAAAATCATGTTTTAGCTGACATTTCAATATGGTATGAGAAACACCTCACTAAATATTATATTATTATATAAGAGGAATGCCCCAAAAGACATGTGCTGATTTATTGTCCTGAAGCATTAAGACATCTTATGTAGCTATGATTTGAAGTTCATAAATCTTGAGAAACTCCTTTTTACTGGGCCTTCAAAATTTGATATATTTTCAATTAGTAAAGTCTATAGATCAGCAAAGCTTTGTGCTAGCCAATAGAGAGATTGGAATATTTGCCTAGTGGTGACAATAAACCATTAAATATTTCTAAAATCGTCATTTGTAACACTTCTTTAAAATATTTTTTCCTTAATTCTTTTTCTACTCATATAAAAATGGTCCCTCATCATTTTTAACTGTATTTAAAATAGATTGATTCACTATTGCTTATATCATTTTTAATAATGATGTCCATATTCTGAATTTTGAAGAGTTAAGATGAACTATTTCTCAATCTTAGAGATTTGTGCCAATTACCAAAAGATAATTAGAGTCAAACCTGGGGAGACAGGAGTGATAGTTTCCTGAGATGTAAAATAGGTAAAATAATTTAGTATTCACAAGTATGTTTCTTTGGCTTAAGTCAAGTAATGACTATATAAGTCAGGCTGCTAAAAATATGACATTTGTTAGAGAATGTTATTTTTCAACTTTGGAATGACTAACAAAAACAAACAAAAACCCTATTTACACTCATCACAAATCCTCCTACACTACAACATGCTTTCCTTTATCAAGCTGAATAGCCTATAGATGAAGCAGGAATCTTTTATTTTTTAAGAGAATTCTTCTAAGTGTCAGTTCTTTTATTTGAAATTGTAGATGCATGTATTAGATCTGGTAAAAAAAAAAAAAAAGCCTTACCATTTTAAAACAAGCCTATTTGTTTAAATGCCTGTTTTAGGTAGATTAGTATTTCTTACCCATATAGTATTTTCTTAATGGCCTGATTGTACTGTTCTAGGAAGCTTTTTCCTTGTCTATCTAGGACAAGCTTTAAGTTCTTGGCAGATGAAAGTTAATCAACAGTGACTAGACTACATTTAAATAAGTTTAAAATAGTACAGTGATTTTTGTTGAAAATTGCTTTAAAAACTATAGTATTAACAACATGGTTAATAAAATTTGCTCCTCACAAGTTGAGAATTAAGAATACACTCAAGAAATGAATTGTTTATGTTATGAAAATAATTCAAAATTTCCATTTCAACTCTAGTTACTATCAAAGTAACACTTCTAAAAATAAATAAATAAAAGTTGGGAGATTGGATAAGACTACAAAAGTTATACCATACACTTGATGATTTCTATATTTATCTTAAAGCAAATTATAGTGACAAATATTTGCTTTGCTTCTGAAAACATATAATTTTATTGTGAAATTAATATACATGAATTAAAACCCACATTTCAATGTTTGAGTACAAGAAGCAACATTCATACCAATACTTAAGTATAATTATTTATTCAGTTTTAATATTCCTTCTGAATAAAAAGTTACAAAAACAAATTTAAAAGTATTGATTGTAAAAGTTAGTGGCATTCTCCCTTTTTATGCACAAGACATGTTCCTCCAAAGAGAGCAAATGCAGAGCTAAAGTCATTAAATATTTATTAAAAATACTCTGTAACTCAGGTATTACAGGATAAGAGTGTGCTTTCTCTGATATCCATACTCATTAACATTATCTCTAACATTTCCAAAGAAATAATTCACATTTTGTACTATCTGATGTTCTTTGAAACAAACATCATGGCAAAATGTAAAGTTTATACATCTAGTGGAAACAGAAACAAATAGAGATCAAAAGGAAAAGTACAGACCAAAATTCTTTGAATGAGAACTCTCCCTTTTTAACACTGATCTATTTCAGTCAGAACTTGCAGGCTGAAATGATCAGATATGCTTGCCTTCATTAATTATGATGTCTAAGTTACTCCTAGCGTATCTTCTAGTATACATATTATGTTTAGTTTTATGATCATGATAGTAATGGTTTAATACTTCATTACTGGAGCCTATCTCTAGTTTAAAATAATTTTGTAGTGCTAGGATCCAGAGGGAATAAACTAGTAGGAAACTAATGGGATATCAGGTGAAATGACCACTACAAATAATTTCCTTGGGCACTTATCTTAAAAAAAAAAAAGATTTCTTGTGTCGTGTCCTATTTTGAACAAATAGCAAGTATAGTGAAGATAACGATGATAATGACAATGATCTGGAAGACTGCTTCTTCATAAAATATATATTACAAACTCTGAACAATTTTGCATTCTCCTTTCCATCTCTACTGAAACCTACCTTTTCCCCCCACATAATTAGATGCTTAGGAAAAGGCAGCCAGAGATTCAAACATAAAGACAATGAGTTCTGTTCTGGAATACTGTACAAAGTTAATAATAAGATTTCAATTCCAGGTCAAGTTCTACTGATTCTAACCTTGCCATAACAGGGAAACTTGTTCTCCAACTTTAATTAAAGCAACAAATATGTCTCATCATTATTTCACTTCCAAAAATGGAGTAGTGTCTAAGTTTCTTTGTCAATCATCCTCCAACGACTGGACTCTGCACACCAGGCAGAACCTATTCTATAAAACACCAAAGCTCTTTGTTGTCCTTTCACTCAAATTTGAAGTTCCAGGAGATCAGGAGGTCAGTCCACTTTCCTGGATAACTAGGTTCCTGTAGTGGAGCAATTATGATTGAAAGCTGCCTGCAGACATGATTTTGTTTTATAAGGAGGATTTCTCCAACCCTCTAGTCTTAATGAGCAAACTCATTTCCCTGAAACATCACAGCAAAACTCTACACTAGTCAAGTGTCCCCAGTGGGTAGAGCTGTATGAAATCCCTAACAACTGAGCAAAGAGTTCTGAATTGAATCTTTAGCAAAATAAGAATAGTAAATAAACCTCTGGAGCACTATAAAGGTGTGCCGAAATCGTTTAGGAGTGAAAGGAGTAAAAAGTAAGGAATAAAAAGCAAGACTGCTTCTGAATTAAGATTTTTCCACCCCTCAGCCACCACAACCCCACCCCCAGCCCCCGCCTTTTACTGCTTTTTCATTTATAGTAAGCGGGACATTCAAACTATTTGGGGCTAGTTGATTTTTTTTTCAAAGTTTTGTTTTGTTTAATTTTTTTAATGGACACTAGAGACAGCTTTGGCCATGGACAGAGGACAGGCAGGCTGGATACATTTCCTATCACCCCTGGTCTGCGGAGCTGTGGGGAAATGAGGGAGTGGGGAGAGGATGCAGAATGTGCTCGGGGTGGGTGACTTGGGTTGGCGGGGTTCCCAGGGATTCCGGACAGCTCTCAGCTAACCCGGAGAGGTGGGTGGGGGGGAGGCTGGGGGGGGGGTGGGGATGGGGGAAGTGTAGCCCCGCCTCCAACTCGCAGCCTCCCTGCTTTCCTCCTCATTTCCCCCACCCCCCATCCCAGACCCAGACCCGCTTCCCCGCAAGGGTGCTCCAGCCAGGCATGTTCCAGGCACGGATGTCGCCAGGCCAACAGTGAACCCTCTCCAATCCCATCACTTATAGCCGCCACCCCCCCCCAAAAAAAAAAACCCAAAAAACTGAACATGAGTTCGCGCCCAGGGCAATGCAACAGTGGCTAGGACCCTGTCAGCGATCGTGGGAAAGGGTCTCATGAATTGCTGAAATAATAATAAATAATAATAATGATTAAAAATAAAAACAAAAAGGGGTTTCGCTTCCAAATGTCTCTGTAACTGATTTCCCAAGCGGAAATGGATTGTCCCCGTAAGCGCGGGGGCTGTAGGGGGACAGAGCCGGCTGGGGAGCCCGCGAGGAGACAAAGTGGCCGCGCAGCTCCCGCAAGTTTGCTCGGCTACAGCGGACAGAGATGGTGATGCCGCTTCCCTGGGAGAGACTAGCAGCACCCCTCGCTGCGCCTTGTAGCAAAGTGCTGCTGCTGCTGGTACTGACGAGGAAGAAGAGGACAGGGTGACTGTTGTCAGGAGGAACAGGCAGGGTGGGAGCCCAGCCCCAGAGCGCAAGCTGAGCTCCCTGAGAACGCCACCCTCCATGTCCTCGGCCCTAGAAGGGGGCGCCGACACTGGGTTCACTTCACCCCAAATACCCACTCACTGTCCCACAGGGCCACCAAGTATTCTAGCAGCGCCAGAAAGAAGAGAGAGAGAGAGAGAGAGAGAGAGAGAGAGAGAGAGAGAGAGAGAGAGAGAGAGAGAGAGAAGAGAGAAAGAGAGAAAGAGAGAAAGAGAGAGAAAGAAACGATGTACGCCCAAAGAAGAATCACGTACCTTGAGCTCCTCAATGTCCAGGTTGGTGGATCTGTCCATGGAAAGGAACTAAAGGAAGTGGAGAGGAACCGGACAAGTTGTACCAAAAAACAATCTAGTCTTTTAGTTTCCAGCCTAAACTCAGCTTTATCCTCCTCCAAGCCCTGGCAGCTTCTCTCAGTCTCATTCTCCGTGATCACGTCGCCTCCACCGGTTAAAATAATAAAAATAAATAAATAATAATTATAATATACTTTATCTTACTTCCTTAAAAATTGAGTGACAGGTGATCTTTATCGCGGTGCAACACAGCTCGGTCGAATCTCGCAGGGGCGGGGTGGCGGGGGGGAGAATCCGCTCTGTTTAAGATTATTTCTTCTGCAATAAGCTTAGAAACCAGCGAACTGCTGCATCCCAAGGAAAGAAGCTGCTTCCCTGGACAGCATCATGCGGCAAATTTCAAGCAAATGTGT
Organism: Erinaceus europaeus; assembly: GCF_950295315.1. Taxonomy (NCBI): domain Eukaryota; kingdom Metazoa; phylum Chordata; class Mammalia; order Eulipotyphla; family Erinaceidae; genus Erinaceus; species Erinaceus europaeus. Next base: position 80,301,990 of record NC_080163.1, read on the forward strand.
TCAAACTGAAGAGAAGAGTATGTGATAAAAGCCTTCCTCCGTCAGGCTACTCTGGTAGCTAATTTAGCACACTGTGAATCCCCGGCATTAGCAATGATCAATTCCCCTGGCAAGATAACCAAATCCCCGAAGTCCTGCATAGACTTAAAAAAAAATGTCTTGCAGCTCAGAGGTAGTCTCTCGGTAAGGAAAAGAAGATAATAAAGTATAAAGGGAACGTTCTCCTTTGAAGGTTATGGTAAAAAGAGTTGAGAGAATAGGAGGTGGATCCTACAGAGAGAAGAGGGAGAGAGAAAGCTTAAGAGAGGAAGAAAAAAAATTTCCTCAGTCTTTGCTGTCTTACTGGCCTTCACCACCAGGTGACTGACTTCACTTCTCTCTCTTCCCACAACCCGCACTAAAGGGATTTCTCTCATCTGTCAAAAAGCAACATTCCCTCTCCCGACAAATACTATGCTACTGGGTCTTAAAGACTGCCTTCTGCCCGGAATCCACTGGCTGACTAGCATTTCAATTCATTTCACATGTGGCCTCATCTTCTTCCTGAGGACTGGAAAGAACGGGAAGCATATGAATGTGTGTATCCTACACATCTATTAACTTTTTATGTTTCTGCTCTTTCAGTGACAGGATTTTTTAATTAAAAACTTTAAAAGAAATACTGAAAAATATTTCTTGCATCCATGTGTATTACGATAAAATAATTTCTTATTAGGAGTTTTTTTTTTTCTTTATATAGATCTTGGCAGGACAATGCATTTAATTAGGATAAATTCTAGAAAGTCTTGATTTATTCACTTAAGTGGCTTAGTGTAAAAGCTTGATTTTCAAAGGTATTTAGATAGTCTCCATATTGTGACACACGATTTGTTATAGATTTAGAAAAAGAGAGTAAATGACTACCTTTATTTTTCAAGGACTTAAATGTGTTGATACTGTAGCCCATTGTTCTCCCAAGCTTCACCATTGTATCTTCCTCCCTCATTGTTTTTTTGGTTATGCGACTTACCAGTCCACCTACCACTTCTGCTATAAGCTCTTGAACACTGGTCTATACTTTCAACCAGGATGGCATCCATCCTCTCCTGCTTTGCAGGTTTAATTGTCTCTTCAAAGAAGATGTTCCTCAGCTGAGTTCTTCAGACTTTTCTCCTCTTTTGTGTTCTCTTGATAGTAGTTATTCATTTTATCATTATGTAATTTAATGCATTTTGCTACCTGCTTTTCTGTTTCCTCCAGTAAACTGTAAATTCTTGAAGTTCTGTGCATTTCTTATTAGCTGATAAATCCCAAGAGTCTAGCACATAATTAGCAAGGACAGATAAATGTGTGTGAAAAAAACATTTGCAGCTACTATTGTATTGCATAAAGACTGCCATGACTCCCACCCACCTCAACATGCTAATTACCAGTTTTTCTCTTCCTGGTCTGCTGCTAAACCTAGAGGACTCAGCTATATTTTAAGATTAAACATGCAGAGTTCTTTAGCTTAAGCCTATTCTACTGCAAAAATGTATCAGCTTTCTTTCAAGCTTTCACTTGTATCTGCTGTCAAACATCATGTTCTAGTTATTCCTGCCTTTTGAAAGATTACATTACACCATTTCACTTTTATTATTTAGTATTAATACTTACATCTCTAACCCAAATAAATCCAAAAAGCATTTTTGTTTTTATGACAAGAAGTGAAAAATACATTTAGTGCTATTTTGTAAAAGTTTTTCCTGAGATAGAACTTAGACCCCATTAGTGAAAGTAGAACACTCCTTCCCCCCTTCTGGGAACTACTTTATAGAAGTTACTACATGTTAGTGTTATTTTAAGTTTATTTGTTATATATTTTATGATTTTGTAGGCTATACTTTGACTTTTCAAATGCTCAAAAATTGTATATATATAATTGATTCTTCTTTTAATGCTATATCCTCTTTCAAAAAGTATCATAGTGATCTACTTTTACATAACAGAAGGAGGCTGTAAATTATGAGCTTGAACATCAAATAAAATTTATATATTCAGTCATAATTTTTCTTACTATGTGATAGATTGAAATAAATAAATTTATATAAAAAGTGTATTCTAAAATGAGTTACTTTTCTAGAAAGCTTCAATAATTCAGCATACTTTTAAAAGTCATTTTTTTATATGATATAATTTTACATTCCATATCAGTCTGTTATTGCTTACCTTTATAAAACTGACAATAATAAGCAGGTTTGTTTTGAAAGATTAAAAAAAAAAGGATACCATCCCCGAAATAATTTCAAATTTAAAACTGTGTATATACACTTTAAAGAAGACATCTTCAAAAATAAATGTTAATATTTAAACATTATTCTGAAAGGCAGATTCCAGTTCCTTAGTGTAACATAAAATTACAGCTGGAAGAAATATTTTACTTAATAACAAAGCTTGAACTTACATTTTAAAGTTATATTTATAATGATTTTAATTTATCTTTAGATTATAGTAAATATTTAATGATGACAAGAATGGTATGATGTAAGCTACAGAACCTATATACAACTTCCAAATAAATTCTAGATTTGGGAATAGAGAGACAGCATAATAGTTCTGCATAAGACTCTCATGCTCTAAGGCTCCAAAGCTCCAGGTTCAATCCCCAGCACTGGTCTTTCTCTCTGAGTTTTTCTCTCTGTATAACACTCTCTTCTCTTTAAAATAAAGTATTAAAAAACTTCCTATTTGAACCTAATTGAAAGTTTACAGAGCAAAACATACGAAGTATTCTGAATGATTTTCCATGCAAATTCATTAGGTTAAATATTTCTAAAATCAAAAAATGAAATTTTATCTCCAAAATACGATTTGCTAAAACATAGTTATACAATCCTTCAAAGCAATCAGAGCTCAATTTCTCTTTAAGTATCGTGTGACTGAGATAACTGTCAGAAAACTAAATATCTTAAATTTGAACAGGGCAAGAGAAGGATGAGGAAGTGAATCAAGGAAAAGAATAGTATCTAGATCATCACAATTTTAAGACAAAGACTGCTACCCAGAGTTGCTCTAGCAGATCATGCTGGCACATAGCAGGTATGTGAAAGGAGCTAGATTCAATTTTAGCAAAGATGTATAATTCACAGGCAAACTGCAAATAGCAATTACAACCCCAAGCAAGGGGAAGGCAGGATGGAAACACCTGCAGATCCTCAGATGTTTCATCTCAAGATCACTCATCCATAGATACATTCATCAATGTCACCTTTTACCATAAGATACTAAAACAAATGTAGACCTGTCATTATTAGTACCTTTATTTTTAAATAACTTAAAGATATAAGAAATACATATAGTTTTTTTTTCCCCAGGAGCAGATAAAATTTGTATTCATTTGTCTAAAATTTCATATAGTGTTTTTAAGTCTATAGGCTTTTATAAACACTTTCTTGCCAAGTTTACAATTTGTGCTTTAATTTTTATTTTCTTAGTATATGACATAATACAATATATCAATTTGAATTTTCTTAAATAGTTAGAGACAAGTAATGATTCATGATTCACTAAGATGGAGCAATTAATGTCTTATTTACATAGTTGATCCCCAGTTTGTTTCTAGCAATTAGTATATTATTCATATGTTATAAAAATTCACCAGAAAGAAATTCATTTATCAAAAAAATGAATTTCATTCTTTCTCTTTTTAAAAGTATGTATTACAAAATCATGAAATGTAAAATTTTATCATGCCATTTCAATTTTACTAAATACATAGGAAATATTTTTAAAATTATCTTTATTCATTCAATAGAGACAGCCAGAAATTGAGAAGGTAGGGGGAGATAGAGAGGGAGAGAGGCAAAGAGACACCTGCAGCCCTGCTTCACCACTTGTGAAGCTTTCCCATTGTGGGTGGGGACCAGGGACTCAAACCTGGGTCCTTGTGCACTATAACATGTGCACTCAACCAGGTGTGCCACACCTGGCCTGGAGATATTAAATTAAATGAGTTATTAACATTGTGATACAGTCAAAGAGTTAACTGATCACCCCCAGAACAATCATTTTTATTATCCCATACCTGTATTTTTATTATTTAAAAAGTCAAAGTTTATTTTAAGTCTTTTTTTGCTTACCCTCTACCCAACTTATGCTCCTACTTCAATTTTTCCTCAAGGAAAATATTTTTAAAAATAGAAAAATAATACTGGTGTCTCAGACAAGAAAAAAAAAGTAAAGAATAAAAGTATAAGAGAACACAGGTGTGCTTGCATATAGATAAATATTGGAACCAGAATATAGAATTGAAACTACCCCCCAAAAAATTGAAGCTGGGAAAATTGTCCCCTTTCCTGTTAGATTTATACAGAAAAATATGGGCAAACTCATTTTTATTTTTGCCAACCTGCATGTTAGCTGTTGGGCTCAGACAAAAATTAGTAAAGTCATTGGCTCCTTGGAATAAACCTAAAATAGACCTACTACCTTTTTCCAAAATGGAAACTCCAAATATCCACTGTAGTCTTACCTTTAATTTCTGATTATTAAACTATTTGTTCTGCTTTATTATCTTTTTTAAAATATTTATTTTATTTATTTCCTTTTGTTGCCCTTGTTGTTTTATTGTTGTAGTTATTGTTGTTGTTGTTGGATAGGACAGAGAGAAATGGAGAGAGGAGGGGAAGACAGAGAGGAGGAGAGAAAGATAGGCACCTGCAGACCTGCTTCATCGCCTGTGAAGCGACTCCCCTTGCAGGTGGGGAGCCCGGGTTCCAACCAGGATCCTTATACCGCTCCTTGTGCTTTGCGCCACCAGCGCTTAACCCGCCGCACTACAGCCCGACTCCCCTATGTTTTATATCTTAATGCTTTTTCAGACATGAAGTTGCAGATGCTACCATGACACCAACCTGACTTCACTGGATGGATGAGCTCACCAATGTGTCCTGCAACCCCACCTCTCCTGGCCCCTCCCCCACTATGGAAAGATAGAAACAGGCTGGGAGCATGGATCAATCTGCCAGTGCCCATTTCCATCAGGGAAGCAATTACAGAAGACAGACCTTTCACCTTCTGCACCCCATAAAGATCCTGGGTCCGTGTTCCCAGAGGGATAAAGAACAGTAAAAAAAAAAAAAAAAGGAAAAAATAAAGTTGAAAACAAAACAAAACAAACAAACAAAAAAGAAAACACTAAGAAGAACCTGGACTGGAGTTGGTGTATTGCACAAAGGAAAAGACCCTGGGGTGATGGGCTTGGGGGAGAGTTCAGGTCCTAGAGCAGGATGACGGAGGACCTAGTGGGGGTTGTATTATTATGTGGAAAACTGAGAAATGTTTGTATACAAACTATTGTATTTACTGTCGAATGTAAAACATTAATCCCCCAATAAAGGAAAAAAAAAATATATATATATATAGACTAGGAAAGCTATCAAGGGAGGTAATGGGATATGGAGTGCTGGTGGTGGGAACTGTGTGGAATTGTACCCCCCTTATCCTGTGGTCTTGTCAATATTTCCATTTTGTAAATAAAAATTAAAAGTGAAAGAACAGTAAAGCCTCCAACGGAGAGAAAATGGAACTCTGGTGGTGAGAAGTGTGTGGAATTGTACCCCTCTTATCCTACAGTGATCTTGTTGATGATTATTAAACAAATAAAAAGTGTATTAAATTATATAGTTGTATAGAAATTTCAAAGTATCCCACTCATGAGAACATACATGCTTTGCAAAGCACAGGTGACAGTAGTATATAAAAGAATTATACTTAGTAGGTCAGGAGACAGCTCACTCAGATTGTGTGAGACCCCAGGTTCAAGTTCGAGTACCACATGGAAATACTATGGCACTTAGAGGAAGGTCCAGGAGTAGCAGAGCTAAGGTTTAGTACCTGTGTCTATTCGCCTATCTCTACCTATCATCTATCTAATTTTTTAAAAACATGAGTGATTAGGCAGTGACACACCTGGTAGTGTGCACATATTATCATGCACAAGGACCCAAGTTCAAGCTTCCAGTCCCACTTGTAGTGGAGACACTTCATAAGCAAATGGTGAGGCAGAGAAACAGGTGTCTCCCTTTCTCTCTCCTTTTCTATCCCCCTCCCCTCAATTTCTTTCTGTCTCCAAAAAAGAAGAAAAAAAATTTAAAACAGCTGACTTCAAAATGCTGAATATTCCATGGAGTAGAAGAAACAGAAACAGAAAATATCTACAAAAACATTTCCATACTAAAACTTGAATTAAAGTTCACAACAACCGCATAGCACTTAATTGTATAACACAGGGAAAATTTCCATTGTCCCAGCTGGGTTCTTCCAAGGTTGAAAAGATGAATAAGTTAACATTCGACAAATGAGTAGGAGAACAAGCCATAGTTGAATTTACATAGTTGTAATTTCAGAAGTAAAACATAACAAATCAAGAATATATGTTCTGAGGAATTAGAGAAGCAGAAGGGGAAGATATCACATATTAAGGAAAATGTGACTTTATATTTTACTGTGAGAGAAAAAATAGATGAGCTTCAGTTAGTGTTATAAAAAGTGGAACAGTGATTGCTTGTTGGATTAGGAAAAAGTGCAATCAACTGAGATGAAGATAGCAGCTCTTCTCAGCCACTAGGGTCTTCAGTGATATTAAGTTAAAGTAATCCAAATTCTTGAAATAATAGCAGACTTCTGTGACTGATATTATTTCCAATAAATGTCACCTTAGGTCCCCATAGGAAGGTAATATTTGTTGGAAAAGGCTGAACCTGGACAGAATAAGAAAAACCTATCTGATCTATTTTGGAAATTGATGCCATGATAGGTACAATTAAAACAAAAGAAATGCTTTCCTGCACACATCAAAGAGTAACACATCAAGATTATAACACACAAATAAGTTGAAGGATATTAAGAGATGATGTCAAATACTGCCAGTCAAAAGGCACTGTTGATCTTCAGTGTACTCTCCCATGAAAAAGGATAGTCAATTTATCTAGAAACTTTAAAGAGTCAGAAACAGTGAGCCTTAAAGTTACAATCAATTGATTACCTCCATACAACTCTTAATTATTTTAATTGCACTCTCCACTTTAAATCAACAATTTAATTTTAAGTATTAAAAATAAATATTTGGTTTCATTATTCATGTTGACTGTGCATGTTGTTTTATTTAACAACTTAATTCTACAGAGAAATCAGTCTATACAGACAAGTTCAGTAATAAAATTTAATCTAATATTTTGGAAGAAAAGTAACTTGTCAGGATTTTTTTCATATTATTTTATGGGGAAGTTATTTAAAGCACAGATATATCTATGTCTATGTCTACATATATACACATATAGGTAGATAGATATACAATTTCTCATCTCCATATTACAGGTACCTCCAAAATACTTTAACTCATAATTTAAATCTTTTTCTGCCGTCAGACACAGAATTCCCAAACCCTCTACATCTCATTCTATCCCCTCCTCAAAGTCCTTTGCTTTGATATAATACATGAATCTCAGTTCACATGTCACATTGTGTTTTCCTTTTATCCTTGTTTCTTAAGTTCCACCTATAAATAAAATCATCTGGTATTCTTCCTTCATTCATTGGCTTATTTCACTTAACATGATAGGGCAAAGGAGTTTCTGGATTCACCATTTTTGACAACTGAGTAATATTCCACTGTGCACACGATTTTCTTAGCCACTAATCTGTGGTTGGACATCAGGGTTGCTAACAAGTTTAGGTTACTCTGAATTGTGCTGCCATGAACAGAGGTGGAAATGGTTCTCATGGGATAATTGTTTTTGTTTTCTTAGAATAAATTCCCAGGAGAGAAACTGCTAGACAATGAGACTCAAATCATTAAATGGAGAACCAAAAGTCTCTTCAACAAATGGTATTGAGAAAATTAGATTGAAATGTAAAATTCAACTCCAGATGTCCAAAAACATGGAGTTCAGACCAGAAACGATCCACTATATTAAACAAAACAAAAAACAAAACACTAACATGATACTTGATAATGTCTGTTTTGGAAATAGCTTCTATGCCTAGAGTCCAAAGCAAAGGAAAACCAAAATAAGCCAAAAAGCTTATATCAAACTGAAAAGGTTCTGGACAGCAAGGGCACCATAACCAAAAGAGAAAGGCATTCTATAGAATGGGGGGATGTCATTAAAGGACATATATCAGATTAAAGAATAAAAACTAAAACATATAAAAAGTTCACTAAACTCAGCAGCAACAATAACACAAATCATAAATAAATAAAGGGAGAGAAGACTCAGAGTTTTCACCAAAGAAGCGATTCACAAGGTCAAAGGGAATAGGAAAAGCTGCTCAAAAATCAATGAAACAAACAATGAACTACCACTTCACACGTGTCAGAATGTCATATATTAGAAAGCACATAAATAACAAGTGCTGGCAAAGATGTTGAAGGAAAAGGACACTTACATATTGTTGGTAGGAATGTAAATTGGTCCAACCCCTGTGGGAAATATTCTGGAGACTTCTTTGAGCGCCAGAAATGGTTCTGGAGATTTTTTTTTTAGCCCAGCAGACAAATGTAGGGCTATTTTCCAGTTTCCTATACAAGGTGATAAACTAAGATAATAATAACAACAGTAAAACCTTTACGAATTGTCAGTCTTTCAAAGTGTTCTAGTGGCATCACACTTAAGGAAGGGAGAAAAGGGAGGGGCAGGGCACAAACACAGAGGGAGATGAGTAAAACAGTAATTGATTCTAAAATAAGGGTCTGAACACCCAGCGAGAACTGAAAATGGTACTGGCTTTGAATGGAGTGTTTTTGGAGCAAACACACACCCGCATGCGCACACAAACACATACACACACAATCTAAGTAATATGGAAGAAAATACTTATTGTTATTAAATTCTAAAACTGGCCACTTACTTTCAGTTAACTTCTAGCTTGGATATTTTCCTATTCTGAAAATAACCAAAAATGATATCATGAAAGAGAACATTATCTTTTTACTAAAATGTTTAGGGTTAAATGATTTTGCTAATTGAAATGGGCTTTTAGGGAATTTGTTGATATCTTGTCTTATACTTATTTATAAATAAGTATTAAAGGTATTACTTTATATTTAATAAATGAATTTTATAACTCAAGATATAAGAAATTAAATTTCACTTAGATATAATCAAATTATATGAAAAATGCTATTTACCTAAATAACAATAATAGAAATTTTAAAGTTATTTTGAATTTGTTCTTATTTGAGGATGGTAGGGGATCCAAAGATTTTTCAAATTTAACTTTTACTAATATTTGCAGACAATCACATACTACCATGCATCAATATATATTATTTTCATGGTGATTTAAAACTTTGACCATTTCCGCTAATAAATTTTCTCTTACATTGCTAAATATTTTATTTTGTATAAATATCTTCAGAGTACATTTTTATTATTTTGTTGGGGAGTTCGCGCTTAACAGTGTAGTTGTTGACAAATCTGTGCAATTTCTCATCTCCCCATGACTGGTGTCCATAAAATACTCTCACTCCTAACTTAGGTCTCTTTCCATCATCATGTATAAGATGAAAATTGAAAATATATATACTATAATGTTTAAAACTATCCTACTGTCCTTTACCTGCTTTATAAAAAACATAAGGCAGAAGGGCCAGGAGTTGAACACCTGGCTGAGTGCAGATATTACCATGTACAAGGATTTGGGTTGAAGGCCCTAGTCTCCACCTGCAGGGGGAAAGCATCATGAGTAATGAAGCAGTGTTGCAGGTGTCTCTCTCTCTCCCTATCTATGCCATTTTTCTCTATTTCTATTATATTAATAAATATATAAATAAATATTTTTATTTAATTTTTTATTTATAAAAAGGAAATACTGAATAAACCATAGGATAAGAGGGGTACAACTTCACACAATTCCCACCACCAGTACTCTGTGTCCCTTCCCCTCCCCCAATAGCTTTCCTATTCTTTAACCCTCTGGGAGTATGGAGCCAAGGTCATTGTGGGACGTAGAAGGTGGAAGGTCTGGCTTCTGTAATTGCTTCCCTGCTGAACATGGGCATTGACAGGTCGACCCATACTCCCAGCCTGTCTTTCTCTTTCCCTAGTGGGGAAGGGCTCTGAGGAAGCGGAGCTCCAGGACACATTGGTGGGGTTGTCTGTCCAGGGAAGTCTGGTGGGCATCATGCTAGCATCTGGAACCTAGTGGTTGACAAGAGAGTTAACATACAAAGCCAAACAAATTGTTGACCAATCATGGACCTAAAGGCTGAAATAGTGCAGATGATCAGTTGGGGGAGGTACTCCATTTTGTAGATAGCTAGTAGGCATATTTTAGTTATATTCCAAAGGGTTCTGGTCCTTCTGCCAGCCATGACATCACCTCCCCAGACAATAATTAGGATACACCTGCATATCAAATTTCAGGCTCAGGCAAAAAAAAAAAAATCACTAGTATAAGTAAATATTTTATAAAGATTTAAAAATTAAAAAAAAAATAGAAAAGCTAAGTAGGGGCTTCTGGAGCTGTTAGTTGGACTCATCTATCTTGCATGAAAAACTATGATGATACCCAGTAGTCACAAGCTATGTTTAGTGAGCCATAGCAGCACCCAACTTCATATACTATGAAAACTCCTCATTTAATTTAGTAAGATGTGTGTGTGTGTGTGTGTGTGTGTGTGTGTGTGTGTGTGTGTGTGTGTGTGTGCGTGACATTTGAGAAAACCAAGTCAGAGGAGTGTTTATTTGTTTTTAATGCCTAATTATGCATGACAATTTTCTTAGGTAAGCTGATACACTCTTGCTATTGAGCTAAAAGCACATTCTCCATAAGCTGAGGTTTGACTAATGCTATGACACCAATGACAAGCTGATTCCTAAAAAGTTCAAGAATATCTACCTTTGTCCTAATTACAATTCTAAGTGTTTGTCAATAACTTTTAGGTAGGAAGGTATTCCTTCACAAATGCTGGGTCTTAGTTTCTGTCATTTTATTATTAGACCTTTTCCTCTTCTGAATGCAGACATTTTCATTGTATGCTGCAAGATTTGGATTGTTTTCCTGATGCTCCTTTATATGTCCATAAAATAAAGACAATACACCCTCTTCTTTTTCAAAGGTTCATTTGCAACTGGAGTTGTATGCTGGAAAGGATGACATGTCTTCAAAACATTATTAGACTTGTGAGTTTCCTTGATCTAAAGAATAAAATCTTAACATTTCTGTAAGTATGTCTTATTTTAAATATGTAAGGTATATATTTAACAAATATCTGAATAATAGAATGGTGAAACACTTGTAAATTTTTCTGTAAATGTCTTTGTGAAACAGTCTTTGAAATTAATTCTAGCTTATGTTTTAAAATCACCTTCATAAATACATGTTGTAGAATTCTCTTTTTTCACCTAATAGGTAATACTGTAAATTTAATCTTTGACTTGCTTTTTTATGATCTGGAAGCAAAATACAAATGTCCTATATTTTCATGAAACAGTGATTTCAAAAAATACATTTTTGAAATGTATTTTATAAATATTCGTCATTGGTTACCTATAAGACTCAAGAACTACATTTTTGGACTGTATTAGCACAACCTTGAATTAAAGTATGTATCTGTCAGATGTTACATGTAAATCAACCTTCACTTCTATGTAACATAAGATATTAACTTGATTTAAAAATAAAATTTCTATAATTCTGAAAAATAAAAATGACTTACATTTTCCTTTATGTAGCAAGAGTAAGATGTCTTCACACTTTATTCAGTTCACTTAATCTTACATAAAACACAAGGTAAATTTTGTTTCAGTGGTATTATGAATGTTAAGACAACTAACTGAATACTCTACAGTATCTATAAAATATTTGATAGTATTTATTTAAAAAAGTAGAGTACTCAAAACATCACCATGTTAAGAAGCAGTGAAATTCTTGGGACACAGTAGCAGATAATGTATATACAAGTCTAAAGATAAGTTTTGGAAAATCAGAAAGAACATACACCAGTGCTATAATCCTGATTTAAATTTATCATTTGGACTTGCTAATATCTTAAACTTTATTTTAAAACTTGGAATATAGAAAATGTTTTCATTTTTTTACTCTCATAATGTTTTAATACAGGAGTTGGTGGTAACAGAATTAGGCTGAAAATAGACTTTACTTCTTCACTCATTAACTTGTGACCTTATGACTAGTCTTTACCTTTTCAGACCTTGCATTTCTATAATTAATGAGCGCCCACTAGAAGACCTATAATACCTTATATCATACTGAGTTTAAAGACTAAGTTAAGTGAAACAGTACACATAAAGCACATAATCACAAAACCTGAAATACTCTAGATACACAAAATATGTCACTACAATTTCCTTTAAATGCCTTGTTTCTAAATTTTTATGCTATATTTTATTTCCCAATAGTTATCCACTAAATAAAATATTAAAACTGTTAAGAGTTGTAATAATCATTGGCAGGACTATAAATGATTTTAATTTTCCAAATGTCCTATAATTTGCACATAGTAAGAAGTATATCAAGTATTAATTGATTTAGCACAGATAACAAAACACATATCAAGGAGATGAAGATACAGGACAGATATCTGTGAAGAAATTAGCAGTCATACCTTTCTCATGCAACCTTGGTAGAAATCTTTATATTCTGTATGAAGTAAACTAATTTTACCAAAAAAAATGAAATTCTTTTAATCATTTTAAGTATTTCACTTTGACTTGTGTTCTTCAAAAAATGGAACAGTTTATATATACAATATGTACACATACATACATATATATGCATATGCAATATGCAAAGAACTCAAAAGAAACATGGATAAGAGATTTAAATGGAAGTTAGTCAAAGAATCAACAAACTTATGATCTCATTAGTACTCAGAAAATTCAAAGTAACCCACAATAGTTATTATTTTATTATACCACATCATTTTTTTATTCTGATAATAGAATTACTTGAATATTTTTCTGGTGTACTCATGGAACTATTAAATTAACTCACAATGTTGGGAATTTGACATATGTTTGTAAATTAGCACATGTATATAGTCTACAATCCAACAAACACATTTATGTCAGTTAATATGAAACTGCTAGCTATAGCAGCACTCAGATCTCAGTAGTTCACTAGAGCAGTTTTGATTTTTATTCATGTTACATACTGATGTCAGCCAGTGTGGCAGGAATTCTGAGTCACACAATTACTCAACACAGTAACTATTCTGAATTCTAGAGTCCTAACTCCTCTGATAAATAGTTACCTTCAACTAATCTGGAAACAAGGAAAGTAAATAAATGTGTAATAATAGGTTCTATGAAATACACCTAGAAAATAACTATAACATTCTACAAAGCTAAATTCATCCAAATGGTAAAACCAGATGATAGGGAGGGGGAAAGGATAATATAGTATATGGTCTTGTGAGAAAAATGATAATATGGAAACATGGATATGGATAAGTAATCCCTGCAATAGTTACTTCTTTTAGTCATCCAACATCCCTTTCTTCCCTTATCACCCTGTTTCCAAGTAATATTACACATCCAAACATGTAATCTAGCTCAGTTCCTTGAACGTTGGATTATATGAAGTTTTCTCTAAATATAGTTGTCATTATTCAGTTACTTATGAATTAGAAAGTAATCAGCTTTCTTCCAAATTCTCATACATAAATGTGCAACAAGGATAAGATAACTATAAAAATTATACCTGTTCAGAGCAAAGAAAACCTGAACAGCTAACCACAATGCTACACTTGTATTAAATATCAAAACACCTTAACAAATATTGAACAGGCACCTTATTCTTGGGGAAGACATTGTTCCTTGATACCACACTGACATTATTGAGTGGAACTCCTTGACTCAGTATTATCTTCTCTCCATATTCTAGAAGTTTAGAATGTGTGTTTTTTTTCTTAATTTTTATTTATAAAAAGGAAACACTGACAAAACCATAGGATAAGAGGGGTACACCTCCACACAATTCCTACCAATAGAACTCCATATCCCATCCCCTCCCCAGATAGCTTTCTTATTCTTTATCCCTCTGAGAGTATGGACCAAGGGACATTATGAGATGCAGAAATATTTACCAGTTATAATCTAATAAATTGAATATTTCTATCAAATGAGATAGGGAGCTCTAGTTGGTCAGTCAAGATCATATACATGATATACTTTAAAAAAATGATTTTTGTTAAACAAGACTCCTAACCAAAACAGTTTAAAAGGACTAGTGGGCAACTGTGACTTTTTTTTTTAATTTTTTATTTAAGAACGGATTAGTGAACAAAAACATAAGGTAGGAGGGGTACAACTCCACAAAGGGGAAAAAAGGAGACTTGGCAACACATATATGGATGAATTTTCAGATATAGATAGTTTTTAGATGAAAGATACAAACCAAAAATTCAACATTTGGTCAACCTGGAAGAATCTGGATGGCAAAATGACAGTAATACAAAAAAAAAAAAAAAAAGTCTTCTAGAAAAAAATATCTCAGGTGTAATGACTAAACCCAAGTAGAACAATGGTGGAATAATTGCAGCTAGAAATTGCCTAGCTGCCATAAAAATTGCAATGAGAGAGAATTAAGCAGGAAGAACATGCTGAGGCAGCAGATTCTGTAAAGCTAAAAGAAGTTGATAAAAGAGCATTTGATGCTATATTTTTCAGAGTTGAAAGTCTCATTAAATCACTTTCAGACCTAAACAGCAGTAATCCACTCACCCAGGTGGAGAGGAGATATCAAGAACATGTCACACATATGGCCTTTGGTAGCCTGTTTATCTTTCACTTCCAAAATTCTTAGTAGAGTATAAACAAAAGTATTTTTTATTTAAAAAAATAAATCCAACATTTATTTTTATATTAGCAATGCTGTTGTATATTAATATTCTATTAAAATGTTATGTTCATATCTGTTTATTTTTCAATTCATTTATATAGGTCATAGCTACTTTAATATCCATGGCTAGTCAAAGTATATTTTAGAGGGCAGGAACGATAGCATAATGATAATGCAAACAGACTCTCATATCTGAGACTCCCAGGTCCCAGCTTCAGTGCCTCACAGCACCATAAACAGTGTCCTGATTAAAAAGGAAAAATAAAGTTTATTTTAGATATACTATTTATTCAAGAAAATGGGAATGTTTTTACATTACATAAATATATACATGCACAAATATTTAAATGTGGATATAATTAAGTGTAAAAATAAAGTAGAGGAGGATGCATATTATTGGTTTCTTTTGTGAGCTATTAGGGAAGAATGTGGTTCAAATTTTGTTCTTTTATTTGCAGATAGCTTCATATGAAATGCACCAAGTTTGTGTGTATTCCTCATGTTTCCAAATGTCCTCTTCCTATAACACCAGTCAGGTTAGTACTGCCCAATAAATAGCCTCCTATTAACCCAATATCCTTCTTTAAAACTCTCTTTCCTAGATCAGTTACACTTTGAGATACACTGTGAGAGCTTCAGCAAAGTAATTTTAAAGAGGTCAGTTCAACTCACAATTAGGCCTCAAAATTTGTTTATTTTGATGTGGTGATAGCCACTATTAAAGGTAATTTATTTGATACTAAAATTTCCTTAAAACATCAGAAATTGTCCAGAAGATGGATGGCTCAGCGGGTAGTGTCCAAGCCTTAGTGTGTGTGAGGGTCATGTTTGATTCCTGACACCACATGGTGACACCATTGGATAGGGCCATGGGAATTTTATAGATGGATGAGTTGTGCATTTCTCTCTCTCTCTCTCTCTCTCTCTCTCTCTCTCTCTCTCTCTTTCTGTCTCTCTCTCTCTCTCTCGATAAAGAGTAAAACCTGGGTGTAAAAGATATATCATGGTTATTGCACAAGGACCTGTGATCATTCTCAAGCACCACATATAGAATAAGTAAAAGCAAAAATATTGGTAGCTATCTGATTTATTTGATTCTATTTAACTTCATATGTCAGCACCACACACAAATTTCTTTCCTAAGTAAAAATCTCAAGTATGATTTATTTCTTTGCTTCTTCAAAGTGCCCTTTGTTAAAGCAATGTCTGACTAAATAATAACACATAGATGGAAAACTATTCTTACTCTGAATTTTGCCACAAGTCTGACTTCACAAAACTGAAAATTTTTTACCGATTCTTTGTCAAACAAAATTTCTTAATTTTTTAAATCTTACCCCAAGGTCAGAGAATGTTAGGATTTCCCCCATAGATGCAATAGGCATAGACCTCAGGAGATTCCTCTCTCTACCATCACTGGTCACATCTATAAGAAACATCATCAAAAACCCTTCTGTAGGCCTTTATAGGACCTTGCCTTCTCTATAAAGTAGTAATTGTATGGACTACCTCACTCTCCTAAGGGAGGCTGGGTCATCCTAGCCTGGTCTTGAAATGAGTGCAGCCTTGAAGGTTCCTAGTTGTGAAGATGGACTGTGGGCTCAGACTGACAGGATCTTAGAGGTTATACAGGCTCCTATGCCAAATATGGATATACACAGACCCTAGGTTACGGTGAAGGGGTAAACAGTTAAATGTATTTATATAATTTCTTCAAATTTGAGAGCTACTCTCTGCCCTAATCCAGCTTTCTAGCCCTATTTTCAACTCTGATTACATCTTCTCTGATAATACCTTTTCTGTTTTTATTTCTGACAATACTTTTTTAAATTCATCTCATGTTATCTATCAGTCTCAAGCAAAAATTACTAAAGTCATGGGGACTTAGGAACATACCTAAAACAGACTTCCTAGCTTCTTACCACCATAGAATCCCTGTTCTCACCTGCTGTCTTCCTACTTTCTGGTTCCTGTTTATTAAATATTTTGTTCTGCCTCATATCTTACTGCCTTTCAAACACCAAGTTACAGATGCTACCATGATTCCTGATTTCCCTGGGCAGATGACCTCACCAATGTGGCCTGGAACCTTACCTCTTCATAGCCCTACCCCATGAGGGAAAGATAGAAACACGCAGGGGGTATGGATCAACCTACTAGCACCCATGTGCAGTGGAGAAGCAGTTGCAGAGGCTAGAACTACCACTTTCTGAACCTCCAAAAAGAATTTGATCCATAATCCCAGAGGGGAAACAATGTTAGGGAAAAATGACTAAAAGAGTCTGAGCCCCAATTCCATCTCAACTGAGAGACAGCATGGAAGAAAAGAAAAAACATTCAGAAGTAGTAGGTGTAGGTATGACTTAGAAAGGCAGAGACAGTAGGACCATAGAAAAATGGGTAAAAAAAAAAAATGGGTAAAAATATAGATAGGTAGGTAGGTAGATAGATAGATAGATAGACAGATACATAGACGGCAGACTATTATAGAAATAATAGTCAAGCCTTATATGTGGTTTTGGGAGAACCATGCAGGTTCCAGTGGAGAGAATGGGGTACAGAGAACTCTGGTAGTGGGAATGGTGGAATTGTACCTCTATTATATTGTAATTTT
The DNA here is from genome assembly GCF_950295315.1 of Erinaceus europaeus. Taxonomy (NCBI): domain Eukaryota; kingdom Metazoa; phylum Chordata; class Mammalia; order Eulipotyphla; family Erinaceidae; genus Erinaceus; species Erinaceus europaeus. The sequence goes on from NC_080163.1 coordinate 80,319,430, forward strand.
GTAAACTAATATTAAATCACTAAAATGGAATCCAAGAGCTTTTTTTTTTTTTTTGCTTTAGTAGAGTAGAACTCTGTAGTCTTTCAATCTCTGTCTGATATCTGATATTCACCATGGTTAACAGCTAAGTCAATACACACTTTCTGGCAACAAAATATGGGGAAAAGAGAAGCACTAGGAACATGTATGAGAAAAGCCAAGATATAGCATACATTACTTTTATCTAAATTGCAATGGAGGAGGTTGCAGAAGATGGCCTACCCAGTAGAGTATGTAGTATGTATCTTCCTATGTGTGAAGACTCAGGTTCAAGCCCCTGATACCACACAGGATTACCAAGCCAAAAGGGGAGTTTCACTAACAATGAAGCAGTGTTGTGGTATCTCTCCTCTTTGTCTTTCCCTCCCTCCCCTTTTCTTTTGTGTTACACCCCCCCCCCCATCTGAAAGGAGGCAGAGGAAGTCTAGGTAGAATAGTTCAGACATGAATTCCTAGTGAAGGCCCGGTTGCAGTAAAACATAAATAAAATATTTTATCATTCCCTTCTCAATGTATCTTACTTAACAAGACTTTAACATAAACAGAACTTAAGAAACAAAAACTGAGAGGTGGAAGATAAAGTAAAACTTGAACTTGTTTGGTGTATTGTACCAAAGCAAAGAATTCTGGGGTAGGAGAGCAGGTAGAGGGCTAGATGGAGAGAAGATTTTGAGGTTCTAGTACATGATGATGGAAAAGGAACTAACTAGGGGTTGAGAGTGCTTTGTAGACACTTATGGGAAGATGTAAAATTTTAGCCATGTGTCAACAAATCTATTGTGAACCACTAACCCTCCCCCAATAAAATGTTTATAATTTTAAAAATTTAAATAAATGAATTAATACAATAAATTGCATTGACTGTAAAGTAGTCATACATAGACACCTAATTGCAGACAACCCTGGGAAAGGCAATATTGTTCTATGATTGGAAAGAAGAGAGCACAGATAAGTGTGCACACTGGCATTCTCTAACACAAGATATGGAATTTTTGCCCATGTGTCTGTTATAGTATGAAAATACAAAAATACATCAACTTTGGAGTGGATGCATATGTAGTGTTTGGTTCCATTTAGTTAAGCAATAAAGCAATGGAACATGAGCTAGATCATATGGTTTCATTGTTTAATTTTTAAGCATATATTATAAAACTACAAATCAATTCAAAGATTGCAGAATTGATGATGCTGGCATTTTGTTTATAACATTATATAATTCTATATACCCACTAGTATCATTCATTCATAAACAATCATAGTGACCTTTTTACATATCAGGCCTTTTACATTTTATTATCCCTTTATATGGAGGAAAAAACAAAACAAAACAAAGACCTTCTATGATTATTAACAAAAGTCATCCCTATGCCAAAGTAAAAGACTTTAATGGGAACATTGCCTAATAGATCAGAAATTGCCCATTAGGTCAGAAATAGAGTAGTAAGCAAAATAAGTTGTTTCAGACATTCATTTCAAGATACCGTGTTCCAGAAAATGTTGGAGAAGAGCTGAATATTAAAGCACAAAAGAAATTGCTATGCTTGGACTTCTTCGTATGTTGTTTCTTGGAATCAGATTTGTTTTTATAACTCGGAAGATACTATAATGATAATGTAGGCAAATTCTCTGTTTATAGAAAAAAACAGAAATGGAAATATATATACAGATAGAAATATTTCAAGAAAATGATATAAAGGTTGAAAATCTCCCATGTTATAATGTGCAAGGACCTGGGTTCAAGCCCCTAGTTCCCACCCGAAGGGGGATAGGTTTGCAAATGGTGAAATAGTACTGCAAGTGTCTTTCTGTTGCTCTTCTTCTCTGACTCTCCCTTCCTCTCAATTTCTGGCTTTTCTATTAAATAAATAAATAAATAAATAAATAAATAAATAAATAAATAAATAAAATAAACTTTCTATGGGGCAGAAGGTAGATAACATAATGGTTATGCAAACAGACTCTCATGCCTGAGGCTCCCAAATTGCAGGTTCAATCCCCCGCACCACCATAAGCCAGAGCTGAACAGTGCTCTGTTAAAAAAAAAAACAAAAAAAAACACAACTCTCTAATAAGAATAAGAAACTCCAAGCAAGGGTGCATGTCAAACACACACAATATATTTATAATAACAAAATAAAAGAAAAAATATAGAACTGCTAATCTAATATTTTATTAAAATTAAAATTTACTTACCTTTTTATAATTATCCATAGTCTTTTTCCAAAATTTTTAAATAATAAATAAAAATTTAATATTTTTTAAAAATTTTATTTACCTTCTATAGTTATCCATAGTCTTTTTCCACATATCTAATACACTTAGATCCTTTGTTTAGTCTTTTTATTTTTTTCCTTCATTCAGTGTTAATCACTTTTGCTTCAAATATTCACCATTTATTTTCATTTTATATCATTTCACTGCTCCAGCTATAAATTTAATATTATTGAAGTTTAGTATTTCTTACAGTTTATCACTGACAAATTTTCCCATTCAAATTTTAAAGGAAGTTGTAATACTATTTCTACTATTGAGTAATTAGAAGGCATTGCATGAACACATCCTTTCAACCATCTTCCTTAAACTCCTAAAGCAGCATTTTATATATATTCACTTCCCCTTCAAGATTTTAAAATTTTAGTAGGACCTCATTAATTTTTCTAGAATGTAGCCTTATACAAAATAAAAGTTGCATGATTATCTGAGAGTCAAATTTCTACTTTTTTTTTTTCCTTCCAGGGGCTTGGTGCTGGCACTACGAACTCAATGTTCCTGTGGCCATTTTTCCTTTTTTTTTTTTGATTGTATAGGACAGAAAGAAACTGAGAGAGGAGGGGGAAGATAGGTGAAGAGAAAGACACCTGTAGACCTGTATTCAAACTTATCTTTTGATGACAGATCTTAAGTATGCTATTGACAATGTTATCACTTATCCCAATGTTACTGGGGGCTCCATTTCTCAAATTACGTGGTAATTTAAAAGTATACATTGTCATAGTTTGATCATTTAAAATGCTGACATGGAAAGGATAGAAGGTCAGAAATTTTTACTATTAGTTTCACTACAGTTATCCTCTCTAAAGTAAAATAGGTATATCAGACAACTAATAGCTTCAGTAGAAGTTTGGAAACTATGACAGACTGAATGGTGATGTGGACTCTAGAGCCCAGATCTTCCTTTATTATTTGTGTACTTCAGGCAAAATGCTTAACTGTAAACTCCCTGTGGTAAAATTAGCTAAACTTTAAATGGGGCTGGGTGGGAAAAAGGGTTGTAAAAATGAAATTAGTTTAAAAATTATCCCTGCCTACGACTGGTAAAGTAGTTCACCTAAAAACATGTCTGCTTTGCCTAGCACATAGGTGCAGGACTTGCCCTCACCATAGGAAAGTAAACATTAACGCTGTGATGTCTTTCTGTGTGTGTGTGTGTGTGTGTGTGTGTGTGTGTGTGTGTGTGTGTGTGTGTGTGTGTGTGTGTCTCTAACCCTTTCTTTCTATGTGAAAAATTCCTGAGAAGCAGTGAAACCCTGGTGACAATAATAACAAATTATGAAGATCCAAAATGATGTTTCCTATGCTATGCGGGAAGTACTAGATAAATGCAAACCTTTGTTTTTATTATCATCATCATTATTGTAGACACATACACTGCAGGTCAGAAGTTAGGCATATGTCTTGGGACCAAGAGATTACATAGTTGGCTAGAGAGTTTTGTTCTAAATAGAAATGAAGCAGATGAAGAACATATAAAATGCAAACAAGGGAAGGATATTCATTGAACAAAATAAAGGAAATGTTTCAGTTGTTTCTGTGCCCTTTTCTCCTAGTGATTTCATACCTTCTTTTTAGCTTAGGAACAAGGTTTAAAAGGGTTTGTTAATGTGTTGGTTATTTTTACACAAATTTACTTGCATTTTTCTGTTGACCATAAAGATTACTAATGAACAAACTAATTCAATTTTTTTATTGGTTCATCTTGGTCAAACAAATCTCTCCTGCAATATCTAAATAATTTTATGAAGTTACTAAAAAAATATGTAGTTTGTTTATCAGAGATTTAATGTTCTTAAAAGGAAATTGTGTTGTGATTTTCCAATTTTAAGGCTTTAATTGTTAGACTGCATTTTTAAGATAATGGCAATGTTTATATGTGCTTAAAATTTATTAAGTAGGAACTGAAGATGATATATAGCATAGCATGACTACTATTTTAGGTCATTCTTATTCATTAAGCTTGAAATGTATAATCAATGGTGATATCCAAAGGGATAATTTTTAGATTAAAGTGAACTCAAAACATATTTGATGTTCTTTCTTATTACATGATTATCTCTATTTTTACATGGCATGTTGATTCTTAGTACAACTAACAAATTACCTATAATAGTAGAATATTTTATGAAGTGAAGGTCTGAAAAGTTATTTAAAAATTGCAACATGTTTGCTTAAAATGAGAATAAGAAAGAAAAACATATTAATCAACTGAAAGTGGTACTAGCATAAACAGGTGTTGAGGTGAATGAAATAGAGCAGAAAACAAGGAATAAACTCATGCATTTATAACAAGTTAATTAATGACAAAAGAATCAGGAATATACAAGGTAAAAAGACAGTCTCTTCAGTAAGTGGTGTTAGGAAAAAATGGACAATCACATACAAAAGAAAGAAAATAGATCATTGCCTAAACCATACAAAAAAAAATTAACCCAAAATAAAGTAAGGACTTAAAGCCATCAAATACCTAGAAGAAAAAAATAAGAAGTAAGTCTTTCACATTCATTTTAGTGTTGAGTTTTTGGAGTGACACTAAAAAGAAAGGAACTGGATCAGGGAAGAGAGTAACTCCCAAATATGGGAAAGGTATATAAATATTGTTGACTGTAAATTCCTTTGATTTGATCTGATCTGGGGCCCATATTCAGCTTAAGAGCCTATGTGACCTCTGTGTCCTTGTAGATCTGAGCTCACATTCTGTGGTCATGAGTAGGAATGTTCCAAGCTGTCCCAATATCAGGATCTAACTTCCTAAGGTGGAACATAGAGTATGTTGTCCAGTATCCCTTCAGAAGAGGGAACATTCTCTATCATTGTTGATCCACATTGAGGGCAAGGTCCTATGGGGGCCCACAAAGGGGTCTATGTTTCCCTAATCCAGCTTCCCGGCCTTTTTCCAGTCATGACATCATCTCCCCAGAAAATAACTTGGATCCACCTGTATATCAAATGTAAGGCTCAGGAAAAAAAGAAAAAAACAAAACAACACAAAGCAAAACAAATCAAAAACTAGTATAGTCATGGGCTCTTTGGACTATAACTGAAGCAGGACTACTAACTATCTATAAACAGTGCCCCCCCCAACTCTTCTTATGAACTATTCCAGCTTTTAGGTTCATTATTAGTCAACAGTTTGTTTAGCTTTATATGTTAACTTTTTTTTCAGCCACCAGGTTCCAGATGCTAACATGATGCCAACCAAACTTCCCTGGACAGATGACTCCACCAATGTGTCCTGGAGCCCTGCTTCCCCAGAACCCTTCTCCACTAGGGAAAGAGTGAGAGACTGGCTGGGAGTATGGATTGAGCTGCCAATACGCATGTTCAGTGTGGAAATAATTACAGAAGCCAGACCTTCCACCTTCTGCATCCCACAATGTCCTTGTGTCCATACTCCCAGAGGAACAAAGAATGGGAAAGCTATCAGAGGATAGGATGGGATATGGAGTTCTGGTGGTGGAAATTGTGTGGAGTTGAACCCCTCTTACCCTATGGTCTTTTTAAGTGTTTCCTTTTTATAAATAAGAATAAAAATAAATACTGATACATAAAAAAAGAAAGGAGCTACATAAAGCAGCAAGCAAGACTCACATCAAATTAAAAATCTGCAAAGCAAAGGAAATCATCAGCAAAATTAAAATGTAGTCCACTAAATGGGAGAAAATACCTATAACAGCATTTCTGAGAAGAGGTCTTCTCCAAAATATATCATTACTTAATACAACTTTGTAACAACACAAACCGTTCAATTTAAAAATGGGTAGGAGGACCATAGCTCAACTGAGTAGTATACCTACTGTTTCATACACATAACTAAGGTTGCAACTTAGTCCCTATAACATTAGAGGAAGCTTCAGTGCTGTGGTAGCTTTCCCTTCCTCCTTCTGTTTTTCTTTCTCTAACTGAAAAAAAAATCAGCTTAAAAGGGTGAAGCACCAGTGACATCATAGTTAAAATAAAATAAAATAACAGGGAAATTGTACATACATTTTCCCAAAGAAGACACATAGATGCTCAAATACACAAAAAATGTGAGAAACTGAACTAATCAAGGAGATATAAGCTAAAACAATAATGATATATTACCTCTGCTGTCAGAATGGCTAATAATAACAAAAATAATAACAAGCGTTGCCAAAGATTTGGAGCCCTGATGCAATAGTGGTGAGAATGCAAATTCATGTGGCCACTATGGAAAATAGTATGGAGGTTTCCTTAGAGAATTAAAAAAAAAAAGAACTGTCAGTTGATATGGCATATGGCATTTTCACTTCTCATGGAAAGAAAATAAAAGAGCTAATTTAAAAATATATCTGCAACACCACACTTGTTGAAGTACTGCTTAGGACAATCAACATTTGAAGACAATTTAATTTTTCATTAGTAGATTAAAAAAAATTAAGAAAATGTTGCACATATTATTTAGCTATAAAAGAGAAGAAACTCTTCTAATTTGTAACAATTTGGATGAACCAAGAGGGCATCATAATAAGGTAAAATAAGTCAAACAAAGAAAGATAAGTGCTGTATGATTTTACTTAAATGTAGAATTTTAAAAAATACATAAATACATTGGTGTTTATCAGTGTTGATGGTTGTGGGTGGTCAAAATAGGTTAAAGGGTCAGTGGGTACACATATCCAATTATAATAGAAATAGTATGAGAAAATACTATATAATATGATTATTATAGTTAGTCTTAACTATACTGTATATATTAAACTTAGTAAGAGTGCAGATTTTATAAGCTTTCATAAGAAAATATAATGGTGTGGCATGAATGTTAATTTAATTTGATAATGTCAGTATATATAGTAAATGTCAATGAATTGCTTATATATGTAAACTAGTTTCTAGTATAGTATCTGTACATCAATGATATTATTAGCTGTATTTCAGTTTTTAAATATATTTCTACTGATTTATTTACTTTGGATATAAACAGAGAAATTGAGAGAGAAGGTGGAGATAGAAAGGGAGAGAAACATCTGCAGCACTGATTCACAATTCATGAAGTTCTCCTCTGAAAGTCAGGAAGGGGTCTTGAACCAGGGTCCTTTAGAATTGTTAACAGGTGCACTTTTATTGGATGTGCCATAGCCTAGCCCCGATATTTCAGGGATTTTTTAGTTGTTAATTAAAAATATTCAATTAATTAATTTATTATTGGATATAAACAGAGAGAAATTCAGAGGGGAAGGAGGAATAGAGAGGGAGAGAGACAAGGAGACACCTGCAGCCCTGCTTCACCATTTGTGAAACATTCCCCCTGCAGGTGGGGACCAGGGGCTTGAACCTGATTCCTTGTGCACTGTGATGTGTGCACTTAAACAGGTGTGCCACTGCCTGGTCCCAGGGTTTTTTTTTGTAAAAGTAAAACAAAGGCTGGCGAAATTGCTCATTGAATATATGTCGCTTTATCATGTGTGATATGCAAGTTAAAGCCTGATCTCCACCAAATTGAAGGAAGTTTTGGTACTGTGGTCTCTTCATTCTGTCTGCTTTTCTGTCTCTTATCTAAAAAAAAATAGTAAAAGCAAGCTTAATAAATAGTAAATATCCTTATATATGTGTACCTAATATAAAATATGCGTAGTATGAAATCTAAAGCGTAATTATAAAAGTACAGGTCCTAGAAAAGTATGATAGAGGACCTAGTGGGGGTTGTAATGTGAAAAACTGAGAAATTTTATGCATGTACAAACTATTGCATTTACTGGTGACTGTAAAGCATTAATCTCCCTAATAAAGGGGAAAAAGTTAAAAAATAAATAAAAGTCAGTAATTTGTTTGGCTTTATGTGTTAACTCCTTTTTTCAGTCACTAGGTTCCAGGTGCTAACGTGATGCCAACTGGACTTCCCTGGGCAGATGACTCCACCAATGTGTCCTGGAGCTCCACTTCGCAGGAGCCTCGCCCCACTAGGGATAGAAAAAGGCTGGGAGTATGTATCGACCTGCCACACCCATGTTCAGTGGGAAAGCAATTACAGAAGCCAGACTTTGCACCTTCTGCATCCCACGTGACCCTGGGTCCATATTCCCAGAGGGTTAAAGAACAGGAAAGTTATCAGGGGAGGGGATGGGATATGGAGTTCTGTCGGTGGGAATTGTATGGAGTTGTATCCCTCTTATCCTATGGTTTTTGTCAGTGTTTCCTTTTTATAAATAAAAATTAAAATAAATAAGGAGTCAGGCTGTAGTGCAGCAGGTTAAGCGCAGGTGGCACAAAGCGCAAGGCCCAGAGAAAGGATCCTGGTTTGAGCCCCCAGCTCCCCACCTGCAGGAGAGTCGCTCACAAGCCGTGAAACAGGTCTGCAGGTGTCTGTCTTTCTCTCCCCCTCTCTGTCTCCCCTCCGCTCTCCATTTATCTCTGTCCTATCCAACAATGATGACAACAATAATAACTACAACAATAAAACAAGGGCAACAAAAGGGAATAAATAAATAAATATTTAGAAAAATAAATAAAAGACACTTTACAATCTTTTAGATGTTTAAATCTGTAGTTCAAATAGTTCAATGTAATGATCAACACAAACAAGTAATAAGATAAACATGTTGTAAAATGTTCCTGTGATGAAATATTGCATGCTATGAAATGTTGTCATTAATATTTCTGTCATTTTAGCCACAGTGGTGGCATCAATGAGTAGCAACAGCAGGAATAATATTTGTAGTGGTAACAATAGCAGTAAAAATGGTAGATGATAACAGCAGTAGTCATTAAAGGTGATAAGGAGTAGGAGAGAAAAGAAAAAGTATTCAACACCATTAAGTATGAAACCCTTCTTTTCCAATTGTTCCATCTAGAGACTGAAATGAGACTCATAACATCAACTGGCACAATATTTCTTTTTTAATTTTTATTTAATTTATTTATTTAAGAAAGGATTAATTAACAAAACCATAGGGTAGGAGGGGTACAATTCCACACAATTCCCACCACCCAATCTCCATATCCCACCCCCTCCCCTGATAGCTTTCCCATTCTCTATCCCTCTGGGAGCATGGACCCAGGTCATTGTGGGTTGCAGAAGGTGGAAGGTCTGGCTTCTGTAATTGCTTCCCCACTGAACATGGGCGTTGACTGGTCTGTCCATACTCCTAGTCTGCCTCTCTCTTTCCCTAGTAGGGTGGGTCTCTGGGGAAGCGGAGCTCCAGGACACATTGGTGGGGTCTTTAGTCTACGGAAGTCTGGTCAGCATCCTGATGACATCTGGAACCTGGTGACTGAAAAGAGAGTTAACATACGAAGCCAAACAAATTGTTGAGCAATCATGGACCCAAAGCTTGGAATAGTGGAGAGGAAGTGTTAGGGGGGTACTCACTGCAAACTCTAGTGTACTTCTGCTTTCAGGTACATATTTTGCAGTAGTTTACGGTATTTCTTTATCTCTTATTTTTGCATACTCCTTTTGTGGGTTTCTCTCTAATGCCTCTGGGAATACCACAGAATGTCTCAGGTGTCTCCACAAGAGATCCCTGTGGTAACTCCCAGTTTCTACTTAGCAACCCCCCCCGCCACACACACAGGGGTTTCATCAGGAATTTGACCTCCAATGCCTTTCTACAGGATCACCACTAAGCCTGCCCATTGTGCTGCCTCTGTTCAGTCTCTGCCAGTGTTGAGACTGTTACTTGCCAGTGCCTGCTAAGGTCTGCATTGAGGCTCCTGTGCCCTCTGTCAAGATTGCAGAGGCAACAAGGATGCACCCCAGAGTCACAGAGAAATGTGCCAGAGAGTGGGCCTTAATTTGGCCTGACTTCCAACAATTATTTGAATTGTTGGAACATTTATTGAGTGACTCTTATATGAAGCATTTTCATATATATATATATATATATATATATATATATATATATATATATATTTGGTTTTTTATAAAGAAAGTCATGATATGGTAGTGATTTTTTTTTACTTCACAATTATTTATGGACTGGTGACAATGAGATGATATATTAGATAGTTAAAAAATGCAGAATGTAACAACCCCGGCCTTTTTTAAAGACAATAATAATAATATAGTTTTGTATTGCTATATGTAAATTGCAAAAGACAAAATTTTTTATAAAGGATTATATTATGAAGAAATAAAGATTGTTTGAGGAAGGGATGTAAAAAAGTAGCAATAGGGAGGTAGGCAGTAGCACAGTGGATTAAGTGCACGTGGTGCGAAGTGCAAGGACTGGGGTAAGGATCCCAGTTCAAGCCCCTGGCTCCCCACCTGCAGTGGAGTTGCTTCATAAGCAGTGAAGCAGGTCTTCAGGTGTCTGTCTTTCTCTCCCCCTCTCTGTCTTCCTCTCCTTTCTCCATTTCTCTCAGTCCTATCCATCAATAGCAACAATAATAATAACCACAATAATAAAACAAGGGCAACAAGAGGGAATAAATATTTTTAAAAAGAAAGTAGTAATAAGCATGCATTTCAAAATTTGTATTTATTAATTTGCTTGTAAAAAAACCAAACACTATATAATGCTCTTGCACAGCAGGTAGATATTATTTTAATAAGTAAAATGCAAGTAAAAGTGAACAGTTCAGGAGAGAGAAGGTTATCATTAGTTTATAATGCTGCTTTTAGTCCAACTCTTACATTATGAGCCTCGATTGTACAATTTGGCCCAATTAAACAGCACGCTCTTGACCACTGCTTCAGTAATTGAAAAATTCTTAATGAGTTTTACTAATGCATTTCTGGATTTTTGGCCAGCAGCTACTTCTTTTTCAATAGTCTGCTTCTTAAGTTTATCTACACATTTGTCTACCCATTATTACTTCCTTTTCTCCCATGGTGGCTTGTTAGGTGTTCCTCCTACTATCTAAGGCTAATTAATCCAAGTACTTGTATTGATTTCTTTGCTTTCCTCAAGAATTTTTTTCTTTATTTTTATCAGTGATTTAATGATGATTGACAAGATTATGGGATAAAAGGGGTACAATTCCATATAGTTGCCACCACCAGAGTTCCATATCCTCACCCCACCTTAAAAGATTCTGTTATTTATCCCTCTGTGGGGATGGAACAGAAGTCTTTATGGGGAGCAGATGGTGGAAGATCTGACCTCTGTAATTGCTTCTCTGCTGGACATGGGCGTTGTCAGGTCAATCCATATCCCCAGCCCATTTCTGTCTTTCCCTAGTTGGGTAGGGCTCTGGACAGGTGGTGTTCCAGGACACATTGGTGAGGTTATCTGCCCAGATAAGTTAGGTTGGTGTCATGGTAATATCTGCAACTTGGTGGCTGGAAAGTATTAAGATATAAAGCAGAATAAGTTGTTTAGTAATTAATAACCTACAGGTAAGAGTATAACAGCTTAAATTCAGGGTCTTCATTATGGAAGAAGCTAGGAAGTCTATTTTAGGTATATTTCAAGTGATTTTGCTGTTTTTTTTTTTCTCTGAGTCAGACAGCTAACATGAAGGTGGGTTAAGAGTAGTATTTGGAAAGATGGTGTCAGAGTTGACACTAAGACTAGAAAGCCGAATCAGGGCAGACAGAAGCTCCCAAATATGGAAAAAGTATATAAATACCACTAGCTGTAGCCCCATCAGGAGTACACACATCTTTTTGGTTGGGTGTTATGGAGTCCTTGGGGTATATCCCCAGTAGAGGAATTACTGGGTCATATGGAAGGTCCATGTCTAGCCTTGTGAGAGTTCTCCAGACAGCTCTCCACAAAGGCTGTACCAATTTACATTCCCACCAGCAATGTGTCCCCACAGCCTCTCCATCATTTGTTGCTGCTCTCCTTTTTGATGTATGCCATTCTTACAGGAGTGAGGTGGTATCTTAGTGTTGTCTTTATTTGCATTTCTCTGATAATCAGTGACCTGGAGCAGTTTTTCATATGTATGTTAGCCTTTTGGATCTCCTCTGGAGTGAATGTTCTGTTCATATCCTCTGCCCATTTATGTATGGGGTCATTTGCTTTTTTGGTGCTAAATTTGATGAGCTCTTTTTATATTTTGGTGATTAGTCTTTTTTCTGATGTATGGCATGTAAAGATCTTCTCCCATTCTGTGAGGGGTCTCTTTGTTTGTGTGATAGTTTCTTTGGCTGTGAATAAGCTTTTCAATTTGATATAGTCCACTTTGTTTGTTTCTGCTTTAGTCTTCCTTGCAATTGGGTTTGTTTCATCAAAGATATCCTTGAGGTTTAGGTGGGAAAGTGTTTTACCAATGTTTTCATAGTACAATTTGTTTTAACTTCATAAATTTATCAAGTGTGTATATTAAGTTTAATAATTTTAATACAAACTGTTCTTGTCCCTGCATCTGTAACAATATTCAAATTCTGGATTGGTAGAAATATGTGTTCCTAGAGCAGTCTATAACACACCCAACTTGATAAACATTAAAGTCTTCAAAATGGAAATTTCTGAATGAAATAAAATAAACAAGTAGTATAAATACAAATAAGTATAATTACTTATGGAAGTAAACTTAAAAAACAAACAAACAAACAACAACAACAACAAAACAAGGGGCTTTTAGTTCCTGATAATATTATCAAAGGGACATGTGTTATGGTGAGCCAAATTCTCTAAGTGCATGAAATGAAACAGTCTCTAGAAATAAATCAATTGCACTGGGAAGCTACATTAACTCTTTCTGTACACAAGAGTCCCATTTGTTGCCAGGATACATGGACACAGGATGACTTACCCATGCAACAGTGCTAGGGGACTCATTGATTCTTATCATTAGCCACTGACTTTCCATTATGGTATCTCTCTGAAGAAGATCTTCAACTTAATGAGCAGACAATATTTCACAGGTCATTGTTTTTTCAGCTTCTGTAATAAGGAATTTTGGTTATCTAAAAGTTTAGAAATTCAGTGATATATTCATAGTAATCAGACAGAAATGAAATTAAGACATCAGATAAAATGTTGTAAACAAACTGATCAGTTTTTTTTTTCAAAAGATAAGGTTAAAGACATTTTCTCCCTTTGAATTTTTTCTTTTATTTTACTGGGGTAATTAATGAAGTACAATACAGTTGTTGACACTAGGTACACCTTCTCACTAGGTGAAGGATGAGTGTGTTCTGCAGATACCTATCATGGGAAGATGAAGATAATTTTAAAATAGTTCTAAATACCTGAGAGTTTTAAAGTATAGGTGATATTCTGCACAAAAGTAGTAATTAGCTGTTTTGCATTTCAACAGAAAGTGGAAAAAGAGAAAAACATCTTGACAATAATATGATAGGTTTGCTTTGAAAATGAGGACAAATATTGACTTTTTTTTGTAAAATTGTTAGTGTTTTCTCCTCATTCAAAAATAAATACAGTGTCTATGCAGAAAAGATGTTAAAATGTAAAATAAAATCAAGGAATAAAAATAATATATAGCTTGTTATACTCAAAGGATAACCACATACTATATGAAATGTTGATATGTCTTTATTCAGGTATATATAGACTATACATTAACATTTGTAATACTTTAGACATGATTTTTGTGTGCCTTATCTTCAAATCAGTTCATGGGTGTATTGCAAGTTATTGAATAAGTGACATCAAACATTATTATTTTATAATTTTACAAATATATTTAACACTGTAATAAATAATCTTGTGCAGAAATCTCATTACACATTTAATTTTTGACTTAGGATGCCTCCATATGTATATGTATATATATATATATATATATATATATATATATATACATATATATATACACACACATATATATATGATTGATGATTAGAAATATTTGTTTTATCTTGTAAAGTTCCACCTAAAATGATTATTTTGAATTTTAAGTGAGTGATCTTGGTATGCATGTGCTTGCATTTTTCATCTTAGTTGTAGTTTATATTATTTTTATTATTATTTTAACATATAAAATACATCTGTTCACCTACCCATTTTCCTAATATGTGTACTGTCCCAGTCTAAGAAATTTGCAAGTGTTCTCTACATAAAGTGTTTCATAATTTATCTTTCTTTATTTTTTATAACCTTATTATGCTTTTATTCTTATGTTATCTTTCCTATTTTGTCCCCTGAAAAAGTCATCAATATACTCGTATTCTAATTAATACTCAATTATATTTTATTCACATAATCTCATTTATTTTAATGTTCAATAGCTCATTGTGTTGAGATGCATGAAGTGGAATTCTAACTTTATCTTTCCAAATAATTAATCAAATATATTAACTTATTAAGTAACCCATATTTATTCTGCTAATTTTAATTTCAATTCAAAAATATCTCCAAAATATTCTCATTGCTGTGGGTCTTTTTCTCAGCTTTGTACTTTATCTCATTGGTGTAGCTTTTGTCAGTACTATATCATTTTAATAACTAGTTTTTGAGATACATTTTAATATCTGGCTGCTTATGTTAGCCCATATTCTTTTTTATTTTTCCAATGTTACTTTGATCATATGTACTTCAAAAAATTCTTCATTCCAAAGATATAGCTCAGTATTTTATTGCAGTTTAACTAGGAATACACATTAACATGGGGAATTATTCATACTTCAATATGCCCTTTTTTATCAAAGAAGCACTTATGAGATATAGCAATTTCAAGGACAACTAAAAGTAAATACTGGAAAGAATTAAAGGTAAGGATTTGATTTTTCACTGTTTTAGGATCAGTTTTTATGAGATAATGCCAACCAAAATGTTCTTGAGCGTGTAAATCTAGGTTTGCTGCTTGACATCAAATGCATAGATACATTTTAAGACAAAAATAGGGATCTATGCTAGTGAGAGGACCAGTGTCCAGATACCTAACATGGAAGGATGAAAAACTGCACCTAGGTAACAATTGATTTGTACATCATTTCCCTAATAAAACATAATTTTTTAAAAGACAATAATGGGTACTACTAAGACATGGCTATATGTCAAGGATTGAATTGTGTCCTACTCAAAACTAGTAAGATGAATTCTAAACCCCTAGGACTTTAGAATTTGAATTTATTTGCAGACAGTCTTTACAGGCTATAAATAAAAATAAAGTCATTAAGTAAGACAGTATCTTTTTCACAGCTAGAAATTTGGAGCAACATGCCCACAAAGAGAATTCCATGAGTAAATATAGGGAGAGATCAGAGATGAGATTCTACAATTTAAGAAATACCAAAAATTGAGAACAAAACTCTGGAAGATAGGAGGCAATCATGGAGCAGATTCTTCCTTATAGGAATTATCCCTGACAGCTCCGATCTCAGACTTCTAGAACCTAGAGTTGTGAGAAAGTTATAGTCTGTAATCCACCAACACTGTGACAGTTTGTTTACATAAATAAAAAAAATCCTAGAAAATGAATGTACTGTGAGCATATAGAAAAATGGGAACAAGGTGAAGCGCACGTGGTGCAAAGTGCAAAGATCGGCTTAAAGATCCCGGTTTGATTCCCTGGCTCCCCACCTGCAGGGGAATTGTTTCACAGGCAGTGAAGCAGGTCTGCAGGTGTCTGTCTTTCTCTCTCCCTCTCTGTCTTCCCCTCCTCTCTCCATTTCTCTCTGTCCTATCCAAACCCTAAGACAGCAGGAACTTCTCACTGTCTCTATAGAGCCCATATTTTCCTCATTCCTGGAACCTCTAGGATGGGGCTCACTTTCCTGCATGTCTCTCTCAATTCATACCAAATGATATTGCATCTCTTGATTCCAAACTAATCAACAAAACGAGTACCACCTTGGCATGCTTCACTTCAGACTGTGCCCAGAGACGCCAGGCTTAGAATGTCAACCTTTCAGCTTCATTACTCCGATGAGACCTTTCCTTTCAGAGGCTTCTCTAATTCCATTCCAGGTGGTTCACTTCCTAACAAAGTCCCAAAACCTAGAGATAGACTAGGTCCTGTGAGATAGAGCATATGTTCACATGTATCCATAAATTAGGGCAAAATATATACCTGAAAGCAAAAGTACACAATAGTCTGCAGTGAGTTAATATATGCAACAAACAAGTAGAAAGACCTAAAGACACCATAAAGTTCATAATGAAATAGTGTCTACTTAGATACCCTCCTCACCTACCTCATATTACACTTCCCTCACTCACTCCAAAGTTAATTTTATCAAATCAAGGTTTGTAAAAGCTGAATAAGGGCAAGAGATTGGAATACTTTAACAGTGACTCTTTAGTCACTATCAGGCCACCCTATCAGTTGGAGCCCTATTCTGGGAGCCTTGAGATTCCCAAACAGACGTATTTGGTCTAGATCTCAAATAAATCCCTCTCTCCATTGTTACTGGTCATCTCTATCAGAACCAACAACATAGATCCCTTTGTGGGCTCCCATAGGACTTTGCCTTCAACTTGGATCAACAATGGTAGAGAATGTTCCATCCTCTGAAGGGAGGCTGGACAATATACTCTATCTTCTGTCTGAGAAAGATGGGTTTTGAAATTGGGGCAGCTTGGTCACAGAATGTGAGCTCAGATCTACAGGTATTTAGAGGCCACATAAGCTCCTAAACTGAATATAGGCCCCAGATCACATCAAATTGATGGGGTGTAGAGTCAGTAACATCTATACACCTCTCCCATATTAGGGAGCTACTCTTGTCCCTGATCCAGCTTTCTCCTCCTTTTTCCAGCCATGATATCATCTTCCCAGAGAAAAAATTGGCTTCACCTGCATATCAGAGGTCAGGCTCAAGGAAAAAATAAAACTAGTATAGTCATGGGCCCTTTGGAATAAAACTAAAATAGGCCTACTAACTATCTATAAAACGGAGACCCTCAGCTCTTCATCTGCACTATTCCAGCCTTTTGGTTCATGATTAGTTAACAATTTGTTTGACTATATGTTAACTCTTTTTTCAGCCACCAGGTTCCAGATGCTAACATGATGCCAACCAGACTTCCCTGGGCAGACATCCCCACCAATGTGTCCTGGTGTCTTGACTCCCAAGAGCCCCGCCTCACTAGTGAAAGAGAGAGACAGGCTGGGTCTATGGACCTGTCAACATCCATGTTCAGCTGAGAAGCAATTACAGAAGCCAGACCTTCCACTTTCTATACCTCATAATGTCCTTTGATCCATACTCCCAGAGGGATAAAGAATAGGAAAGCTATCAGGGAACGGGATGGGATACAGAATTCTCTTGGTGAGAATTGTGCAGAGTTGTACCCCTCTTATCCTATTGTTATGTCAGTGTTTCCTTTTTATAAATAAAAATAATAAAAAAACCATATTTCTCCCAGTCCTGGAACCTCTGGGGCATGGGCCTTTTTTTTCACAGAAGGCTTCTCTTTATCCATGCCAATTGATACTGCATCTGCCAATCCCAACCCAATAAATTCAACCACTACCACCTCTACATGTTTCATTTTGGACTGTGTCCACAGAAAACAGGCCCACAATGTCAACCCTCAACTCCAATTCTCTGGTCTGATCTTTACTAGCTCACTGGACTCCTTAGTGCCATTTTGGACAGTGCACATCCTAACAAAGCCCCAATATGAACTAGGACCCAAGAGACACAGAACATGTACACATGTATCCATAAATTAAGGGAAAATATTAATCTTAATGCAAAAGTACACAATAGTTTTCAATGACTGAATAAGTACAGCAAGCAAGTGGAAAGACTCCCCAGAGCCCCACCTCACTAGGGAAAGAGAGACGTAGGATGGAAGTATGGATCGATCTGTCAGGGCCCATGTTCAGCTGGGAAGCAATTACAGAAGCCAGACCTCCCACCTTCTGCACCCCATAATGACCCTGGTCCATACTCCCAGAGGGATAAAGAATAGAAAAGCTATCAGGGGATGGGCTGGGATATGGAGTTTTGTTGGTGGGAACTGTTTGTAGTTGTATCCCTCTTATCAAATCAACCCACATGTTGACTATCAGGTTCAGGTAAAAATTAGACAATATAAAGTACTTAATCAAATAGTTTAAACATAGACCTAGAGGGGAGAGGAAGATGGCGGACTGAGAAGTGGCTGACAGCGAGCGCTCTGACCGCATCGTTGGCAACGGTAGGATTTTCTGCCTTTAGCAGGCCAGTTAATAAGGGATGACACCAAAAAGTGAGTACAATTTAATTTGGGTTAAGAATTAGAGTAAAGGTGACACGGACTAGCGGGGCTCCAGAATTCCCAGGGCGCCGGGCAAGGCGAGTGCGCCGGGCATTGTCCTCCGCCCGCCCAGGAAAGCGGCTCCTCCTCCGGTTGCAGAGCGCGGCGGGCAGAGGAACCGGAGAGAGCACTTTAGTTCAGGGGCTTTCTCTTGGGAGTCTGCAGGGTCCACCACGGCCCTGAGAACAGATCCAAAGACTTCTTGAGTATAGCTCTCATTGGATCAAAGGATTTGGAGCTAGTTTTCATTTTTGAGAAATCCTTTAAAAAAGTCTGGAGGGAGGGGTTTCCCGGAAGATGGCAGACTGAGAAGCGGCTAGCCTTGGAGCTCCGGACACATCTCGTGTAAACAATAGGATTTTCTGCCTTTAGCAGGCCAGCCAATAAGGGGCCATAACGGTCATACCAAGGATGTGTCTATAACTTAATTTGGGTTAAGAATTAGAGTAGGGGAAAAAACTCTTTTTTCTTCCTTTTAATTTTCAAGCATACATCCTTCCCGCCGCCCCCCCCGGACCCCCCCCCCCCCCCCGCCATAAGCAGTGCCTGGGACCAGCTACTAGCAGGATACCCCATACCACCAAACAGGGTTTTTTCTTTTTTTTTAAACTCACTGATACACATTTTGGAAGTTCCTCGCACTGCTCTTTAATTACAACCCTTCTTCTTATCTTCTCCCTTTTCTCTCTCTTGTCTCTCTCTATCTCTTTTTTTATTATTATTATTATTTTTTATCTTGTCATACACTTCTTTCTTCTTTGCCTTTCTGAATTTGTGAATTACTTTGGGGAAGAAATCAGACCCAGAGTGGACTCTCTATGTGTGTACATCTGCTCTAGTTACCTTTACACTCTTGTTACCCCTAGAATATACACTGGATAGTAGATTTGCATAACTGTCTATTCTTGCTATCCTCTCTTTCTTTTCTCTTTCTTCACTGGGATTTGGTTACTATTTTTTCACGGACTGGAGAAATTTTTTGGCTAACTGGTAATGATTAAACTCCTTCAATACTTACTTCAGTTGCTACTGTAATTCCGGAGGTTGGTGAGTGCAATTGTCATAAAGGTATTTAGTACACTGTTACTTGTGCTCAAATCACAACAACTGAGGAACAACAGAGCATTAAAAAAAAAAGAGAGAGAGAGAGAAACACAAAAATAAAAAAAATGGGTAGATTAAAAACAAATAAAACTGCTACCCCAATGAATGAAGACAAGAGCCCAAAAGAAACCACAAATCAGTCAGAAGTAACCATAGATAAGAAAAGTATGCAAGCAATAATAAACTTATTAATCACAGAAATGAAAACAACATTGGTGGAAAGGAATGGCAGTATTAGGGAAACAACAGTTGAGACCCCCAAGGAAAATACTGATTATCTTGAGACAATTAGAGAACTGAAAGCTGAAATAGCTGTAATGAAGAAAGAAGCTGAGGCAAGGGAAAGCAGACTAACAGAAGCAGAAAACAGAATTAGTCAGACAGAGGATGAGTTAGAGAAAACTAAGAAAGAGGTGAAAGAGCTTAAAAAGAGATTGAGAGACACTGAAAACAACAACAGAGACATATGGGATGATCTCAAAAGAAGTAACATTCGTATAATTGGCCTGCCAGAGGAAGAAAGAGAGGAAGGGGAAGCAAACATTCTAGAGGAAATAATACAAGAAAATTTCCCAGACCTGAATAACAGAAAGGATATCAAGGTGCAAGAGGCCCAGAGAGTACCAAACAGAATCAACCCAGACCTGAAAACACCAAGACACATCATAGTCACAATGAGAAGAAGTAAGGATAAAGAAAGGATCCTAAAGGCTGCAAGAGAGAAAGAAAAAGTCACATACAGGGGAAAACCCATAAGACTTTCTGCAGATTTCTCAACTCAAACTCTAAAAGCCAGAAGGGAGTGGCAAGATATCTATCGAGCCCTGAATGAAAAAGGGTTTCAACCAAGGATTATATATCCTGCTAGACTTTCATTCAAGCTAGATGGAGGGATCAAAACCTCCTTAGACAAACAACAGTTAAAGGAGGCAACTATCACCAAGCCGGCCCTGAAAGAGGTACTAAAAGACCTCTTATAAACAAGAACATCACTATAATACTTGTAATATATCAGAGTAAACAAATCGTTTTTTAGAACAATGGCACTACAATACATTAAATCCATAATATCAATAAATGTCAATGGCTTAAACTCACCCATCAAAAGGCACAGGGTGGGGGGATGGATCAGAAAACATAACCCAACCATATGCTGCTTGCAAGAATCACATCTGTCACAACAAGATAAACACAGACTTAAAGTGAAAGGATGGAAAACTATCATACAGGCTAACGGTCCACAAAAAAGGGCAGGAACAGCCATTCTCATCTCAGACACGATAGATTTTAAATTAAATAAAGTAATAAAAGATAGGCAAGGACATTACATAATGATTAGAGGATCAATCAGCCAAGAAGACTTAACAATTATTAACATCTATGCATCCAACGAGGGACCATCTAAATACATTAAACACCTATTGAAAGAATTTCAAAAATACATCAATAGTAATACAATAATAGTGGGAGACTTCAATACCCCACTCTCACACTTAGACAGATCAACAAAGCAGAGAACCAATAAAGATACAAGAGAATTGAATGAAGAGATTGACAGACTAGACCTCTTGGACATTTTCAGACTCCTCCACCCCAAAAAACTGGAATACACCTTCTTTTCAAATCCACACAACACATACTCAAGGATAGACCACATGTTAGGCCACAAAGACAGCATCAATAAATTCAAGAGCATTGAAATCATCCCAAGTATCTTCTCAGACCACAGTGGAGTAAAACTAACTTTTAACAACAAACAGAAAATTATTAAAAGACATAGAATTTGGAAACTAAACAACATGCTCCTTAAGAACCACTGGGTCAGAGACTCACTCAAACAGGAAATTCAAATGTTCCTGGAAACTAATGAAAATGAAGACACAACCTATCAAAATATTTGGGACACAGCAAAAGCAGTACTGAGAGGGAAACTTATAGCTATACAATCACATATTAAACACCAAGCAGAAGCCCAAATGAACGACCTTACTACACACCTCAAGGACTTAGAGGAAGAGGAACAAAGGAACCCTAAAGCAACCAGAAGGACAGAAATCACTAAAGTTAGAGCAGAAATAAACAACATCGAAAATAAAAGAACCATACAAAAGATCAATGAAGCCAAATGTTGGTTCTTTGAAAGATTAAACAAAATTGACAAACCCCTAGCCAGACTCACCAAACAAAAAAGAGAGAAGACTCAAATTAATAGAATTGTAAACGATGCAGGAGATATCACAACTGACACCACAGAAATCCAGAGAATTCTGCGAAACTTCTATAAAGAACTATATGCCACCAAGCTAGAGAATCTGGAAGAAATGGAACAATTCCTAGAAACCTATGCACTTCCAAAACTGAACCAAGAAGAACTACAAAATCTAAATGCACCAATCACAGACAAAGAAATTGAAACCGTTATTAAGAATCTCCCCAACAACAAAAGTCCTGGACCAGATGGCTTCACAAATGAATTCTACAAAACTTTCAGGAAACAGTTAATACCCATACTTCTGAAGCTATTCCATAAGATTGAAGAAACAGGAATACTCCCTTCCACCTTTTATGAAGCCAACATCACCCTGATACCAAAAGCTGATAGGGACAGAACAAAAAAGGAAAACTACAGACCAATATCTCTGATGAACATAGATGCCAAAATATTAAACAAGATCTTGGCCAACCGGATACAGCAACACATCAAAAAGATTGTTCATCATGACCAAGTGGGATTCATACCAGGAATGCAAGGCTGGTTCAACATCCGTAAATCAATCAATGTCATTCATCACATCAATAAAAGCAAAGCCAAAAACCACATGATTATCTCAATAGATGCAGAGAAAGCCTTTGACAAAATCCAACACCCATTCATGCTCAAAACTCTACAGAAAATGGGAATAGATGGGAAATTCCTCAAGATAGTGGAGTCTATATATAGCAAACCTACAGCCAACATCATACTCAATGGAGTGAAGCTGAAAGCATTCCCCCTCAGATCGGGGACTAGACAGGGCTGTCCACTGTCACCGTTACTCTTCAACATAGTATTGGAAGTTCTTGCCATAGCAATCAGGCAAGAGAAAGAAATCAAAGGGATACATATTGGAAGGGAAGAAGTCAAGCTCTCACTATTTGCAGATGATATGATAGTATACATAGAAAGACCTAAAGAATCCAGTAGAAAATTACTGGAAGTTGTTAGGCAATATAGCAAGGTATCAGGCTACAAAATCAATGTACAAAAATCAGTGGCATTTCTTTATGCAAACACCAAATCTGAAGAAGAAGACATCCAGAAATCACTCCCATTTACTGTTTCAGCAAAATCAATCAAATACCTAGGAATAAAGTTGACCAAAGAAGTGAAAGACTTGTATACTGAAAACTATGAGTCGCTACTCAAGGAGATAGAAACTGATACCAAGAAATGGAAAGATATCCCATGCTCATGGATTGGAAGAATAAATATCATCAAAATGAATATTCTCCCCAGAGCCATATACAAATTTAATGCAATACCCATCAAAGTTCCACCAGGCTTCTTTAAGAGAATAGAACAAACACTACAATCATTTATCTGGAACCTGAAAACACCTAGAATTGCCAAAACCATCTTAAGGAAAAGAAACAGAAATGGAGGCATCACACTCCCAGACCTTAAACTATATTATAAAGCCATCATCATCAAAACAGCATGGTACTGGAACAAAAATAGGCATACAGACCAGTGGAACAGAATTGAAAGCCCAGAAGTAAATCCCAACACCTATGGGCATCTAATCTTTGATAAGGGGGCCCAAAGGATTAAATGGAAAAAGGAGGCTCTCTTTAATAAATGGTGCTGGGAAAACTGGGTTGAAACATGCAGAAGAATGAAATTGAACCACTTTATCTCACCAGAAACAAAAATCAACTCCAAATGGATCAAAGACCTAGATGTCAGACCAGAAACAATCACATACTTAGAGGAAAACATTGGTAAAACACTTTCCCACATACACCTCAAGGACATCTTTGATGAATCAAACCCAATTGCAAGGAAGACCAAAGCAGAAACAAACCAATGGGACTACATCAAATTGAAAAGCTTCTGCACATCCAAAGAAACTATTAAACAAACAGAGAGACCCCTCACAGAATGGGAGAAGATCTTCACATGCCAGACATCAGAAAAGAAACTAATCACCAAAATATATAAAGAGCTCAGCAAACTTAGCACCAAAAAAGCCAATGACCCCATCCAAAAATGGGCAGAGGAAATGAACAAAACATTCACCACAGAGGAGATCCAAAAGGCTAACAAACATATGAAAAACTGTTCTAGGTCACTGATTATCAGAGAAATGCAAATCAAGACAACACTAAGATACCACCTCACTCCTGTAAGAATGGCATACATCAAAAAGGACAGCAGCAACAAATGTTGGAGAGGATGTGGGGACAGAGGAACCCTTTTACATTGCTGGTGGGAATGTAAATTGGTCCAGCCTCTGTGGAGAGCAGTCTGGAAAACTCTCACAAGGCTAGACATGGACCTTCCATATGACCCAATAATTCCTCTCCTGGGGTTATACCCCAAGGACTCCATAACACCCAACCAAAAAGAGGTGTGTACTCCTATGTTCATAGCAGCACAATTCATAATAGCTAAAACCTGGAAGCAACCCAGGTGCCCAACACCAGATGAGTGGCTGAGAAAGCTGTGGTATATATACACAATGGAATACTATGCAGCTATCAAGAACAATGAACCCACCTTCTCTGACCCATTTTGGACAGAGCTAGAAGGAATTATGTTAAGTGAACTAAGTCAGAAAGATAAAGATGAGTATGGGATGATCCCACTCATCAACAGAAGCTGACTAAGAAGATCTGAAAGGGAAACTAAAAGCAGGACCTGATCAAATTGTAAGTAGGGCACCAAAGTAAAAACCCAGTGGTGAGGGGTAGGCATGTAGCTTCCTGGGCCAGTGGGGGGTGGGAGTGGGCGGGAGGGATGGGTCACAGTCCTTTGGTGGTGGGAATGGTGTTTATGTACACTCCTAGCAAAATGTAGACATATAAATCAGGAGCTAATTAATATGAGAGGGGGAAATCAATTGTATGTCTCAAAGTTTCTCAAAAGACAAACTGAATCTTTTTAATATATCGGCTATGTATTTGATATGCGGACTCTCTCAAAAGCCTAGACCAAGTAGATTAGAAGCTTCCAATAGCACAGCTATATACAAGATACTGGGTACTGTCCAGCAAACCATAACAAAGGGACTTTTCAAAGTTAACCCAATTAACAAATAATGTGATGATAATATTAACTATTGATTGTCTTTTTGAACCTTAAGACAGCAGGAACCTCACATCTTCACTATAGAGCCCCTAGTTCCCCCAGTCCTCGAACCCTTAGATAGGGCCCACTTTCCCGTATGCATCTCCCAATCCAAACCAAATAACATTGCATCTGCCGATCACAACCTAACCAAAGCAACGATTGCTACCTCAACATGCTTCACCTCAGAATGTATCCAGAGACTTCACGTGTGGAATGACAACCCTTCAGCTTCATTACTCGGGTGAGACCTTTCCTTTAATAGTACACTCTAATTTCATCTCAGGTAGTTCACTTTCCAACAAAGTCCCATAACCTAGATATACACCAGTTTCTGTGAGAGAGAGCTTATGTGCACACGTATCCATAAACTACTGCAAAATATATACCTGAAAGCAGGACTACACTAGAGTTTGCAGTGAGTACCTCCCTAACACTTCCTCTCCACTATTCCAAGCTTGGGATCCATGATTGCTCAACAAATTGTTTGGCTTCATATGTTAACTCTCTTTTCAATCACCAGGTTCCAGATGCCACCAGGATGCTGGCTAGGCTTCCCTGGATTGAAGACCCCACCAATGTGTCCTGGAGCTCAGCTTCCCCAGAGTCACACCCTACTAGGGAAAGAGAGAGGCAGACTGGGGGTATGGATCGACCAGTCAACGCCCATGTTCAGCGGGGAAGCAATTACAGAAGCCAGACCTTCTACCTTCTGCAACCCTCAACCCTAGGTCCATGCTCCCAGAGGGATAGAGAGTTGGAAAGCTACCATGGGAGGGGATGGGTTATGGGGATTGGGTGTTGGGAATTGTGTGGAGTTGTACCCCTCCTACCTTATGCTTTTGTTCACTAATCCTTTCTTAAATAAAAAATTTAAAAAAAAAAATAAATAAATAAACATAGACCTAGACACTCTCCTCACCTTCTGCCTATTTCACTTCCCTCAATTACTCCAAGGCTAACCTTGTTAGACAAAGTAAGGTTTATAAAAGCTGGATAAGGACAAGAGAACAGCATATTTTAATAATAGCTCTTTTGCTTACTATCAGACCACTTCATCTCCCAGGGCCCTAGTCAGAGAATCCTGGGATTCCAACACAGACATGATGGACTTAGACTTCTAACTGATCCCTCTCTCCATTGCCTTTTTTTTTTTTTTCCTCCGGGATTACTGCTGGGGCTCGGTGACTGCATTATGAATCCACTGCTCTTAGAAGACATTTTTTCCTTTTTGTTGCCTTTATTGTTTATCATTGTTGTTGTTATTGCTGTCATTGTTGTATACAACAGAAAGAAACGAGAGAGGAGGGGAACACAGAGGGGGGAGAGAAAGATAGACACCTGAAAACCTGGTTCACCGCTTGTGAAGCAACTCTGCTGGAGGTGGGGAGCAGGGGGCTCGAACTGGGATCCTTAAGTTGGCCATTGAGCTTTTTGCCACCCGTGCTTAACCCATTGGGCTACCGCCCAGCCCCCTACCTCCTTACTGATTTTAAGAATATCAGACAAGTTATTTTAATTCCATCTGCAAAATATAACATTCCACAAAATGGAAAGGATGTAACCACAGTGAATAAAAACTAAGGGGCCAAAAGCCTGCCTACAACAGAAATGAAATAAAAGGTCAAATTAAGTGGAGATCACAGAAATGTAAATGAGCCAATAGTAAAAGAGACATTGTAAAAATAAACAACACAGGACTGTAACCCAACCGAATATAGAAAACAACTATCCAGTGAGCCATGAGAATTTTTTTACAGCTGCATAGTTTATTATTTCAATCTCCTTCCTAAGCATAGCAAGAGTCCTGCCTGCTTTGCCATGTGTGCTACACAGTTTTGAACCCAGTCTTCCCCCACTGGCAGAACCTCCAGTGATGCCTTTTCTTCTCCCTGTGTCTTTACTCTTTCTGCTAAAAAATTTGGCCTTGAGTGGTGAAACGATACTGACAACAGCAGCAGAATAATAATAATGATAATAATAATAAAAATAAAATTATTAAAATTGTGCAATTGCCAGTCTTATAATAAAAAAGTGGGTGTGAACTTTCAGAATCATAAATAAGACCCATTTAATGAAAGAACTACATACATAATCTTTAAAGATGACCCAGTTGAAGAGTGAAGAGACACAATAAAATTAAATTCATAGGTCAAGAGGTAAAATACGCAAAGTGTAATTTAAATATATGGACAGAATATTAAAAGATAGAAACATATTTTAAGGGGCAGGGAAATGGTGTACCCGGCTGACTGCACATGTAATAATGCCCAAAACCCTGGTTCAGGTCCATGGTCCCCACCTGAGGGGGAAAATCTTGAGGAATGAAGTAGAGCTTCAGGTGTTTCTTTTTCTCTTTCCCTTCCTATGTCCACATCACATCACCTTTCAATCTCTCTCTGTTTCTTCACAATAAATAAATAAAATAAAAATTTTAAAAAGAAAAGTATGTTCAATCCAGTGTGACTTTTTTTTTTATAAGAAATGTATATTTTGGTGACTCAAGTATTTTCCCTGTACATTTTATTTTCATTCATTGTTCTTAGCCCACAGCTTCAGAAACTCTTGGGGTTTTCTAAATGTTGTAAGTAATAAAGGTATATTTAGTTAGCTAGAAAGTAACTTTTGGTAGATACCTGAGGGCTTGTTGCTAGGGAAACCCACAGGCACAGCTGGTTGGCGTTTACATTCCCATCCCTACCCCCACCCCCAATGGAAAGGTGCCTGAAATCACCAGTTGGTTGATCAATGTGTTAGTCAATTCTGTATAATAAAATTTTAATAAAAGCTCAGTGGGGGGTGTTGTAAAGAACTGTCAGGTTGGTGAATATGTAAAGATTTCAGGAGAAAATATGCAATCTTCTCCTTTTTTCTCATACCTCATCTTATGCATCTCTTTCATCTGGCTGTGGAGTGACATCCTTCAAATCATTTGTAACAAATTAGTGATGAAGAGAGCAAAAAAGGTGTTTGTTTTTATTTTTAGTTCTGGATGCTGTTCTAACAATTATAATCAATGCTAAGGGGGGTATCCTAGTAATCTCAGATTTATAGCCAGTTGATCAGAAGCAAGTAATAATTTAGGCTTGTGAAAAACACCTATGTCTGAGGTGGGGATCATAAGACCCTCCCATATGTAGCTGTGACAGCTGCTTAACATGTAGGGTAGTCTTGGGAGACTGAGCCCTTAACCTGTGAATTCTGATGCTATTTCCAGCAAGCTAGTGTCAGATTATGTTGAATTTTTTCACACCCTGCTGGTATCTCAGAGCTGCTTGCTGATGAGGGGGAGGTTTCCACACACTAAGCTGGAAATTGGGTCCAGGAATTCAACAATGCACAGAGACTCAGAGAAAAGAAGAGAGAGAAAAATGACAGAGAAACTATAATAGGCAAGACTGAGTGGAGAGTTCTCTAGAATTAAAAAAATATATATATGGCTTCGCAGATCAGACATTTGCTGTTGGAATTAAGTGGTGTATAAACATTAATGCAGGCTTAGGCACAACATTGTAAGACTGCAAATCTTTAAAGATATTTCATTTAATTCTTAAAATTTACCAGAGGGAAAAGACAGATTACCTGTAAAGGACTGCAAATTATCCTGAAGCTGACTTCTCAACAGCAATAATAAAAACTAAAAAATAATAGAACATTATCTTCACAGTGCCATGGGAAAAGAACAGAATGTTATACTTATCTAAATAGTCATTTCAAAGCACAGGCAAAATAAAGACATTTTAAAAAATAAGAAAAAAAAATTATAGCCCATGAATTACCATTCAAATATTTTTGTAATGTAAACCCAAAGGGATAAATGTGACTAAAGCAACATTAATAAGTGAAAACCTTGTTCAAATTATGTTAGAAAATTTAATTAATAGTTGGTAGTAAAACTAATAATAATAGATTATTATTAAAATAAATTTTGAGGAAAAAATACATGCAAAAAGCATTTAAAATGGAGACTGTTAAGGTATACTAAAACTCTTGTTATGCTTAGGAAGAGATTGAAATAATAAACTACGCAGCTGTAAAAATTCTCATGGCTCACTAGATATTTATTTTCTACATTCAGTTAGGTTACCATACTGTGTTGTTTATTTTTACAATATTTCTTTTATTATTGGCTCATTTATATTTCTGTGATCTCCACTTAATTTGACCTTTATTTCATTTCTATTGTAGGCAGGCTTTTGGCCCCTTAGTTTTTATTCTCTGTGGTTACACCCTTTCCATTTTGTGGAATTTTAGTTTTTGCAGATGGACTTAAAATAACTTATCTGATGTTCTTAAATTTGGTAGGGAGCTGGGAGATAGACTAATTGGTAATATGACAGTTTTTCCCAGCTCAAGGACCTGGGTTGGAGTTCTGACATCCCATGAGAGAGCTTCACTGATATCTGACAATGAACAGGGAGTCTGTGCAAACCTAAGAAGTTCAATAGAGGTTTACTATACAGAAGGGGTTTTGTTTTGTTTTGTTTTGTTTTAGGCCTTATTGTGAAGACAAAATTAACTGAATTACTGCCCACAGGTTTGAACTCAAGATTCCAGCCCACTTCCCTTCTCTGGAGGCTAGTCCATTCTGTGGTTACACTTTAAAACCCTCCAATCACAATACAGTAAGGTGAGTGTGTTTCTGTAACCCATATCATTGTGTAACCATCAAATAGCCATTTATACTTTGCATCACCTCTCTGCATAATCTTTTGGAAGTGACTTGTGAAGCTTGCAATAAACCACCAAAACTCATTACAACCAAGAATTTAGATGATTTCAAAAGTGAGTAAAAAGACTAGTTCATGGTTAGTCAACAATTTGTTTGGCTTTATATGTTAACTCATCTTTCAGCCACCAGGTTCCAGATGCTAACATGATGCCAACTGGACTTCCCTGGGCAAATGACCCACCACTGTTTCCTGGAGACCTGCTTCCACAGAGCCCCGCCCTGCTAGGGAAAGAGAGAGACAGGCTAGGAGTATGGATCCACCTGTCAATGCCCATGTTCAGAGGGGAAGTAATTACAGAAAGCAGACCTTCCACCTTCTGCACCCTATAATGATCCTGGGTCCATACTCCCAGAGGGATAAAGAATAGGAGGGCTATCAGGGGAGGCGATGGGATGCATAGTTCTGGTGGTGGGAGTTGTGTGGAGTTGTATCCCTCTTATCCTATGGTTTTTCTTGGTGTTTCCTTTTTATAAATATTTTAAAAAAAAAAAAACTATTTGTGGAAATCTACTCCTTTTCACATACTTTCCATCACTTCTCTGAAGACTACAAATTCATAAAACTGGAATGCTCATTGTTCACCTCTCACCTGATAATTATTTTTGTCTCATAACATTCCTCTATTTGTAATAGCTTTCTCCTCTTTTTCATTTTTGTAATTTTATTAGTGAGTTAATATTAAGTTACTAAATTGCATGCCAACAGGGGTATAATTCCACACCACTCCACAACCAGAGTTCTGAATCCCCAGTCTCTCCATTGCCTCCTCAGTTCTCCCAATCTTGCAGAAATGAGCTAAACCTCATCTCTACAACTATCTGTCTTCATTTGTACTTAATTGCCCCCTTTCTTCCAAGTCCAATCATCTCTTCCCCTCCAAACCACACATATAACCCCAATACTATATCTAAATGTTACTCCCTTTCCCCTTCTCTCTCTTTGGGTCCCAATGGAGCTGAAGTTCAGAATCCTCTTCTCCTCTTCCTCCTATCACTTCTTCCCCACTGGGAGTATGGGTCAAAATTGTCTTTGGGTGCAGAAGGTAAGAGTTCTGGCTTTTGTAATTGCTTATCCACTGGACATGGACATTAACAGCCTATCTCTATATTTCCCTACTGGGGTAGTACTCTGGAAATGTGAGGTTCCAAGACATATTGGTGAGGCTGTCTGCCCAGAGAAGTGAGGGTGAAATCTTGATAGCATCTGCAACTTGGTTTCTGGAAGGTGGAAGAATATAAAGAGAGATAAAATTATTAATGGACAGGAACCAAAAAGTGGGAACATAGTAGATGAGCTTAGGGATTTTAGGATATAAGACAGCTAGGAGGTCCATTTTAGGCATGTTTCTAGGGGACCACTATTATGGTAGTTTTTGCTTCAGTTTGATAGCTAACATCAAATTCTATTAAAAACATGGTCTGAGAAAATGGTGTCAGAGTGGAGAAAAGGGCTTGAAAGTTAGATTATGGCAGAGAGTAGCTCCCATTCTTGAAAAATTCTATGGATAAAATTAACTATTTACCTTCGTTCACCTAACCCTGGCTATATATATTTAGCACTAGAGCCTGTGTAACCTCTGAGCTTGCACCTCATAGTCACAGCTAGGAAAATAGCGGGTTGCACTCATTTCAGGACCAGTCTTCCCCAAGTTGCATGGCAAGATACCCCAACCCTCTCCCCCAGCCTCCCTTTAATGATAGAGGCAGCCCCTACCATCTTTGCTTTATGGCCAGTGCAATGTCTTGTTTCTCTCTGTTTATATTCATAAAAGAACACAATCATGGATATATCAAGAACTAAATAAAGTGCCATAATTTTAATTCTGTTTTTTTTTTTTTACCAGAGCACTGGTCAGCTCCATCTTATGGTGATGTGGGGGATTGAACCTTAGACTTTGGAGCCTCAGGCATGAGAGTCTGTTTGCATAACCATTATGAACTATCTACCCTCCGCCCACAATTTTAATTCTAATAACCAGAATCAGAGTTCTTGCCTATGTATTTCAGTGTATCGAGTTTTGTTAATAATTCTTAAGTACCTTTCCCCTATATTTTCCTTTATTCCAGTGAATTCTGAACTTATTTTATTCCATCATTCTTAACCACCTTGCTATATTGAAAGCTTTCACAATGTCACATTCTGTCCACCACTTTATTTCCTATATTGCAGCTGCATTACATATAATTGTTGACACACATACACCACACAGATACTATTTGAAAGATAAAATTCTGTTATTAGTAACTCACACAATTTATTATTGAGGGAGCATGTTAAAAGGGTGTTTTCTCTGGAGCTGAGGCTGGAAGATATGAATATGGGGATGGCTTCATCAAAAAAGGTGTTGAAAGACTAGAGATAAACACTTCCATAAAAAATCATTATTATCATGGGGCAGCCCCTGCAGTAAAAGGCACTACAAATATGATGGTAAGTGCTAGTAACAGTGATGGTGAGTGTATGTCCATGCACATTTGTGAGAGTGAAGAAGGAGGTGGTAGAAAAAAAATTTAATGTGCTTATCTGTTGGGTAGTATGCCAGCTCCCCCTGGCTTCTACTTAACCATATGCCTATATAGGGATTAATTGATCCCATTCAAAGCTTTGGTCAATTTACATAAATCACTTTTACATTTACATAAAGCACCACACTCCCTCCAGGGCATTGGTGGTTTAGTGGTAGAATTCTCACCTGCTCCACCCCCTCTCCTTGTCACACCCTGATCCTCTCCTTGTCACACCCTGATCTTCCACCAGTCACCTTTTGCTCCACCCTCTCTATGTCACATCCTGTTTCCACTCTACTTGGAGAGTATAAAAACAGCTGCTCTTCTGATTAAAGACACTTGGAAATTGCTTTCCGGCTCCGAGAGTTCCAGAGTGTATCTCCTGCGAAGTTAGTGTGGCACGAGTTCCTGATCCCTCTCCCACGCAACAGCCTAGATCGGCTCCAGTTGAGTTCTCTCCAACCCAGAGAGCACTAGCTCGGGAAGTAGCACCCTCAGGATATCCCGGCACTTATCTAATGTGCTTTTGATTTATCTAAAATATTCTGATGGTCAAAAAAGTACTTCCAAAGTATGTCAATGAAGTTGCAAGTGAATGAATTGTGGAAACAGTAGAAATTCTCTAAGTGTATTTGGTTTTACAGCATGAGCTAGGTGGTATACAGGGTATGACAAGGTACTTTCCTCATTCCTCTCCTGCATCCTACTATCTGACACTATTCAGTTACAGTTATTTTCATAAGGATGTGCTCTAGTCACTTATTTTTTTAGATCATAAAGCCCAGTTCTATTTCATGGTATGCAAAAGTTAGGGATAAAAACAACCAGCAAACAACATAGAAGGATTTGCTGATATAATTTCAGAACAGTATGTTTTGTGAGAGCAAAATGCCATTAGCAGAAATAATCATATTCTCTTCATAGTGGGGATTAATTAAATAAGCAGTGCATATTAACTGAAAAACATCGATGAAGTTAAGCTCTGTGTTTGGTAGAAATGTTTTCTAAAATAAACTGTAAGTTAAAAAATTACATGAAGAAAATTATGTTTAATAGTGTAGGTTTATCCCATTATTTAAAAGTTGAGTATTTATGCTATTGTCAGTTAAAATGCCATAAAGCGAAGATGCTATTATCATTAATTTACTTGGGAACATTTAAAAGTTTTCTAGACCCCGAATTATTCCATCAATCCTACCAAATAACAAAAAGTAACTAAAATGAAATTAATTTGTAATGAAAGACAATGGTATAAAATATAGTCAATATAAAGCAGTTCCAGAGGGCCCTGGCAGTAGTGCAACGTGTTAAGTGCACAAAGGGCAAGGACTGCTGTAAGGAGCCAGGGTTCAGCCGCCTGCTCCCCACATGCAGGGAGGTCGCTTCACAGGCGGTAAAGCAGGTCTTCAGGTGTCTTTCTCTCCCACTCTCTGTCTTCCCATCCTCTCTCAAATTCTCTGTCCTATTCAACAACAATGACAGCAATAACTATAGTAACAACAACAACAATAAGCAACAAAAGGGAAAAAAATAGCCTCCAGGAGCAGTGGATGCAGACACTGAGCCCCAGCAATAACCCTGGAGGTAAAATAAATAAATATGAAAAAAAATTAATAAAGTAGTTCCAGAGAAAGGAACTAGGCAGTGCTAAAGTGTTAGTTGCTTCTAGAATAGCCACTGCAAAACAATTGCTGGATACTATTTTGCTTTTTCATCTTTTGTCATGAAAGTGAAAATCCTCTTCAGTTATTTTTTCACTTTGTAGAAACCAGCATTAATGTAGATCTTTTGTAAAAGCAAAAAAAAAAAAGGCTACATTGAAAAAAATGTATATTCAAGGGAAAAATACATTTAGAAGTATTCAAATATGATTTTAATATTACTACCCCTGCAAAGTGGGACTAGGAGCTTTGGACAGTAAACATGCTTTACCTTTCTTTCTTTTTTTTTTAAATATTTATTTATTTATTTATTTATTCCCTTTTGTTGCCCTTGTTGTTTTATTGTTGTAGTTATTATTGTTGTTGTCATTGTTGGATAGGACAGAGAGAAATGGAGAGAGGAGGGGAAGACAGAGAGGAGGAGAGAAAGATAGACACCTGCAGACCTGCTTCACCGCCTGTGAAGCGACTCCCCTATTCAACCGGGATCCTTATGCCGGTCCTTGTGCTTTGCGCCACCTGCGCTTAACCCGCTGTGCTACAGCCCGACTCCCCCATGCTTTACCTTTCTATCTTTCTGTACTGTTTGGGTTTTAATGAGGAACATCCTTTTTTTTTTTTTTAGATTTTTGTTTGTTAGAGAAATAGTGGCAGGGGTGGAGGTGGGGTGAGTAGAAAGAGAGCACAGTATCTAAGTTTCTTTCAGAATGGTGAGGCCAGTCCCGAACTTGGGTCGGTCACACATGGCAAAGCAGAACACTATCTGCATGAGCTATTTCACTGGCTCAATTTAATTCTTTAAGCTCTAGTCATTTTTCAAGTTTGCTTTATTGCACTAGCCCTTCAATTTTCATTTTACTAACTTATCCTGTACTTGACTAATTTGCCTGTCAGAAATCCCCACATGAATTCTGTGGCAGCAAGGATGAAAACAAATTACTTAACCATAATTTATTTTACCTGTATGTTGCCTATAATAGTGAAAATAAAAGGTGTTAAACTTGTTAATACTTTATGTTTAAGATTAAACTTTTTTAGACAGAAATCTTTATAATTCCTTTAAATAGGTCTTTTCTAAGCCATGTGAAAGTATTATTTTGACAGATAATTTTCTGCTCACGTTTTTTTAAAAAAGATTCAATTTCTAACTTTTTTCTCTGAAATTGTGGAAAATGAGTCACTAGAAAAAGTTCACTTAACATTTTCTTCTTGAACAAATTGAAAGATTAATACTACTTACTTACTGAAAAAATATTTGATTTAATTTAAGTAATTTAAGATTATTTTTATCTATATGTAATTACTGAAAGTATTATAAGTAACATTTATTGAATAGAAAGTCCTTTCTAGTTACTAACATATGTATTTAAGATTAAAACTTACTTTAGGGGAAACATGTATTATTACCATAGGATTTTATTTGCAACCAATGAATGGTCAGTTTCTGAAGAAACCGCTCATTCAGGGAAAATTATTTCCTTTTTATTTTGAAAATAAATTCATGCATCTTAAGGTTCACATTTTCTTTCTTTAATAATGAACTATCAAGTCATATATTTTTAGTAATAATACTATGTGATCAAAATATGAACAAACCAGTGATAATAATAGTAGTAACTGGTAGTGCAAATATCTACTTAAGTATTAATTTTTCCACATGGATGATTTTTAGTGTTAAATAATGATAATAAATTACTGAAAATAATAAGTTACTGAAAATCTGAAGATAGCAGATATTCTGCTTGGCTTTTAAATATAGGTGTTTGGTGGCTTAGCCAACCTCACAAAAAATGAGAGGAGACAGAAAAGGACTTTTTCTAAGCAGTATTATTTTACTTATAGGGTGTTTTTCCTCAAAATTAGTACTTTTCATGTTTTTTGTTAATTTCAGGGAACAATATTCACAAAGTTGATATTATATGATAGGTATACCTTATTCCATTAACAGTGACTCTGCTAATTACCTTTTCCTTTTTCTAGAATTTTCTATCTCAGAACTTTATAGACATTTTTCCATTTTAGCCAGAGAAGTTTCCAGATCATTCTAATAGAAAGTTTTCTCACCAGTTAATCCCTACCAATCAATATATATATATATATATATATATATATATATATATATATATATATATATATCAAAATTTAACAGAATGAGGGGTAGAAGGAGAAGGGAGGAGGTGGAGAGGGTCTTGGGTACATGATGGTGGAAAGGGAACAAAATGGCAGGTAAGAGTGCTTTGTAGACATCTGTCACAGGAGATGAAAAATTGTTTCCACGTTTCAGCAACTGTATTGTAAACCACTAAGCCCCGTATAAAATGATTTTTTTAAAACAGCAATATCTCAAAGTATTGTATTGCGTTATCTGTTTATATCTTTATGTTTTTAGCTTTTACCTCTGCCCCATCATAGGATTTAGCACTTATTTGTCACCTCCATGAAAGTAAGGGTCTTATCTGTCTGTTCAATATTGTATCTTTAGCACCTACTATAGTACCCAGAACACAGACTTCTTGTATAAATCATTGTTGAGTAATGCTTTTGTGTAATTCCATTGTCTCTCTTTACACAATTCACATTGCCTGCTAAGGGCCCTGAGCAGTATTGCAGTAAATGAATCGACTTAGTTTTGTTTAATTGACGTTCTCTACATCTCCAGTGTCTCACCACTGGACTCACTTTTACATAGAAAGAATGAAAGAGAGAGGCACAGTGTGGGGGCAGGGGGTGGAGAGAGAAGAAACTATAGCATGAGGGTTCCTACAATCTGAGTTGTTCACATGGCAAAGCAGCACACTATCCAAATAAGCTACTTTGTATTTGATCATATCTCCTCTAGCTATATCAGTGTTTTTAATTAATAGTACTCAACCTTTCAAAAAGTTGTGGTTCGAGCCCCTGGCTCCCCACCTGCAGGGGAGTCACTTCACAGTGAAGCAGGTCTGCAGGTGTCTATCTTTCTCTCCCCCTCTCTGTTTTCCCTCCTTTCTCCATTTCTTTCTGTCCTATCCAACAATGACAACATCAATAACAACAACAATAATAACTACAACAATAAAAAATAAGGGCAACACAAGGAAATTAAAAAAAAAATTGTGGTAACTGTTGCCATGACGAAACCATAGTTTACAATACTGCCCATGAGATTTATCAGAATTCCTATTCAAATGTAGATGCTATCTAGAAGATTTATTCTAGGAATGCATTGTCAGCAATTTATATCACTAAAGTGACCTTATCAATTAGCAGCCTTGTCTATGGAAAGTGGATCCTGGAAGAAGATTATGGAATCCAGCCTCAAGAGGTGGGTTGGGAAGGAGAGAATACTACAAGGGAAGATTCCAGCAATCTTGGAGACAAAAGATTACATTGATCAAAGGAACTTTACAACATTTTTCTACTTGATTAACATAACTAATGAATTTAATATTAACATAAAAGTAAATATTTTAAGCTTATTATTTATTACCATATTGATTAGTTTAAGTTAGGATGTTATTTTAGCTAGTTCTATTTTAGAGCCATGAAATCATCCAGTTACTCATTTTACTTTACCAAGAAGAGGGCAAAGTAGAAATGTAGATAAAGATGAACAAAAAGCCTGCTGCCCAGTGCTACAAAAATATTAACTATTACACCAGATTTTACAGGCAGGGGATTTTAATTACTGCCATTAAAGTTTACAAGGGAGCACTATTCAAATTGGCCTTCCCATTTCTTGATTTTGAATAAAATTAATATATGTAAGAGTAGGGGCTGGAGAAACAGGTTTTAGGATGAACATGGTTGGGCCCTGAGTAAATACTAAATTATTGTTTGCACCAAAGACGAAAGGCAGTTGGGAGCAAGGGTAGGTTTGCGTCTTCAAATCATCCAGTCACCTGCTCTTGCAGAACAATCAATTTAGGCAATCATTTCTTTTGGTGTTTCAGAGACCACCAATGCCCCTATTAATAGCCATATTATTAATGCAAATAACCAAACACTGAAAATAATTTCTGGATGATTGTTCAAATACGTACTTTAATGTATTGTTTACAGCAGTTGTATAAAGACTTAACATGAAAAGATACTGAAGCACAGAGAAGATAAATTAGGTAAATGATGGAGTAATTAGTGTCCAAACCTACCACTAGATGACTTAAAATCCTGTTATTTTTGTATTCTGTAAATATCTCTGTTTTGTTTTAATTAATAATGAATGAAGGGAAAGATCATTGATTTATCACCAGATTCTGCCTGGGAAAGAGAGAGCAAACTTTACCATTCTCTGCAGTGTTATTTTCTACAGGAATGGTTATGTATTGTGCAGCTCAAAAATAAGGCAATTTCTTGAAGATGAAATGTAGAGGATAAGGAGATGATTGTGTTAAACGGTTGGTGTAAAAATCATA
Organism: Erinaceus europaeus; assembly: GCF_950295315.1. Classification (NCBI taxonomy): domain Eukaryota; kingdom Metazoa; phylum Chordata; class Mammalia; order Eulipotyphla; family Erinaceidae; genus Erinaceus; species Erinaceus europaeus. The sequence continues at coordinate 80,357,538 of NC_080163.1, forward strand.
TATTCTTATCTACATGGTTATTATATGAAGAGAAAAGGAAATAGCTAGCCTAGCTCCTTAAAACATTATATGCGTTAAGCACCCTTGCAGAATATCTCTCGCTTGGACTTTTCACTGATGTATAAAATCATCATGAAGAAGAAGTGCAATTTCTTTGTTTTGAATCAGAATTTACATATGTCTCCTTGACCTTGAAGACACAGAATTTGACAAACCACTATACAGGGAAATTAAATTATGTTGAATATAGAACAAAGCTCAGTAAGTGATAAATACATAGATAGATGTTCATGAAAAAATAAATTATTTCTATAATCAAGAGAGCATAAAAAGAAAAGGAGCAGATGGAATTAATTCGAATTATAAGAATTCATGATTAATCAGAGAAAGTATATGTTTATTTTCAAGGGAAAGTATTTTACTTAAATTCAGATTCCAGAAGCAATGACTATTTTAAATAGGTCTCTTATATAAAAGGTTTCTTAGCAAATTAATTAAGAGAGTTTCCACTAGGAGTGAATCCTAGAGCAAAGCAGATAACAAATTCTTTGCTCTTAATAGGTTCTAGAATGCTAGTCATGCATTGATTACCAACAGATATTTTGGGCATTTGGATAGCAAAGTAATAAACAGATTTGGTCAACTCTCTCCTAAAGACCCTTTGAGAATAATCTCAACTCGAGCCAATTATTGGCTTTAATAATGAGAAAAGTGAGTTGGGAAATACCAGATGTTAATGAAAACCTGTTCAAACCTCTGCTTTGAATGGGAGGTTGATCAATTTATTCAAATCTAATTTAGAGTAGCTGGGTATTTAATAATTATCCAATATGTTTTGCTCTGAAATATACTGTAGAAATATTCTGAGCAACCTGCTTATATATGAAAATTATACTTATATATGGATATCTTTGTGTTCCCTAGATTCAATGATTTCTGAGGTAATACATATTATACAAAATTTTTAGAGATTTTGTTCTTTTTGTGGGGACCTTGGAGGGAACTAAGTTGTGATGAATAATGATAAATGATGCTTTATTTTTTATTTATTATTTTTTTTATAATTTATTTCTTTATTGGGGAATTAATGTTTTACATTCAACAGTAAATACAATAGTTTGTACATGCATGACATTCCCCAGATTCCCATTTAATAATACAACCCCCACTATGTCATTCATCATCTTTCAGGGACCTGTAAATGATGCTTTAAATGTATGCAGTATTTAATAGGCACAATATAGTTTTTTGAATTACTATATTTTATTTATGATTTTAAATATACTCTAAATGATGTTTCTCTGATATTTTGAATTGTGCCTTTTATAAAATAAAATTGAACTTTTTTGATTACCACATGTATATATTACATGTGTATATCCCATGATTATTTACTGGGAACTGACAAGTCCTAGGAATACAAGTTGAAATAAGAATAATTTTAGAACAAAGTATATATATATATATATATATATATATATATATATATATATATATATATATTGCTATCAGGGCTATTGCTAGGGCTCTGTCCTAGCACTATGAATCCACTGCTCCCAGTGGTCATTTTTTTCTTTTCTATTTTACTGAATAGGACTGAAAGAAATTGAGAAGGGAAGGGGAGATAGAGGGAGTGAAAGACAGACACCTGCCAACTTGCTTCACCACTAGTGAAAAAGCGTGCCTCCCTGCAGGTGGGAAACAGGGACTTGAACCAGCATCCTTGCACATGGTAATATGTGCCAGTAGCCAGGTGTTTCACCACCCAAACCCCTACAAACAATAATTTTACTCAATACTTATAAATCCTCTGAACATTGATTTACAGAGAATTGTTCTATTGAATAAATTATAGTTTATGGAAAATATTCCCAGGTAAGTGATATTTTACCTGAGCTATGAAAGAAATATGGGACTTTAAAAGGGAAAGACAAGTCCAAGTAAAAATTTGTATAGTTCTTCACAGGCTATTTCTTCTATTTAGGCAACACTATATAAAAGTAGAAATCTAGTGGAGTGAGGCTGCATTACAGGTATAAGACGTTGGCTTCTGTACTTCAACCTTTCTGAATTTTTATAAAGTTGGGATAATCCCTCTCCTACTTACATTAACACATCATTATAGGAATTCCATGAAATTAATAGCTCTTGATAAATTTAAATAGTGTATGGAGATAACAGATATAGATACCTTAAAGCAGAAAAAAGTCATTCAAGTTCCATCACCCAAGATCTTAGTAAAAGGAAGTATGGATGAGATTAGTGACCAGATCATGTAAAGTCTTGCTATATATATATATCAATATTTTCATTATATTCATGCATAGAAACAATTATTTGTTAAAAACGTGCACTCCATAGTGACGTCAATTATTTACATCCTTTAAACTTTTCAAGAATGAAGATCCTAATGTTCATTTTTAAATTCATCTCTGAAACAGATGGAGGGACACTCAAGTTACTTTTCCAGGGTTATACAACTAAGAAATGATCAACCTTGCTTCAGTATTTTTATCTCCTTACGAGATCAGATGAGATCGGTCATGGTCAGGGTGGTATGGCCATAGACTTTATCTTCTAACTCTATTCAAAGCATCAAGAACCTGGTAAAAACTGTAAACAGTGAATGAACATAACCTCCTAAGTTCCCTTGCACTGGGGTTAATGAATTCCTATCACGGAACGTGTATTTCCTATAAGAGATATACAAAGCACTCTAATATAAGTTGTTATATTAATTAACTAATCTAATATTAGTTATACTCATTCATAATTCTATTGATTACAGCATGAATTTATGAGTTCATACTACATACAAAGTAACACAAATATGGAAGGAAAACATATATATATATAGATAGATAGATAGATAGATAGATATAGATATAGATATAGATATATGAAGTTCACATATAATTAAACTGTAATGGAATGATTTTAATTAAGGTGGGATGTTGACAGGTCTTGCTACAGGACATGAAAATGCTAATAATCAAGATGATGATAGCAAATTACACTGTTTTAATTTGTCAAGAGCTATAATTTTATGGAATTTCTATAATGATGTGGTAATGTATGTAGGAGAATGGTTACTCCAACTTTATAGGTATTCAGAAAGGTTGAAGTACTTCTGCCAACCTCCTATACTTGTAATGCAGCCTCACTCCACTGGATGCCTACTTTTATATAGTGTTGCCTAAATAGAAGGAAGAGCCTGTGGAGAACTATAAAAAATGAAGCTCAAAGTGCTCTTTATGATAAATGTAGTAAAGCATCTATAAGATCTTTGAATAAAATAAGGAAATAAAAGAATGAAAAATGCTATAATATTTAATTTTCACTTCTAGTAAAAATATGCTTAGAAATGCCTTTCATAAAACTACCATTATGGTACCTAATTGTGCCCTGTACTATAATACACATACATCTCTTGGATGTTTATGGTTCCCTCTAACAAAGGCTAATTTAAGTAGGCTAATAGAAACTTTTAGGAGGGAATTAAGCTGTTTACTATTCAAAAATAAGTATGTTAATTTAATTGATAAATACAGTTATTTTATACTGCTTGGTGTTTTTTTTTCCTGCATAGAAGTACTCATTTATTTGAAAGTGTCAAGAAAAAATAATGCGGCTATCCATATGTTTATCTTATTTATTTATTGTCTACCATGACTCATTCTAAAAGAAACGTGCGGTCAGTCCTGAATTATGACTTCTGGACCAATGTGCTAGTAAAAGAATAGAAGTTGGCCGCTAGACTAAGCCAATATCACTATCAATCCCTGCCCCTCCCGTGTGTGTGTGTGTGTGTGTGTGTGTGTGTGTGTGTGTGTTATTTTCTACCTGAGTTTCTGAAGTGCAAAGTGCCCAAGGTGACACCTCTTCAGTACATTCAACAAATACCAATTTTGGTCACCAGTTCTGATATTTCAGGGTTATGAACCCTATAAATAAAATCAATTAAAGTATATACACTTTCCTTATTTGAATTATTGTTCATATTGGCTCACTTTCTTTTCCTTTATTAGTCCTAGGCAGAATGCCAGCATGAGATTTATTTCTTATTCGTGACCTCCCTTTTCTAGATTGTCTTTCTGTTATTTATGGACAATAAAACTAATGCCTGAGCAAATGTTGAATTCCACTTAAACCCTTATTCACCTATAGTAATGGATGGCCAAGTTATCTGACAGCTTCAGAACACATTTCAAATGAGATTATGACAATTTACCTTTGATGAAATAACTATTGAGGTCCACTGGGGTGCATTGTCAGCAAACTAAACTTTCATTCTGTGTCCTTGTAACTGTTCCATTGGCCTGGAATACACCGAGTCTATGTCGTCAGTTCCCCAAAATCAAGCTGAGCTCTAAGTATTCTCATCTCACAAAAGGTTGAATACATAGTCATTAATGTTTTCTATTTGTCTTTTCCTCATTCTTAAGCCTTTACCATATAAAGCCACCTGCCTCTGTTTTACAGCTATTTACAGTAGCACATCAACCTCGTAAAAATTAAAGAAGTTCATATCATCTAACATGGTTTTTAAAATTCATCTCTAACAGCTAGAAGGCAAAGAGAAATGGAATTCAAAACTGACTTCTACAAGCCAGGTGAAATTTTGCTAATTGGGAATAGTCAAAATTTAGTAAATAGTTGGTCAAATATTGTGATTGATGTAGGCTTGGAAGAAGTGCTAAAGTTCCAGTTTCTGGGCAGATTCCATTGTTTGACTCTCGAAGTCCCACTAGCCTTGTCTCAGTTCCATTCTGGAGGTTGCTGTACCTGAGTCCTGACTTGCCATAGTCTCTAGATGGATTTAGTTATGCAAATTCGGGGGACTCTGTTATGTTTTTTATTCTGTATTATTGCCAATGACTTCAAGACAAAACTGAGGTGCTTTAGAAATACCCCTGAACTTCTTGAATTCACTGTTGCTTTTGTGGTTACAGCCTGGGTAAATCATTGGGCACTGATGGATTTTTTACCTTTTGACTGCAGTCTTTTCATCCCAAAACAAATAACCTTAAGGGGCCAGGTAACAGGCCTGGCTGAGTGCACATGTTGCAATGCCCAAGGATACAGATTTGAGGCTAGGTCCCCACCTGTAGGGGGAAACCTTGGATGTGAGGGCGATCTGGCTGTGACATCTGCCACCTCATTGAAAGTCAGGGTTGATTCACTGATCTGGCTGCCTAGTAGTGCTTGTTCAAAGAGAACAGCCTTCCCCAATAGAGACAGGTCTTTGGTAGAGGGTATATGAGTAGCTGCGCTCCCCTGCTAGAACCTCCAAACAAACTCTCAAGGTCCATTTGTAGGAGAATGTAGGGTAGTCAAGCTTCCAAGACTGCAGAAACATCCATACAAATGAGGTGCTGCATGTGGCAGTCTGCCTTTCTTAAAATAAATAAATAAAAATAAATAAATTCAGACCTTTTAAGAATCAAAATCTAAGTATCACAAAATTAGGTTCTTTGCTTTACCAGCATACAGGAAAATCAGCTGGGTTCAGACTGTAAGCAGGATCTTGACTCAGTTGCCAGAGAATGGAGGAGAGCTACCATGCTTAAAAAAAAAAAAGACCCTCCCTATTGCCATAGCAAGGGAGTTTTTAATTCTTTAGGGGACAGGTGGGATTACTCCTTTAGCATAGTATCTGAGGCTACAATGTTGGAGAGAAGTGGGTGGGAGTTTAGGGATTCTTGGCAGAAGACAGCATTCAGATGGTGGAGCTGCAGTCAGAGGCATGTGTCTAATGATGGCATTCTGTATCTCACTACTTTGAACGGTTTCTGTCTGCAAATTTAGCATAGGGAGGCATTCTTCCATGGACTCCCTACATTGTTGAAGAGGAGCTTTTGCATTCACCTTTAGTTGCTAGAAAATTGATTTTTATGACCCACTTTTCTTCAAGTGGATGTCTTTTAAAGTGTTCTGGGAGTTCCTTATCTGGAGAGTAAATAAATGTCAAAGAAAGGAGATTGGGTGGTGGGAATTGTGTGGAGTTGTACCCCTCCTATCCTATGGTTTTGTTAATGTCTCCTTGCTTAAATAAATAAATAAATAAAAGATAGACCATTTCAGTCTTGTCTCTGTCTTGTATGACATAATTACTCTTTTAGAACCATCCTAAGGCTGGTGTTGAAAGTCAGGCTGTAGACAGTAGGCATGCGGTCTCCTGATATGTGTTCTCACAGGTTCAATGGTTTTGATTACATGCGGAGATAGATGCAAGTCAGATTAATAAAAACCATGAGATGTGCCGAAACAAGGGCTCATGTGGACAGTGCCTGGCTCCCACTACATGGCACTTGTGTTATATATATCCCCTTCCTGTCCAACAGAAAAAGGGGGCTGTCTAGAGGGGAAGCCCCTGCAAGGTAAAAATAAATAAAAGTCATCAGGACCTCAACCCAGTATACAGTTTATTAAAAGAATACTAGAGCTCTTGGTAATGGGAATCTGAAAACCAAAGAGTTAAAAGTGGAAGTCTCAGAAGCTGTTAGAGCGACAGCTCTAAGACTGATACTAGGGTTTTATCAGTGTTAGTGAACAGATTAGACTGCCAATAGGTTAACTGCTAATCTCAAGAAAGTTTGTGTGCAACAGTACACATTGTGAAGCATCACAAAATCCTCAGTCCTGAGCTACCATACATTTCACCTAAGTATGAATTGGGCCCAACATTTAACTACAAAAAGGAATTTTAAAACTTGAAAAGATTGAGCACATTGAAACCAACTCAGCCTTCTCATAAATAGGCCTTTCTTGACAGATATTTTCAGTTTGTCTCTTTCTATTTTAATTCTATATAAGCTTCCTACTTTTTACTTCTGTTTGTAGGATACAGAGACTATTTATGTTTTTTGTTTATTATTTATTTATTATTGGATAGAGACAGAGAAATTGAGGTGGGGGAATATAGAGATGGATAGACACAGAGAGACACCTGCAGCCCTGCTTTACCATTTGTGAAAGTTTCTTCCCATGTGGGGACCAGGGACTTGAACCCGGATCCTTGCGCACTGTAGTGTGTGTGTGCTCAACTAAGTGTGCTATCACCTGGTCCCAAGGATACAGAGAATTTTATGAAGTACTAAAGTCTAAATTATCCAATTTTTTTATGTTAAACATATTACAGTATCTATAATAATGTTAAGACAATTGAAATAATACTTTGGAGTCACCTTAGTTTCCAATTATTTTAAATTAGTTAAGTCAGTCATATGAATTGAGACTATTTTTTCATGATAGGTTGCAACATTTTATTGTGGAGTACTTCCAAATGTTTTTGTTTAATTCAATAGTACACCAAAATTCAGGAAAAGCAAAGGTAAATTTTTTGCTTATATAAATGTGTGAAACTTTGCATACAATATACTTTTTAGAAATTAGTAATCCACATTAACCTTTACTTTAATTTTATTTTTTAAATGTACACACACAACAAAATGGAATTTTTAGTAAGCAGCTCTGTGAATTTTAATTAGTGTATTGATTCTTGTTACCTACAAGTTTAAATCTCTAAGATAACTTTGAGTTGTGAAGATCATCTCCTATACATTCTGTTTGATTTTTTCTTTATTTCTTTTTTTTTTATAAAAAGGAAATACTGACAAAACCATAGAATGAAAGGGGTACAACACCACACAATTCTCAACACCAGAACTCTGTGTCCCATCCCCTCCCCTGATAGCTTTACTATTCTTTAATCCTCTGGGAGTATGGACCCAAGGTCATTTGGGATGCAGAAGGTGGAAGGTCTGGCTTTTATAATTTTATAATTTTAATTTTTTATAATTTTATAATTTTAATTAATAATTTTATAATTTTAATTATAATTTTTAATTGCTTTGACAAGTTGATCCATACTCCCAGCCTGTCTCTCTCTTTCCCTAGTAGGGTGTGGTTCTGGGGAAGTGGAGCTCCAGGACACACTGGTGAGGTTGTCTGTCCAGGGAAGTCTGGTTGGCATCACAGTAGCATCTGGAACCTGGTGGCTAAAAAGAGAGTTAACATACAAAGCCAAATTGTTGAACAATCATGAACCTAAAGGCTAGAATAGTGCAGATGAACAGTTGGGGGTACTCCATTTTGTAGATAGCTAGTAGGCATATTTTAGTTATATTCCAAAGGGCCTGTGGCTATAATAGTTTACTTTTTCTCCCACACCCCCGGGCCTGAAATCTGATATGCAGGTGGATCCAAGTTATTGTCTGGGGGAGATAATGCCATGGCTGGAAAAGGAACAGAAAGTTGGATCAGGGAATAGAGTAGCTCCCTAAAATGGGAAGGGGGTATAAATATTGCTGACTGTAAACCCCATTGATTTGATTTGGTCTGGGGCCCATATTCAGCTTAGCATCCTATATGACCACTGCATCTCTGTAAATCTGAGCTCACATTCTGTGACCATGAATAGGAACATTCTGCCCCAATATAAGGACCCATCTTCCTCAGGTGTAGCATAGAGTATGTTGTACAACCTCCCTTGGGAGGAAGGGACATTCTCTACCATTGTTGATCCAGCTTGAGGGCAAGGTCCTATGGGAGCCCACAAAGGGGTCTATTTTGTTGTTCCTGATAGAGATGACCGGTAACAATGGAGAAAGGGATTTATTTGAGGTCTAGGCCCATAATGTCTGTTTGGGAATCTCAGGATTCCCCAAATAGGGCCCCAGCTGATGGGGTGGTCTGATAGTGACTAAAAAGTCATCAGGAAAGTATGCCAGTCTCTTGCCCTTATTCAGCTTTTGCAGTCCTTGCTTTGATAAGGTTAGCTTTGCAGTGAGTGAGAGAACTATAATAGGAAGTAGATGAAGAGAGTATCTAAGGTTAATTAGATACCATTTCATTATGAACTTTATACTGACTCACTGCAGACTATTGTATACTTTTACTTTCAGGTATATATTTTGCCCTAATTTACAGATACATGTGATCATATGCTCTATCTAATCTTCCTGGTCTATATATAGGTTTTGGGACTTTGTTAGGAAGTGAACCACAAGGAATGGAATTAGAGAATACTATGAAAGGGAAGGTCTCACCCGAGTAATGAGGGTGAAGGATTGACATTCCATGCCTGATGCCTCTGGACACAGTCTGAAGTGAAGCATGCTGAGGTGGTACTCGTTGTGTTGATTAGGTTGGGATCAGTGGATGCAATATCTTTTAATATGAATTGAGAGAAACATGCAGGGTAGTGAGCCCCACCTTAGAGGTTCGAGGACTGGGGGAAATATATGCTATATAGAGATAGTGGGAGGTTCCTGCTGTCTTAGGGTTAAGAAGACAATACATAGTTATTGCTATAAACACATTATTTGGCAACTGGGTTAACTTTGAAAAATCCCTTTGTTAGGATTTGCTGTATCATACACAACCTCACCATAATTTATGTCCTTTGACATTATTTGTATATAGTTGTGCCACTGGTTGCTTTTTTTCTCCCTGGTCTAGGCTTTTAAGAGAGTCAACATATCAAAGACTCAGCCTATGTATTAAAAAGACTCAGTCTGTGCGTTAAAATGTTTGAGACATACAATCAATTTTCCCCTCTCATATTAATTAAATAGTGATTTATATGACTACAAATTAATAGAAATGTACATAAACAGTATTCCCACCACCAAAAATCTTTGTCCTATCCCACCACCCCACCCCTGGGAAGCTGAACCCCTGTTTGAATTTTTACATTTAAATCTGTGATTAATTGTGGAATTATTATTGCATAAGATGGGAGGACTTATCTGTTTAGCATATAAATGTCTAGTTGTTCCTCATAGAAAAACATGATTATCTGTGGAAAAAAAGGTGAATTTTGCTTCTTTTTAAAAAATATTTTATTTACTTATTATAGGATAGAGACAGAGAAAATTGAGAGGGAAGGGGAAGATAGAAATGGAAGAGTCTGAAAAGAGAGTTAACATACGAAGCCAAACAAGTTGTTGAGCAATCATGGACCCAAAGCTTGGAATAGTGGAGAGGAAGTGTTAGGGGGATACTCACTGCAAACTCTAGTGTACTTCTGCTTTCAGGTATATATTTTGCAGTAGTTTACAGATACGTGTGAACATATGCTCTCTCTCACAGAAACTGGTGTATATCTAGGTTTTGGGACTTTGTTAGAAAGTGAACCACCTGAGATGGAATTAGAGTATACTATGAAAGGAAAGGTCTCACCCGAGTAATGAAGCTGAAGGGTTGTCATTCCACACGTGTAGTTTCTGGACACAGTCTGAAGTGAAGCATGTTGAGGTGGCAATCGTTGTGTTGGTTAGGTTGTGATCGGCAGATGCAATATTATTTTATATGGATTTGGAGAGGCATACGGGAAAGTGGGCTCTATCCAATGGTTCCAGAACTGGGGGAAGTAGAGGTTCTATAGTGGAGATGTGAGGTTCCTGCTGTCTTAGGGTTCAAAAAGACAATCGATAGTTAATGTTATCATCACATTATTTGGTAATTGGGTTAACTTTGAAAAGTCCTTTTGTTAGGGTTTGCTGTACAGTACCCAGTATCTTGTATATAGCTGTGTTATTGGTTGCTTCTGATCTACTTGGTCTAGGCTTTTGAGAGAGTCTGCATATCAATTACACAGCCTATATATTGAAAAGATTCAGTTTGTGTTTTGAAAAACTTCGAGACATACAATTAATTTTCCCCCTCTCGTATTAATTAACTAGTGATGTATATGAGTACATTTTACTAGGAGTGTACATAAACACCATTCCCACCACCAAAAGACTGTGACCCAACCCTCCCACCCACTCCCACCCCCACTGGCCCAGGAAGCTGCATGTCTTTTCAGTCACCAGGTTCCAGATGTCATCAGGATGCCGGCCAGGCTTCCCTGGACTAAAGACCCTGCCGGGATAGCCTGAGGGTACTTCTTCCCGAGCTAGTGCTCTCTGGGTTGGAGAGAACTCAACTGGAGCTCATCTAGGGTGCTGTGTGGGAGAGGGATCAGGAACTTGTGCTGCACCAACTTCCGCAGGAGATACACTCTGGAACTCTCGGAGCTGGAAAGCAATTTCCAAGTGTTTTTAATCAGAAGAGCAGCTGTTTTTATACTCTCCAAGTAGGGTGGAAACAGGATGTGATATAGAGAGGGTGGAGAGAAAGGTGACTGGTGAAAATCAGGGTGTGACAAAGAAGGGATCAGGGTGTGACAAGGAGGGGGTGGAGCAGGCGAGAATCCTATCACTGAACCACCAATGCCCTGGAGTGCTTTATGTAAAAGTGATTTATGTAAATAGACCAAAGCTTTGGATCAGTAAATCCCTATATAGGCATATGGTTAAGCAGAAGCCAGGGGGAGGTGGCATACTACCCAACAAGACCCCACCAATGTGTCCTGGAGCTCCGCTTCCCCAGAGACCCACCCTACTAGGGAAAGAGAGAGGCAGACTGGGAGTATGGACCAACCAGTCAACGCCCATGTTCAGCAGGGAAGCAATTACAGAAGCCAGACCTTCTACCTTCTGCAACCCACGATGACCCTTGGTCCATGCTCCCAGAGGGATAGAGAATGGGAAAGCTATCAGGGGAGGGGGTGGGATATGGAGATTGGGTGGTGGGAATTGTGTGGAATTGTACCCCTCCTACCCTATGGTTTTGTTAATTAATACTTTTTTAAATAAAAAAAAAAAGACTACAAAAAAAAAAAAAAGAAATGGAAGAGTCTCTGAGTTTGGACTATTGCACCAAAGTAAGAAACTCTAAGCAGGTCGGGGTGGGGGGCAGTGGTTAGGGTAGGTTTTCAGCTCCACTGTGACTTAGGGGTAAGGGCACAGACATTTGATGGCAGGAATGATGTTAATGTTAATATATACTCCTATTAACTTTATTGTCTTATAAATCACTATTTAATCAATACAAGAGAGAAAAATAGATTGACTAGCTTGAACTTTTTCTTGTATAGACTTCAGTTCCTTTAATCTGAGCATTTAAAGTTTCAGATTAGTAAATATAATTTCAACACTGGGCTTAAATTGTTCACGCATTTCTAATAATAACCTTTTTAAAAAATATTAAATCAGCTATAATCTTAGACCAGGAAGACCAGAAGCAACTGATCTTGTCAGTATATAAGATATAGTTATGTGTAAATAACATTAAATGACTTAGATCATGTTTAGGTGTTGAATGGGACCTCTGGGGCTTGCTCATTTTCATTCATTCTCCTTTGATCTATACCATTTGATACTATATCTGCTGAACTCAATCAAATCAATGCAGTCAGTGCTACTTCAACATGTTTCGATTTGGATTGTGTCCAGAGATGCCAAGACTAGGATGTCAACCCTCCAGCTTCAATACTCTGGTGAGACCTTTCCTAGATCATAGGACTCCTAAATTCCATTTGAGGTGGTACACATCCTAACAAAGTTACAGAACCTAGATATAGACCCCAGGGCCCTTGAGATATGACACATGTGCACATGTATCTATATTTTAAGGGGAAATATATACCTTAAAGTGAAATTGTGCAATAGTCTACAGTGACAAAATAAGTGCAGCAAGCAAGTAGAAAGAACTACAAAAGACACTATCAAGTTCTCAATCAAATATTTTTTACTTAGTCTTAGATACACTCCTCACCTACTCCTGAAATCACTTCCCTTACTATAAGGCTAACCTTTCCAGATAATGTAAAGAATACAAAATCTGGATAAAGGCAAGAGACTGGCATACTCTAATGATGGCCCTTTTGGTCACAACCAGGGCACCCCATCATTGGGGCCCTAGTCAGGGAATCCTGGGATTCCCATATAGATATGATGAGCCTAGGCCTCTAACAGATAACTTCTCTCTACCATTTCTGGTCATCTCCATCACGGAAAAAAAACATAAATCATCTTTTGGGCTTCTATAGGACCTTGCCCCCAATGACCTTGCCAATAATGATAGAAACTTCCCCACTCTCCAAAGGGATGCTAGGTCAACATACTCTACTACTCGATGAAGACAAGTCCTGAAATGAGTGCATCCTAGAATGTTCCTAGTGATGACTATGGAATGTGAGCTCAGACTGACAGGTTGAAGAAGTTGCACAGGCTCCTGTGCTAAGTATGAATAGACATGGGCTGTAGGTCAGATGGATTTGGTTTATAATTAACAGTATTAATATAGTTTTCCCATATTTAGGAGCTACTCTCTGCCCTGATTCAGCTTTCTAGTTCTTTTTCCAACTCTAACACCATCTTCCTAGACTATACTTTCAGCCCACCTGCATATTAGCTATCAGGCTCAAGCCCCTTGGCTTATACCTAACATAGACTTTCTAGCTTCTTCCATAATGAATACCATCAGTTTTATATGATTTATTCTTACCTTTAGGTTCCTGATTATTAAACTATTTGTTCTTTTTATCTTCATGCATTTCAGTACCAAGTTGCAAATGCTACCATGATGCCATCCTGACTTCTCTGGGCAGACTACCTCACCAGTGAGTCCTCTAACCCCACCTCCCCACTCCCCAGAGCCCTATCCCACTAGGGAAAGATAGAAAGAGGCTGGGAGTATGAATTGACCTGTCAATGACCATGTTCATCAGAAAAGCTTACAGAGCCAGACCTTTCACCTTCTGTACTCCATGAAGATCTTTGCTCTATACTCTTAGGATAAAGACTAGGGAAGCTTCCAATGGAGGGGATGAGATGTGGAACTCTGGTGATGGGAATTGTATGGAACTGTGCACCTCTTATCTCACAATCTTGTTTATCATTATTAAATCACTAATAAAAATTAAAATAAATTTAAAAAGGGAGAAAGGTAGAGAGACACCTGCAGCATAGTTTCATCACCTGTGAAGTCTTTCCTTGTAGTTGGGGACCAGGACCTTGAACCTGACTCCTTGTATCAATGTATAAGCTTAATCAGGTGTGCCACCATCTGGCCCCCATAATTTTTTTTATATTCATGAGTTTAGGATATTTACTTAATTTACCTTGCTTTATTGAATTGCTTAGAATTTTAAATATCATATGAATAGAGTGATGATCATTTTCATTATTTTAAAATTTTTCTTCTGTTTGCTCTTTTTTGCTTATCTGGAAACATTTAGTACTGCATTTTATTTTTTATGTTTTAAAGGTGTCTCTGAATCATTACAACTAGTTATGAACATTACAATATACTTAATTTGTCACAGAATGAGGGTACTTAAAATTTTCCTCTTTGAGCTGAATGTAGAATTCTCACTGCAATAAATATCTTTTTATTTTGGCTTTTAATGTGGTGAATACCATAGTTCATATTATATTACACTGACACCCCACTAGACAATATACATTTGTTTTCAATGAGCAAACATATCTTAAATAAATCAAAAGTATTATTGTCTATTCCATATATACATATAATTTGAAATATATATATATATTCACCAAGATTATTGCTAAAGCTTTGTGCCTGCACAATACCACCATTCCTAGTGGTTTCTTAGTTTCTTTTTATATCATCTATCATATATCTGTCTTTTAGTTCCTTCCTTCCTTTATTTCTTCCTTCCTTTATTCCTTCCTTCTTTCCTCCTTGACCCCCTCCCTTCTTCCCTTTTTTATTTCTTCCTTTCTCTCTTTCTAGATGGTGAAAGGAATAGAGAAAAAAAGGGAGAGATAGCAGGAAAGAAACTTGTACTTCTACCTCTCCTGAAGCTTCCCCCATACAGGTCTGGGCTGGAGGCTTGAACTGTGGTCCTCATGAATGTCAAATGTGTGCACTCTACGAAGTATACTACCACAGGTGTCAATCAGATATGTATTATTTCCTTTGCATTTCCCTAGTTCATAAAGCTTTAGCTATCCTTCTAGTATCATTTCACTTCTTCTTAAAGGCTATACTTAAGTATTTATTTTAAAATTATCCTAGTTAGATTAAAATTATCTTAATTTTCCTTCACCTGAAAATATCTTTACTTCATCTCCTTTTTATCTGTTTCATTGGATATAAAATTCAGGGGGGGATGCAGTTTGGCAATGTAAAGTTTTTTGTTTGTTATGGTGTCTGTAGTTTCTGATGAGAAATTTGAAGCCATTCAAAGTATTTCCCTTTAAGAAATGTGCTGTTGACTGGGAGAAAGTCAAAGGTCATCAGATAAAAAGAGGACTACAAAAGTTGAATAAGGACAAGATACTGGATCACTTAATGATTGTCTTTTGGGTAAATACCAGACTGACACATCTTCTGTGGCCTTGATTAGGGAATCCTTTGATTTCCACACAGACATAATGGGCCTAGACTTGTAGTAAAACCTTCTCTCCACCATCACTGATCACTTCCAACAAGAATGTAATTATAAACACTCTCATAGACCATTCCAAGAACTTGTTCTTCCTATAAAGCTGCAATAGTAGGAATTGCCCCTTCTTCTAAGAGAGGTCGGTCATCTTACCCTGCCACTCATGGAACACTAGTCCTGAATAGAGTGCAACCTGGAATGTTCCCTGCTTTGACCATAGACTGACTACAAGCTCTGACCTACAGGGACTCAGAGGTTACACAGACTCCTGTACTAAATATGGATATGTATGGGCTCTGGGTTAGGGTGGCAGGGTAAACAGTTTGATTCATAGATTTACTTCAAAACTGGGAGTTACTATCTGTTCTAACACCATCTTCCCATGCAATATTTCTGTCCAACTCCGTTATATCAAACATAAGCAAAAACTATGATTGTCATAGGCCCCTAGGAACATACCTAAAATAAACTTCTTCACTTCTTTCCACCCTAAGAACCCTATTCTCATCTATTCTAGTCCAACTTTGGGGTTGCTGCTTATTAATCCTTTTGTTCTGCTTTATATCTTACTGCCTTTCAGCCACCAAGTTGCAGATGCTACTATGATTTCATCCTGAACTCCCTGGGCAGATGACTTCATCATTGTGTCCTGGAATCTTACCTCTCTAGAGCTTTACTCCATTAGAGAAAGATAAAGACAGACTGGGGATATGGATTGACCTGCCAATGCTCATATCCAGTGGAGAAGCAAGTAAAAAAGCCAGAATGCCTACCTTCTGCCCCCACCCCTCCAAAAAAAGAATCTTGTCTCATACACCTAGAGGGGAGGAAATAATAGAAGGAAGATGATCATAGGGCTCCAATTCTATCAGGATCTGGAGAATGTAAAAGGAAAAATGAAGGACATTCAAAAGTAGTAATAGGTATAGGTATAGCTTAGAAAGGAAGAGAAGGTAGCACCACAGGAAAAAATGGGCTAATATATAAAAATATAGAAAGGCAGTTATAGAAATAATAGTCAACCTATAACTGCAAACTTGGAAGAACTGGGGATATAGAAGTCTGGTGTTTGGAAAGGTGAGGAATTATATTCCCCATTATCTTATACGTTTGTAAATGAATAGTAAGTCACTGATCAATTTAAAAATAATTTTTAAAAGGTAACATGTCATTTTCCTTTTACTGTTTCTAAGACCTTTCTTTGGTTTTAGATATAGGTAGTTTGTTTATGATGTATATGCTTGAATTTATTTGGAACTGTTTTAAATTACAGTTGCTGAGATTTTTGAAAATATAGGTATCTGTTATTCTCCAGATTTCAGAAGTTTTCAGCCAATATTTCCTTAAAAATTAGCCTTTTAAAAACTTATTTGTGTTTTACAGCGTATTCTTTGTCTTCTAATATTCCACTGACACAAGCATTTGGCATGTTAGTGTTACTACAAATCTTTCAGTTTCTAACACTTATTAAAACTCTGGGAGTCGGGCTGTAGCGCAGTGGGTTAAGCGCAGGTGGTGCAAAGCACAAGGACCGGCATAAGGATCCCGGTTCGAACCCCGGCTCCCCACCTGCAGGGGAGTCGCTTCACAGGCGGTGAAGCAGGTCTGCAGGTGTCTATCTTTCTCTGCTCCTCTCTGTCTTCCCCTCCTCTCTCCATTTCTCTCTGTCCTATCCAACAACGACAACAACAATAATAACTACAACAATAAAACAACAAGGGCAACAAAAGGGAATAAATAAATAAAATAAAATATTTTTAAAAAATTAAAAAAATAAAACCTTTTCTCTCATGATAACATTTAAAATTTTCTTCTTTTTTAAAGATTAATTATTTCTTAATTTCCATCATGCGGAGATCTTATGATGAGTCCATTACTTTGTTTCTCTTTCTTTTAGAGTTGGAAGTCATTCCTTTTCCCTTCAAATCATTTTATTGGAGAAATAATATTTTGCAAAAAAAGTTGTTAGTGTGTACGGTTTCTTTTCCTTCCTTTCTCTCTCTCACTCTCTCTCTCTCTCCCTCCCTCCCTCCCCCCAGGGTTATTGCTGGGGCTCAGTGCCAGCACCACAAATCCACTGCTCCTGGAGGCTATTTTTCCCCTTCTGTTGCCCTTGTTGTTTTATTGTTATTGTGGTTATTATTGTTGTTGTTCTTGCTGCTATTGTTGTTGGATAGGACAGAGAAATCAAGAGAGAAGGGGAGACAGAGAGGGGGAGACAAAGATAGACACCTGCAGATCTGCTTCACCGCTTGTGAAGCGACCCCCCGAAGGTGGGGAGCCGGGGCTCGAACCAGGACCCTTGGGCTTCTTGCCATGTGTGCTTAACCATTGTGCTACCACTCAACCCCCTTTCAATTTTTTTTAATTAAAAAAATATTTATTTATTCATTCCCTTTTGTTGCCCTTGTTTTTTATTGTTATAGTTATTATTGTTGTAGTTGTTGTTATTAATGTTGTCATTGTTGGATAGGACAGAGAGAAATGGAGAGAAGAGGGGAAGATAGAGAGGGGGAGATAAAGACAGATGCCTACAGGCCTGTTTCACTACCTGTGAAGCGACTCCCTTGCAAGTGGGAAGTGCTACCGCTTCCCCCCCCTACCCCCCCCACCCCGTCTCTTTAAGATGAGGATAACTGTAAAAGGTTAGAGCAGAGACTTTGGTTGTTTTTTCTTTTTTTTAGTTTATTTATAAAATGGAAATACTGACAAGACAATAGGATAAGAGCAGTACAATTTCATACAATTCCCACCATCAGACCTCTGTATCCCACCCCCTTCATTGAAAGCTTTTCTATTCTTTATCCCCTAGGAGCATGGACACAGGATCACTTTAGGGTGCAGAAAGTAAAAATCTTGCTTCTGTAATTGCTTCTCTCCTGAACGTGGGTGTTGGCAGGTCGATCCATACTCCCAGCCTATTTCTGTTTCCCTAGTGGAGAAGGGATCTGGATATGTGGGGTTCCAGGACACATTAGTGATATTGTCTGCCCAGGGAAGTCATGTTGGCGTCATGGTAGCATCTGTAACTTGGTGTTTTAAAAAGCATTAAGATACAAAGCAGGACAAATTGTTTAATAATCAGGAACCTAAAGACAAGAATATAGCAGATGAGATCTTGGGTCTCCAATTTGGAAAAAGTTAGGAGGCCTATTTTAGTTATATTCCAAGGGGCCTATGACTTTATTAATTTTTGCCTGAGCCCAAAATCTCAGGTGGATCTAAGGTATTGTCTGGGGAGATGGTGTCAGAGTTGGAAATAGGATTAAAAAGCTGTTATCAGGGCAGAGAGTAGCTCCCAAATATGGGAAAAGTATATAAATAGTGTTAATTGTAAACCCCCCTGATTTGATCTGGATCCCATATTTACTGCAGGAACCTGTGTAACCTCTGTATCCCTGTAGGGATATATGTGTATATTATATTTATAAATATTATATGTAATATTTATTAATGGGAAGAATAGGAGGAGAGAGAGAAAGAACCAGATATCACACTGGTACATGTGCTGCCAGGGATTGAACTCAGGACCTCACGTTTGAGAGTCCAATGCTTTATCCACTTTCTTATCTCCCAGACCACATCTGTTTATTTCTTTTCCATTAAGAGTTGTATTGATTTCTTATAGATTAGACAAATTTGGACAGCATTCTGAATATTTTGAATATTATGTTACTAGATTTATTTTAGTTCTGTGAACAATGTTGATATTTTTGTTATAGTAGACCATAAACTCATTTTGATTCCTAGTAACATTCAATCAGTTTCTTGTGGGTTGCTTCTTCGTGGTCATTTTTGCATTCAAAGTCTGTAAAATATTTCTCTTCTGTATACAGTACATAACATTCCAAGACTTGAATTATGGTCTATTGCTTATTATAGTTCTCAAAATTTTTGTTGTATTGTTTATGATTAGGCTCATTTATGTGTAGTTTAGAAATGAGCACAGAAGTTCATAAAAATAATTTTATTGTTAATTTTTCTCATTCTGTGTTCTCCCTGGTACTTCAGATCCCCTTAAGTATCCTTTCTTTGGCCCTTAGTAAAAAAAGGCCAGGCTTTGTTTACCTGGATCTGTCATGTTTTTCCTTTAAATGTCTTCATGTCTGGAACCAAAGGCAAAAAGAAAAGAAAACCCAAGTTTTGTTTTAATCCTTCTAGGCAATTGCTTTTCTGAATATAAAGATAGCTACCTGTTCTGCAGAGTTGTAAATAGCTTATGTCTTTGCTGTTTCCACTGTCACTGCCAGAGGGCTCTTTACTCACAAAATTTCTAAAGTTTCCTCTCTGTGCAGAAGTCCACTTGTGATTTCCAGTTGCCTTGAATCCAGGCCAGCCGACACAAGTATAGGGAAATGGAATTACAAACTCATAGATATTTCAGTGCTACTTTGGCTCTGGTCTTTCCTAATTCACTTGCTACTACATTAAGTTAAAAAAAAATACCTCAAATAGCTGTTCCATGCATTTTGCCTTGTTTTAAAGGCACTCTGAGTATGGAAAACGGGATGGGAGTGAGTTTATTCTGTACTATCCAAAGCCAACATTCTCTCACTAGCATTTTAAAAGTTATCCTGCAAGAAACCATTTCAACTTTCCTTTTAGAAGCATGACCTTCCCCACCCCCAATTTTTAAAGACTTAATTAGCAACCCTCTCTACATATGTTTAAGGCATAGAGTATGGTGGCTTGATTTATGTATATCTGGAATGATTATTCGTTAACTATTTACTATTTTCCAAAGCTGGAAAATTCATTTTTCCATATATTAACTAAAAGTTTACAGGAATATTATTCATCAGGAATATTCAAAAACTCTAAAATAAAAGCAAATAATTTTATAAAACTCTTAAATCATTACTAGTTTTCTTTCATTTAACTTTTGAGAAAAAAGTAAATTCATAGAGAGCTAAAGAAATGCCTCACTTAGCCATAAGCTAGGGTCAATTATATAACTCAAAGTAAAAGTGCTTAATAACCCTCCATGGTTAGACTTATACCTAATAAGCCTGGTTCCTAGTAGAAGTGCCAAAATAAGTCATCATAATTCTCTAATCGATTAAACTTAAACCAAGTAAGACTGACAATCTAATAGAAGACAGATCAAAGAAGACAGATCCCATAAAACTATTTCTGGTTGGATATAACAAATGACACTCAACACTTTAATAACTGGAAGAAAGTCTAAGCTCATCAGATAAAGAAAGGACAATAAAATCTGCGTAAGGGCAAGAGACAGGGTCATTTAATGATTACCTTTATAGTTAGTACCAGACTACTACAATTTCTAGAGCCCTAGTCAGAGAATCCCTGTAGTCCCACACCAATATGGTGGGCCTAGACCTTTAATAATCCCCTCTTTCTGCCATCACTGGTCACTTTCATTAGGAACATCAGTGTAATACCTCCTGTGGGCTTCTCCAGAACCTTGCTCACACTCTAAAGTAGCAATGGTAGGGACTGTGCTATTCTCTGAAGGGAGGCTGGGTCATCCTACCTTGCCACTCATGGAACACTAGTCCTGAAATAAGTGAATTCTAGAAATCCCCCAGCTTTGACCATGAACTGTGAGCTCAGACCTACAGGGACTCAAAGTTATACAAGCTCCTGTACTAAATATGGATATATATTTGCCCTGGGTCAGGCTGTGAGGTAAATAGTGTTACTCATAGATTTTCTCTAAGACTGGGTGCTATTCTCTGCCCCAATCCAAATTTCTAGCCCTATTCTCAACTCTGACAACATCATCCCAGACAATATTTTTGTCCAATTACATGTTATATATCAAACTCAAGCAAAAACTATGATTGTCACAGGCCCCTAGGAACATACCTAAAATAAACTTCTTCACTTCTTTCCACCCTAAGATCTCTATTCTCATCTGTTCTATTCCTACTTTTTGGGTACTGTTTATTAATCATTTTGTCCTGCTTTATATCTTACTGCCTTTCAGCCACCAAGTTGCAAATGCTACTATGATTTCATCCTGGACTCCCTGGGCAGATGACCTCACCATTGTGTCCTGGAATCTCACCTCTACAGAGCTCTACCCCATTAGGGAAAATTAGAGACAGGCTGGGCATATGGATTGACCTGCCAATTCTCATGTCCAGTGGAGAAGCAATTACAAAAGCCAGAATGCATACCTTCTACCCCCACCCCCCGAAAAAAGAATCTTGTTCCATACTCCTAGAGGGGAAGAAATGATAAGGGGAAGATGGCCATAGGGCTCTGAATTCCAATTCCATCAGGACCTGAAAGTAATTATAGGTGTAAGCATGACTTGGAAAGGAAGATGGACCACAGGAATAGAAAATGTCAAATACATATAAATGTATGCAGATAGTTGTAGAAATAATAGTTAACTCATATATGCAACCTTAGGAGAACTGCTGTAGTTTCCAAAGGAGAGAATGGAGATACAGAACTCTGGTGATGGCAGTGGTGTGGAATTATATCACTGTTATCTTATACTTTTTAAAATAAATATTAAATAACTAATAAAATTAAAAATAAATACATTAAATGAGAGTAAAATCATGATTTAAAAATGAAAGTAGCTCACTTAGTCGAACAAGTACCTTGTCCTGTGTGTGACCTACATTTAAGCCACAGCACCACAATGGAAATGTCATAGCATGGGGAAAGCTTTGGTGCTGTGATTTCTTTCCTTCTCTCTCAGTTTCTATCTGAATGAGACTGTGGGCCTGAGGTGGTGAAATCACATATATATGAGCTCTCAGCTCTAGAAAAAAGAAAAAGGGGCTGGGTGGTGGTGCACCTGGTTAAGTGCACATGCTACAGTGCACAAGGACCCAGGTTCAAGCCCTTGGTCCCCACCTGCAGGGGGGAAGCTTTTGAGTGGTGAAACAGTGCTGCAGGGGTCTCTCTCTCTCTCTCTCTCTCTCCCCTCCCCTCTTCTCTCTCTCTCTCTCTCTCTCCCCCCCCCCCCCCCCCGTCTATCACCCCCTTCCCTCTCAATTTCTGGCTGTCTATATCTAATAAATCAAGATAATAAAAGAAAAAGAGAGATAGACAGACATGGAGTTTATGCAACATTTCCAACACATTCTGTTGTATCTGTGTTTAGGAAAATCAATGCCTTCAAATACAGTTGCATATTACCAAGCACAAGGACCCGAGTTCAAGCCCTGTTCCCCACCTTCAGGGGGTCTGGTTTATGAGTGGTGAAACAGGTCTACAGATGTCTACCTTTCTCTTCCTTTTTCCATCTCCACTCCTCTTTTAATTTCTCTGTCCTATCTAATAAAATTAAAAAGGAAAAAATGACTTACAGGAATGGTATATTCATAGTGCTATCACTGAGGCCCAGCTATAACCCTGGTGGCAATTAAAAAAAGAGAGAAGTCATATTTAAGCATCTAAATAGTTTATATACATTTAGCTGTTACCCATTTAATGCTACTCTAACATTCTCAACTTAAAATGTATTTAAAATAATTAATCATATAGATTAGCTCTCTATGTTGATGTTAAATTCCAAATAGATAAATTTACTTTGTTCATGTAATGTAGTATGCTATATGAATCCTACTAATATAAAGTTGCTGTAGTCTGACAATCTACTACAAAAATCAGTGCGTTGAAATCTAATTAAATACAATGGTACTAAGACATAAGAATTAGGAAAGTGATTTTAACTCATGAAAATAGCTAGCTTCCTCAAGAACTGGAATAATGCATTTGAAAAAAAAAAAAAAGTAAGCAACATTTTATAGAGTTCCCTGAACTCATCTACCATGTAAAGTTAGATTGTCAAAGTGTTTTCTATACATCACAGTACCTTTATCTTGGATTTCCCATGCTCCAAAACTGTGAAAAATAAACTTCTGTTGTTTTTAAGTTGCCCAATGAATGGTATTTTTATTGTAGCAGCCCAATGTACTAAGATAGGAAGGGCATAGCAATGGTTTTTGCCTAAATATAATGACAGAAAAATCAGGGTTACAAGATCCAGCCTGTGAGTGTATCTTGCTAGGAACGTCATACAAATTTGTGAGGTAGATGCTTTAATTTCATAAAACTATCAAATAAAGGTGTCTGTCATGGCAGCATCATTATTTCACTCCATTTTATAAAACTACTTATTTAAATACTGATTAACAGGCACCATTTAATTGAAAAGACTATTTCTGTTTCTGGCACATGAGTTATTGAAAGATCTTATTTTGACCTAGACACATAAAGAAGTATACCTTTCCTTCTTTTGACAAACTCTACAGTAATCTGAATCACTGATCTTCTGATTATTGAGCTCTCCAGGAGAGTAACAAGTAGGCTAAGACCATTTGTGTAAGTTAGTTTATCAATCCAGAAATGATGATATAAAGCTTTGCTTCAAATAATGCCATTTTGCAATAAAATATGAAACAGAATTCTTCCCTTTTGGCAACTAAGCATCTGTTAATAACAGATGGGCTCACCCAGATAAAGTGTATGAGACAATAGTAAATAACAAGTACTTTCTTGGAGTGGTTTGGTAAGTCTAAGGAGCTCTATGAATGTAGTGATTTTTCATATCACTTTCACTGTTAAAGTAAAATGAAAAAAATCTACATGCTTCTAGTGCCTGAAATTAAAAAAAAACTGTCTGCATTTTGTGTATGTTCCTATGTCTCTGGGAAGTAATAATTTCCAGTTTACTGGTTCCTGTTCTTAGAATTAGAACTATGCAAAAATGAGAGTGAGAGAGAGAGAGAGATGTAGTATGCATGAGAGTACCAATTTAGCACAAAGTATTTCACTAAAAATATTCAAACTAAGTGGTATGTAATGGCATGCAGCAAGGTAATTACACAGGAAAGATTCATTGGTGATTTACTCCAATTTACCCCATTTTATTTCATATATCTAAACAGAGAGGAAATCATTAGACAATATGTAAAACTTGTCACGGCATTTTACATTAAATACTGCTGTTTAGAAAATATTTTATGTGATAACATAAATAGGCACACATCTATTTATTTTGGTATCGCACTGATTTATATGAATCTTAATTTCCTATTTTATTTAATGAAGATGACATTGTTTTACTGGCAAGATTATTGAGATATTAGAGATGTGTAGAACATTTGGTAGCATTAATCATTTATTAACATAGTATATAAAATATAAAAAGAAAAAAACTTGATGCACAGTAGTTTTTCAGTTAATGTTAAATCCCCCATGTATTGATTTTTAATACATATCTAAATAGAGATTAGAAGTAATAGGAAATTTTGCTTGGCAAAGAAGGTTATTTTATGACATGTTTGGCTTGCTTACAAATTCAGTTTATTGATATTTCCTTATAAATTATATACACTAACTGTTTTTTACACATATTCCTACACTGCCTTTTGAAGGGTGTCAAATTGTTCTTGAAAATAAAATTAAATATTAATTGGCATGTTTGTTAAATATTTTGTCTTTTACCAAAATAATTAGTACAGAGTATAAATTTCCCTATAATAAGAATTTTAAATAGTTAGTTATGCTCATTCACATTTTCTTCATATCCGCTTTCAGTTCTAATTATATTCACACACAAAAAAAGTAATTTTAAGATTAGGAGACTCTGGGGTTTGGTATAAAACTAAATTCCACGATCAGTGATTAAAATTATGATTTTCCCAGCCTTCATCATTCTAATAAGAGAGTAGAATCAGATATTTTGTTAAATGATTCTCAGAAGGGAGTGTGAAGTTATGATATTTGCCATCAAGGATTATAAATGAAGAGGATTTTATATTGTATTCAATTGGGGAAAATGACCCTAAATCTGTTATTAAGGAAACTATGTGAAATGTTTTGGATCTAAATTGACTATTCATTCAATAATAGCAAAGATTTATTTAGTCCCAGCTAAGTACCATGCACTATTTAAATTAATCTTGGAGATACAATAATGACTACTCTCTGACATTCATTTTCAAAAAGTTTACCATGCAGTGCATAAGATAATGCATGCTGGTGAATATCTTAATAATGGAGGAAAGCTGCATATGGAAATTATGACCTCATAGCTATTATTATTATTTTAATCTGTAAATGGTACCCACTTTAAGATTATAGCATGATCTCTCTGGTGAAGATGTTATTAACGTATTCCTATTTCAACCAAAAGAAATCCCTCCCATGCTTATTCATTATGGATGAAGTGGCGGGGGACAGTGCAAAAAGGGCACAATTAGCTACAATTCAAAATAAGACATCCATCAGATTTGTTGTACCATTTAGTTTACTGTTTTCCTGTATTTGGTACAGATGCAATAGATTTAACTACCTCACCCCTTTAGCATTTTCTGCGTTTAAGAGATATACTTTTCAGCTGGGGAGATTGGTAGAGTGCAGAACTTGTACTTGTATGCACTGAGATCCCAGGTTCATCACTAACACCACCTGTATGAGAACTGAGCAGGATACTGCTAGCTTGAATTCTCATCCCCACCCCACCCCCAGTCAAAATACATGGGCCAAGTGGTGGTAAAACCTGTAAAGTACATGCATTACCATGCCCAAGGATCCATAGTATTCAAGATCCTGGCCTACACCTACTTTTGGAAACATAAACAATGAAGCCATGTTACAAGTCTCTCTTTTTCTCTCCTATTCTCTCTTCTTCTCTCTCACTCTCTATTTCTTTCTGTCTCTATTAGAATTAAAGGCAGGGAAATGGCTAGCAGGAAAGGTAGTTTCAATGTGCAGGTACTGGGCACTTGCAATAACCCCGTTGACAGAAAAAATAAAAATAAAAAAATAACAAAAACCAACAACAAAAGTCTTGGACGAGATGGTTTTACAAACGAATTCTACAAAACTTTTAGGAAACAGTTAATACCTACAGTTCTTTTTTAAATTTTTTATATTTATTTTCCCGTGTTTTTTGTTGTTGTTGCAGTTATTATTGTTGTTGTTATTGATGTTGTCTTTGTTAGAATAGGACAGATGGAAATAGAAGAGGGGGGGAAGACAGAGAGGGAGAGAGAAAGATAGACACCTGCAGACCTGCTTCACCACCTGTGAAGCTACTCCCCTGCAGGTGGGGAGCCAGGGGCTGCCAGGGGTTTGAACAGGGATCCTTATGCTGGTCCTTGCACTTTGTGCCACATTCACTTAAATCCCTGCACTACCGCACCAACTCCCCAATACCTATACTTATTTATTTATTTATTTATTTATTTATTTATTACTTTAAAAAGGAGACATTAACAGAACCGTAGGATAGGAAAGGTACAACTCCACCCAATTCCCACCACCAGATCTCTATATCCCATCCCCTCCCCCGATAGCTTTCCTATTCTTTATCACTCTGGGAATACTCCTAAAGCTCTTGCACAAGATCAAAGACACAGGAACACTCCCTTCCACCTTCTATAAAGCCAACATCACCCTGATAGAAAAAGCAGATAGGGACACAACAAAAAAGGAAAACTGCAGACCAATATATCCGATGAACATAGATATCAAAATATTAAACATGATCCTGGCCAACCGGATACAGCAGTAAATCAAAAAGATTGCCCATCACGACCAAGTGGGATTTATCCCCAGAATCCAAGGCTGGTTCAACATACATAAGTCAATCAATTCACCACATCAATAAAAGCAAAACCAAAAAACATATGATTATCTCGATGGATGCAGAGGAAGCCTTTGACAAAATCCAACACCCATTCATGTTCAAAACACTACAAAAACTGGGAATAGATGGGAAATTGCTCAAGATAGTGGAGTCCATATATAGCAAACCTACAGCCAACATCATACTCAATGGACAAAAGCTGAAAGCATTCCCCCTCAGATTGGGGACTAGACAGGGCTGTCTAATATCACCATTACTCTTTAACATAGTACTGGAAGTTCTTGCCATAGTAATCAGCCAAGCGAAAAGAATCAAAGGAATACAGACTGGAAGAGGAGAAGTTAAGCTCTCCCTATTTGCAGATGATATGATATTATACATAGAAAAACCTAAATAATCCAGCAGAAAACTACTGGAAGTTATTAGGCAATATAGCAAGGTGTCAGCCTATAAAAATTAGTGGCATTTATTTATGCAAACACTAAATCCGAAGAGAAGGATATACAGAAATCACTCCCATTCACTGTTGCAGCAAAATCAATAAAATACCTAGGAATAAAGCTGACCAAAGAAATGAAAGACTTGTATACTGAAAACTATGAGTCACTACTCAAGGAAATAAAAAATGATACCAAGAAATGGGAAGACATCCCATGCTCATGGATTGGAAGAATAAATATCATCAAAATGAATATTCTCCCCAGAGCCATATACAAATTTAATGTTATACCCACCAAAGTTCCACCAAGCTTCTTTAAGAGAATAGAACAAAAACTACAATCATTTATCTGGAACCAGAAAACACCTAGAATTGCCAAAACCATCTTGAGGAAAAGAAACAGAAATGGAGGTATCACACTCCCAGATCTCAAACTATATTATAAGGCCATCATCATCCAAACAGTCTGGTACTGGAACAAAAATAGGCACACAGACCAGTGGAACAGAATTGAAAGCCCAGAACTAAACCCCCACACCTATTGATATCTAATTGTTGATAAAGGGGCTCAAAGTATTAAATGGAGGAAGGAGGCTCTCCTCAATAAATGGTGCTGGGAAAACTGGGTTGACACATGCAGAAGAATGAAACTGAACCTCCTTATCTCACCAGAAATGAAAATCAATTCCAGATGGATCAAGGACATGGATTTTAGACCAGAAACTACCAAATACTTAGAGGAAAACATTGGTGGAACATTTTCCCACCTAAACCTTAAAGACATCTTTGATGGTAAACACCCAATTGCAAAGCAGAAGCAAATCAGTTGGACTACATCAAATTGAAAAGCTTCTGCACAGCCAAAGAAACTATCACACAAACAAAGAAACCCCTCACAGATTGGGAGAAGATCTTCACATGCCATACATCAGACAAGGGACTAATAACCAAAATGTACAAAGAGCTCAGCAGACTTAGCAACAAAAATGCAAATGACCCCATCCATAAATGGGTAGAGGATATGAACAGAACATTCACTACAGAAGAGATCCAAAAGGATAACAAACATATGAAAAATTGACCAGGTCACTGACTGTCAGAGACAAACAAATAAAGATAACTTTGAGATAGCACCTCACCCCTATGAGAATGGCATACATCAAAAAGAACAGCAGCAACAAATGCTGGAGAGGCTATGGGGACAGAGGAACTCTTCTGCACTGCTGGTGGGAATGTAAATTGGTCCAACCTCTGTGGAGAGAAGTCTGGAGAACTCTCACAAGGCTACATATGGATCTTCCATATGACCCAGCAATTATTCTCCTAGGGATATACCCCAAGGATTCCATAATGCCCAGCCAAAAAGATATGTATACGCCTATGTTCATAGCAGCAAAATTCATAATAGCTAAAACCTGGAAGCAACCCAGGTGCCCAACAACAGATGACTGGCTGAGAATACTGTGGCATATATACACAATGGAATAATATACAGCTATTAAGAACAATGAACCCACCTTCTCTGACCCATCTTGGAAGGAGCTAGAAGGAATTATGCTAAGTGGGCTAAGTCAGAAAGATAAAAATGAGTATGGGATGATCCCACTCATAAACAGAAGTTGAGAAAGAAGAACAGAAAGGTAAACGAAAAGCAGGATTTGACTGAATTTAGAGTAGTGCACCAAAGTAAAAACCTTAGGTTAAGGGTGAGGGTATATGTTCGGCTTCATGGGGCGGCAGGGTAGTGCTGGGGGGATGGGACACAGTCTTTTGGTGGTGGGAATGGTGTTTATGTACACTCCTATTAATTTGTAGCCATATAAATAACTAATTAATATGAGAGGGGGAAAACTGATTGAATGTCTTAAACTTTTTAATGCACAGACCATACGTTGAGTCTTAGATACCATGACTCTCTTAAAAGCTTAGACCAGGGAAAACAGAAGCAACTGGTGACACAGCTATATACAAATAATGTCAAAGGACATAAATTATGGTGATGTTGTATATGATACAGCAAATCCTAACAAAGGGATTTTTCAAAGTTAACCCAAGTGCTAAATAACTTGATTATAGCAATAAGTATCTATTACCTTCTTAAACCCTAAGACAGCAGGAACCTCCCACTTCCTCTACAAAGCCTATATTTCCCCCAGAAATATAGGAACCTCTAGGTTGGGGCGCACTTTTCTGCATACCTCTCTCAACTCATACCAAATGATAGTGCATCTCTTGATCCCAACCTAATCAATACAATGAGTAACACCTTGGCATGCTTCACTTCAGACTGTTCCCAGAGATGTCAGGCATGGAATGTCAGCCCTTCAGCCTCATTACTCAGGTGAGACCTTTCCTTTCATAGGATTCTCTAATTCCATTCCAGGTGGTTCACTTCCTAACAAAATCCCAAAATCTAGATATAGAACAGGTCCCATGAGATTGGGCATATGTTCACATGCATCCATAAATTAGGGCAAAATATATTGAAAGCAAAAGTACACAATAGTCTGCAGTGAGTCAGCATAAAGTTCATAATGAAATAGTGTCTAATTAGACTTAGACAGCCTCCTCACCTACTTCTTATTACACTTTTCTCACTCACTCCAAAACTAACCTGATCAAAGCAAAGACTGCAAAAGCTTAATAAGGGCAAGAGACTGCCATGCTTTACTAATGACTCTTCAGTCACTATCAGGCCACCCCATCAGCTGGGGCCCTAATCAGGAGTCCTGACATTCCCAAACAGACATGATGGGCCTAAACCTCAAATAAACCCCTCTCTCCATTTTTACCAGTCACCTCTATAGGAACAATAAAATAGATTCCTATTTGGGCCCCCTATAGGACTTTGTCCTCAATTGGATCAACAACGGTAAAGAATATTTCATCCTCCGAAGGGAAGATGAACAACATACTCTATGCTATACCTGAGGAAGATGGGTCCTGATATTGAGGCAGCTTTGAACATTCATGCTGATGACCACAGGATGTGAGCTCAGATCTACAGGGATGCCGAGGTCACACAGGCTCCTAAGCTGAATACGGGCCCCAGATCATATCTAATCTATGGGGTTTATAGTAAACAATATTTATACACCTTTTCCATATCTGGGAGCTACTCTCTTCCCTGATCCAACTTTCTATTCCTTTTCCAGCCATGGTGTCATCTCCCCGGATAATAACTAGGATCAACCTGCATATCAGATTTCACCAATGTGTCTGGAACCATACCTGTCCAGAGCCCTACCTCACTATGGAAAGATAGAAGTAGGCTGGGAATATGGACCACCCTGTTAATACCCATGTACAATGGAGAAGCAAGTATAGAAGCCAGACCTTCCACCTTCTGCTCCCCATAATTATTCTTGGTTCATACTGCCAAAGGGGTAAAGAATAGAGAAACTTTAAAGGTGAAAAGGCGTATGGAACTCTGGTGGTAGGAACTGTACCCATCTTACCCCACAATCCTGTCAGTCATCATTAAATCACTAATTAAAAAAAAAAAAAGAAATGGAGAGTAAAGTGGGAGGTGAAAGAGAGATGTCTGTAGGACTTCTTCATTACTCGTGAAATTTCCCCTTGCAGGTAAACACTGGTGCTTGAACCCAGGTCTTTGTACATAATAATGTGTGCTCTACCTGCCACACCACTGACCAACCCCATATTTTCAGTTTTTGAAGTCAGGAATACTCATAAAGACTTCACATAGATTCTGATTTTTAAATTTCAATAGATAGAGATAATGACATAGAGACAAAAGAAATTGTATCAGAAACTAAAGAATAAATATTTATGAAACATTAACAGTATGATGAATATTTAAGTGGAAGGAAAGACATTATATTAATGTCATTATATTAATGTCTTTATTAATTATATTAATATATATAATGTCTTTATTAATGTCTATATTAATTATATTAAGGAAAGATATTAAGTGGAAGGAAAAATAATAGAGCATACATTTATCATACATTTTTCAGTTGCGTATATATCATTAACTCATTAGACTATGGAAAACTTGTCTTGTAGAAATAAATTATTAATTTTATGCTTACAGAAGATTAAGGTGGAGGTAGTATGTAGAAAATTATATTTATGCATAAATAGGAAGATCAAAGACTACCTGGGAATTAGTATATCAATATAAGCTAAAGAAATTAGCTGTGGACAAAGAGAGCAGAGAGGGAAGACAAAATCCAGAGGCAAAGATGAAAGGATTCTGGGTCATGAAATGTGACTACTTCTTGGTGCAGGTAGTGTGAACAATAGCAAAAAATAAAACTGTTTTCCTGACAGTTTTCACCATAGTAACTGAGAGAATGATGCTGCCATAAATCAAGATTTCAAAGTCTGTAGAAAAGAATTCATTTGGGTAAGTGGAATAAGTTCACTTTTATAGCTGTTAAGTTTAAGATAACAATAAGAAGCCCAGCAGATTATAGAAATAGATCTGGAAATAGAAGGTAATCACTTGGTAGAGTAAAAGTTTGGAAAGGGGAAACATATAGGCTAAACATATTGTAAACAGAATGAAAAAGAGATGAGAGTGATGATGATGGTGGTGTAACAGTAAAAAAAAAATGAAAACAGTAAATATAACCTAGATAAAAGCAAGAAGTATAAGCACAAACTGACAAACACTTAAAATAAGTGGGAAAATAGGTTAATGTTCTGGAAACAAGAAAAGCTTGCAAAGCAAGGTGTAGTTAATCACTAAGAGCACAGATGAATAAGGAAGAAAACTTAGAAAGAGCAGAATTGGTGATTAGGGAGTCATTATAGTGGTAAACTAAGAATTTAAATGATAAGAGGTGTAATGGTGGAAAATGAATTACAGGCAGAAAGTGTAAACTACTTTTCTAAGAGGTGTTGTACAGAAGATAAGAGATTTTTTAAAAAGTGTTTACAGGCAGAAGTTGACAATACAAAATGGAATGTAAACTGGGAAAGTATAATGGGGAAAGAAATATGTTAGAAAAATATCTTGGGAAGGGTAATTCAAAAAGCAAGTTACCAAAAGAAAATAAGAGAGTAGAAATATAGAGGACATAGTTTAGAACTGACTATATGAAAAACAGATCAAAAGAATAGAAATATTTGAATGAAAAATTTGTTAAGTTATAAGGGATCAGGGGAAAAATGGCTATGATCAAAGATAGACCAAAGCAGCTTCTTCTGAGAAAAAAAGATAAATAATTGAGAAGGAGCTTAAAAGTAGTAGTACACATTTATGAAAGAATGTCTGTGTTTGGTAAAAATTGACAGTAAGAGATAAATAAAAGCCTTCCCAGGATTGGAAAAGGTTCATATCTCCAGTTTGTTAGTCATGTTTAGATACCACAAATTTGGAATAGAATCTTTGAGAAGATTTGTGAGTTAAGAATCACTACAGCAATGTTCATCAGTTTAGGAATCGTGAATTCAAGTGATTAAATTCATTCAGAGCAAAAATTATACAGCTAGAGGAAACATAAAGTATTGTGACAACAGTGACCAGAATAGGCAGGGAAATAAATAAACAAAGAAGTCTGGGGGGGCTGACAAATTTTGGTAATGGAGAAGCAGGAGTAATCATCTGAATGAGTTTAATGATCAATTAATTGTGATTAGAAGTATATTTTCAGGGAATACCCCCCAACACTTCATCTGCACTATTCCAGTCTTTAGGTCCATGATTGTTCAACAATTTGTTTGGCTTTGTATGTTAACTCTTTTTTTAGCCACCAGGTTCCAGATGCCAGCAAGATGCTGACCAGACTTCCCTGGACAGATGACCCCATCAGTGTGTACTGGAGCCCCACTTCCTCAGAGACCCACCCTACTAGGGAAAGAGAGAGGCAGACTGGGAGTATGGATCCACCAGTCAATGCCCATGTTCAGCAGGGAAGCAATTACAGAAGCCAGACCTTCCACCCTCTGCAACCCACAATGATCCTGGATCCATACTCCCAGAGAGATAGAGAATGGGAAGGCTATCAGGGGAGGGGATGGGATAATGGAGATCGGGTTATGGAAATTGTGTGGAATTGTACCCCTCTTATTCTATGGTTTTGTTAATGTCTCCTTTGTTAAATAAAAATTTTTTTAAAGAGTAAAATTTAAAAAAAGTATATTTTCAGATGCTTAGGATACAACCCACAGTCCATTCCATGGTACATTTGAACCAAAACGGATAAAAAGGATGATTCTCCTTATCATTTTTTGTTGGCAGTGTTTTGTTCTGTTTAAGCAGTAGACTAGATACAAAGTCCTATGACACTTTTTTATTTCTGCATCATATTCACCTTGGGTAACATCCAGTGCTAAGATTTTGCATATAATCTATTTTTATGTCACTCATAAATCTATTTCTTCAACTTATCATCTTTTAACTTCATTATTTATATATTCAGCTGTGTATCCAGTATCTTCAGCTGGATAACATTTCAAAACCCAATCCCACAAGCCTGCTGCTTCTTGGGATTCCCCACTACCCTAAATTGCACAGCCACCACCTTGGTGCCTAAGCCAAGAGCCCAGAAATCATGCTCAACATTCCTTCTCTCTACTCACTATCACAGCCATTTAACTCATCACTAAGCCCCATACATTCTATTTTTAACACCTATTTAGAATCTTCTCACCACTAATTTTCAGTTGGGCTTCAACAGTAGAATCCCTTCTGATTCTATTTTCACTCTCAGAGTCCAATAAGCTATTATCTACTTAGCAATTTAAACAAGCATTTAAAAATCCAAATCACAGTTTATTTCTTCTTAGACTTAAGCCCTGCGGTGAGTCCCACTGAATTTATAATAAACTCCAAATTCTAAATCACACTTTACATAATCCTGTGTGGAGTTATTCCAAACAGTGTACCTTGATGGTCTCATTTGTGCCCATTTTCGTCCAACAAACAATTCCTTAAATGTCAAATTTTTCTCCTTCCTGTTACTAGAGTTTCCAACTTCCCCTCACCTTCTGGTCTTTACACTGTCTATCCCTTCTGCTGGGAATGTCTTTTTATAACTATTTCTGTTTATCCTTAGAGTCTCAATAGAAAGTACTTCAGTAGAATAACAACTCACTTAAAGATTTCTTCTGATCATTGTTTACTCCACTGTTATTTCTCTTTAGAGGACTTACTAGTACCTGGAATTTCCTTATTTATTTCCTTATTTTCCTCTCTCACACTTAAGATTTTTAAACTTTATCTGCCTTATTCATCATTGTATCCTTAACATGTACAAAGGGCATTCAATATCTGTTTCACAAATCAATAAACAAATTGATTAAATCATTGAGGTTAGTTTAGTTTTGACATTTTATGTTACCTACATTCAGTACGTATACAAAGAACATAAAAAAATATACCTTATTTAGATCAGTCCTTAATTTGTCTCTTCAGAGTTGCACCAAGGGAGTACATACTTATTTTCTCTATGTATATAGCTTTCCTCTTCCATGGATGGTATTGTTCAAATCACTTACTGCTTTTTGGATGATAGAACTTCTTGTAGTAATGGTCATGTTTGATATTTACTACAATAACTATTCACCTGTGGAGTACTTTATAGCCATCTCAATAGTGATTGCTTATAGTCATTTATCTGGTCACATTAGTTGTCTCTACGTTATCGATGACTTATCTACTGCTTTCAGAAAGCTGAGTAGCCACAATTAACAAATTATAGTACACAAAGAAAATGGTAACATTTGCTTACTTATTCGCTACTTCTAATAAATGCACAAAACCTGCTCACCAGACCCAAGGTCCCCGAACATTCATCTCAGGTGTGTAACTAGTGACGAGGTCACTTTTTTTTTTAATTTTAAACATTTAAAACTGGAAGAAATACAAGTAAGAAAATTTGATAAAAAGGAATGTGATAGAGTTAGGAAAAGCTTTGTCTCTCTATACTAGGTTGTTTCTGCTTTTTCCTAAACAGCAT
Source organism: Erinaceus europaeus (assembly GCF_950295315.1). Taxonomy (NCBI): domain Eukaryota; kingdom Metazoa; phylum Chordata; class Mammalia; order Eulipotyphla; family Erinaceidae; genus Erinaceus; species Erinaceus europaeus. The sequence goes on from NC_080163.1 coordinate 80,392,745, forward strand.
CTGCTGCCTTCTGAGGGTTCCATAGAGCAGAAGGCTCATAAATAAGGTGGCTCAATTGGAACTCTTAAGTATTTAAATCAGTCAGAGGAACAAACTATGCGATTTGATTTCAGATTATATGTGTTTTAGAAATTCATTTTCAAGTCAACTTTTTCTTCTGAGTGTTCCCATTTTAAAAGGAAACTTTTTTTTTTCAATTGGAAAAACTGCCTCTATGTTCTTATATAATACAGCTCTGAGAATAGCTTTGGGGCACATTTACAATGAAATCTGCATGCCAATGTGATTATAATTCTTGGAATTGTCTATTATTGAAATTTATCACCACTTTAATTTTCATTGTATGTTTCATAACAAATAGAATTCAATCTATAAAATTCACAAGTGTGTGCATCATTAATATTGTTTGTTATCCACCACTACACAATCTTTGCTATAATATTAATTAAGCAACCATCACAAATAGAATGGCACATAGACATCTGCACAGGTTATCTTCAACAGATGGAGGGCTAAGGAAATCACACAATAGGCTACGCTTTAAAATTTCACAAATCATAAACTCCTTCTAGAAATAAGAAAACTGGTATTGGCAATGACTATGACATACCATACCATTTGTTTTGTTGGATATATTCTTGTCATTGCCCATGTAAGTGGTTTGTAGTGTCTATAGACACTTTTATTTCTGCTAAAATGAAAGTATAAAGTGCAATATTTTGACAAGTACCCATTAATCTGTCATCATCTATATCTCTAGGGTCTTGCAAGTTCCACTTACCAAACATTTTCAATAATATCATGAGGGAGTAGCTGCTAAGTTCTATTGCTGTCTTCTCATATTGCTCTCTCACCAACAGGATAATATAAAAGTCCAACTTAGTCTGGAGAACTCTCACAAGGCTAGACATAGACTTTCCATATGACCCAGTAATTCCTCTACTGAGGATATACCCCAAGGATTCCATAATGCCCAATAAAAATATATGTGCACACCTATGTTCATAGCAGCACAATTCATAATAGCTAAAATCTGGAAGGAACCCAGGTGCCCAACAACAGAGAGTGGCTGAGAAAGCTGTGGTATATATACACAATGGAATACTATGCAGCTAGTAAGAACAATGAACCCACCTTCTCTGACCCATCTTGGTTATGATCCATCTTAATTATGTTAAGTGAGCTAAGTCAGAAAGATAAAGATGAGTATGGGATGATCCCACTCATCAACAAAAGTTGAGAAAGAAGAACAGAAAGGGAAACTAAAAGCAGGATCTGACTAAATTGAGGGTAGGGTACCAAAGTAAAAACCCTGTGGTGAGGGTGAGGGTGGGAATTCATCTTCCCAGGGCAGCGGGGGTGGGTGGGTGGGATGGGACACAGTCTTTTCATTGTGGAAATGGTGTTTATGTACACTCCTATTAAAGTGTAGTCATATAAACCACAATTTAATTAATATGAGAGGGGAAAAATTGATCGTATGAATCAAACTTTTTAAAATACAGACTGAGTCTTTTTAATACATAGGCTGTCTTTGATAGGCTGACTCTTTCAAAAATCTAGACCAGGCAGAACAGAAGCAACTGGTGGCACAGTTATATACAAGATGTTGGGTATTATACAGCAAATTCTAACAAAGGGACTTTTCAAAGTTAACCCAATTACCAAATAATGTGATGATAATAACTATCCATTGTCTTCTTGAACCCTAAGACAGCAGGAACCTCACATTTCCATTATAAAACCTATATTTCTCCCAGTCCTGGAAGCTGAGGGTGGGGCACACTTTCCTGCATGCTTCTCGTAATTCATATCAAATAATATTGCATCCGCCGATCACAACCTAATCAATGCAATGAGTGCCACCCCAGCATGCTTCATTTCAGACTGTGTTCAGAGACTTCAGGTGTGGAATGACAACCCTTCAGCTTCATTACTCGGGTGAGACCTTTCCTTTCATAGTATTCTCTAATTCCATTCCAGGTGGTCCACTCCCCAATAAAGTCCCCAAACCTAGATATAGATCAGGTCCCCTAAGATAGACTACATGTTCATACGTGTCCATAAACCAGGGCAAAATATATACCTGAAAGCAGAAGTACACAAGAGTTTGCAGTGAGTACCCCCAATACTTCATCTGCACTATTCCAGTCTTTAGATCTATGATTTTTCAACAATTTGTTTGGCTTTGTATGTTAACTTTCTTTTCAGCCACCATGTTCCAGATGCCAGCATGATGCTGACCAGACTTCCCTGGACTGAAGACCCCACCAATGTGTCTTGGAGTTCGACTTCCCCAGAGACCCACCCTACTAGGGAAAGAGAGAGGCAGACTGGGAGTATGGATTGACCAGTCAACGTCTATGTTCAGTGGGGAAGCAATTACAGAAGCCAGATCTTCCACCTTCTGCAACCCACAATGACCTTGGGTCCACACTCCCAAAGGGATAGAGAATGGGAAAGCTATCAGTAGAGGGGATGGGATATGGAGTTCAGGTGGTGGGAATTGTGTGGAGCTGTAAGCCACCTATCCTATGGTTTTGATAATGTCTCCTTTCTTAAATAAAAAAAAAAAGTCCAACTTTACTTGTTATTTTTACTTTCTTTTCTTTAAAAATGTATGATCAGCCCCATCACTGCCCAAGTTCAGCAGGGAAGCAGTTACAGAAGCCAGACCTTCCACTTTCTGTGTCCCATAATGACTCTGGGTCCATACTCCCAGAGGGATAAAGAATAGGAAAACTATTAGGGGAGGTGATGGGATATGGAGTTCTGGTGGTGGGAATCGTACCTTTCCTATTCTATGGTATCCTTGTTTAAATCCTATTTAGACACACTGAGAATGAGCGGAGGACTCATGGGGCCCTCTTTTCTTCTTCTTCTCCTTCTTCTTCTTCTTCTTCTTCTTCTTCTTCTTCTTCTTCTTCTTCTTCTTCTTCTTCTTCTTCTTCTTCTTCTTCTTTATCTTTATTTATTTGTTGGATAGAGACCACCAGAAATTGAGAGGGAAGGAGGTGATAGAGAGAGAGAGACAGAGAGTCACCTGCAGCACTGCTTCACCACTTGTGAAGCTTTCCCCCTGCAGGTAGGGAGTGGGGGCTTCAACCTAGGTCCTTGCACACTGTAACATGTGCTCTCAACCACGTGGCCCCAGACCCTGTTTTCCATCCAAGAACTCAATCCAAATTAGCTTGCCAATTTCAGTGCTACCTTATAAGACAACAGTTAACAGTTTGCTGATTGACCTTTAGTGAATAGCTTTCATGCTACAGCCCTATTTATTTCTCATCCTATAGTACTCCCATGCTAAATCCTTGTCTCCATTTTCCTCATATCAGGGTCTGTGGTCACATGAAGGAACCATCTCATAGCCCACCACAAATCTTCCTCCCTGTTCATTTCTCTCCCTCCTCCCTCAACCTTTCCCTCAGTGCTCAGAAAAATAAAGCATCCACTCTGCCATTCTTTCCCTGGCACTTCTATGGTAGACTAGAGCAAATTCTCAGTCTTTGAACTAGCAGAGTTTCATCAGACATATCTTTTGGGAAAATTACCAGAATTTAAGAATATTCCATTTAGAGCCTTACTATCCTAGTGTATGTGAAGACCAGCTTTATATACTCTTCCATTCCCCTCAAAAAGGGAAGGTAAATAGATTTTTTTTCTCCTCACAGACATTGCCCTCTCTATCTTATTCTTCTCCTTTAATTTCAAATAGCAAAGAATACCATCCCACTATGCTAGTACCATCTATATCACCATGGTGGGCAGCAGGAGTTTAATTCTAGTCCAGGAAACCTTTTTCAGTTCAACTCAAGCTATTTATAATTATATTCTCAAAAGTTTTTCCAAATCTTTGTATTGCGTGATAGAACCTGAAAAAGGATCAAAGCAGTATATTCTGTTATGTACATTTCCTTGCTCTTGTCAGTGTTTCCATTTTATAAATAAATTAATTTTAAAAATAAGAAGAAAAAAAACGTTCACTAAAGCTAGCCATAGTTTACAGTAACACTTTAGTAAGGGAGATGTCACTTTTTTCTTTTTCCTGTGGTATTTATCCCTTTCCCTGAAGCAAACTAACAAAAATAATGAGGGGGAATGATTGTCCAAGTATGCTATTAGATGCTTTAACTATGAAAAGATGATACATGACTTATCTAAATTTTTTTTTTTATATTCTTTAACTCTATTACACTGGTCATTGTTACTGACTTTGTTCCTTTTTCATTATTTTTGCCAAAGATAAATGTTTAAAATTGTAAATTATTATACTTAAATGTTTATTTTTATCAAATATGAACCAATTATTTCTTAATCCTGAGTTTTTTCTGTTAACAGTGTTCAAAAGAAAGACCAGGATCAATTATAAAAATAAAAACAACAATTAGGTTATTTTTTAAAGATTTATTCATTTTCTGATAGGGAGTGACCAGAGCATTGCTCCATCATACACTGTGCTAAGGACTGAGCCCATGTCTTTATGCAACCAAGGAATGCATTTTTTTTTGCTCAGTAACCTCTTCTCTTCCCCTCTCCTCGCCTTCCCTCTGCTCCTCTCCCTTCTCCTTTCCCCTCCCTTCTCTTCCCCTCCTTCTTTCTGTTTTTCCCTCCCTCTCTTGCTTCCCTCCCCCCTCCTTTTCTTTCTTTACTCATTCCTCTCTTTCTGCTTTATTTTTTAAATAAATTTTTGGTTGTTATTATCTTTATTTATTGGATAGAGACAGAATCCTAGAGGAATTATGGGGGTAATAGGGAGGTAGAGAGACAGAGAGACACATGCAACACTGCTTTACCACTTGCAAAGCTTTCCCCCTGTAGGTGGGGACTTGGGGCTCAAACTCGGGTCCTTGGGCATTATAACATGTGCACTCAACGAGGTGTGCCACCACCCGCCCCCTGTTTCTGTTTTCTTTTTTTTTTCTTTCCATTTTTATTTGTTTTGTTTTCATAATGCCAAAGAATGAAGCCAGGACCTCACGTTTGGCAATAGAACCGACTGACCTCTCCAATCCAATTTTCTATTCTTTATTATTTATACAGGAAAGAGAAGCACTCTAATGTCACTCCATCATCTGTAGCACTCCTTCAGACTCAGTGTTATCCATAGTGCTCCTGTGTAATGAGGAGACTTGAGCCTAGAGCTTCACACGGAGCAGGTGAGCTCTGTACCAGGTGAACCATATCTTCAACCTCACCTTTTAAAAACTTTCACCAATTTTTTTCCACTAACAAAATTGTAGAAAAGGTTACATACTCAACTCTAGTGGAGAGTAAAATAATCTTACTTGTTTATAAAAACTAAATACATGTATATTATTTTACAGTCATAATTCTGTCACCTTATTAATTCAAAGGCTAGTAACAATGGTATTTACAAGTTGCTTTCAAGAGAAAAGACTTTTTATAAAAATTTTCCTTATATAACATCTTATTAAAACATTAGTATGCCTCTCTGCATATGTATATGGATGTCATATTAATGAGTTAAGAAAACATTTCAAGTAGAGAAAATTTTCTCTTGGAGAAAAAGCAGAAAATCCAGATGTCAGAATATTGTGGCTATAGGAACAAGAAATTCCATTTTAATATTTGAGAACTATTGGAGCATAAACATTTAAGAACTTAAGTTTGTCAAGTTCATGAGTAAATATATTATAAGAGATAAATAAAAATATTTATTCAGAGTTCTAAGAAGTAGACATGATGGGTAAGAAATTTAACAAGTTAACATTTAGCTAAGACAACAGAAATAACTGCATTTCTCCACTTATTTTTGAGCATCATTCCTGGACCTTCACTGCTCAGAGATGACCTTACTAGATAGGAACACAGAGACTATTAAGGACAGATACCTAAAGTCTGAAAACTTCCTCTAGCATGGCACTGAGGCAGGTTCAAACTCAGGTCATTTTCATTGTATATAATTTGGATGAGCTATTTTTCTGACCTTACCTACCTAATTCTTCTGAATGTGGCTGATGTTTTTAAACACTATAGCATAAAATTATATCTATGAATTGTAGAAATAATAATTATTATTATTATCTTATTAAGATATCATCATCATCATCGTCATCATCCACCAGGGTTACCTATAGAGTTTCTTGCCTGAATGATTAGTTCATGGCTCCTAGTAATCTTTTTTTCTTTTTCCCCCCTTTATTTTTTATTTGATAGGATAGAGAAAAACGGAGAGTGGAGGAAGGAGATAGAGAGGGAGAAAGGAAGAGACACACCTGCAGCACTGCTTCATTACTTGTAGTCTTCCCTCTTGCAGGTGAAGCCTGGGGCCTTGAATTAGTACCCTTGTGCATAGTAATCAAGTGCACCTCTGTTCAGTCCCTTAGAAAGTATTATTTCATGCAAAAGCCTTTCCAGCCTGAGGCTCTGAGGTCCGATGTTCAATCCCTAGCACCACCATAAGCCAGAACTGAGCAGTGTTCTGGTAAAAAAAAAAAAAAAAAGAATGAATGAATGAACAAAAGAAAGAAAGAAAGAAAGAAAGAAAGAAAGAAAGAAAGAAAGGAAAGAAAGTATTATTTCATATACTTTTGTAAAATAAAGTTCATTGTTCTTATTTTATTATGTTCAATAAAAATATCTTATTGGGTTCATAATTAATTTACAATATATAAGATTCCAGGAGTACATTTTTTCCACCACTTTAAGTCAAAGAAACTCAAGGCACTTAACACTAAAGTTCTAGTATCATTAAAACACTGTCAAAGTGGTATCTAACCATCCCTTCTACCTTTTTTCCCTTTCCCTTTGGTAAAGAATATATATATATTTACAGAGTCTAAGAGTTATTTTTGCTTTGTTTTGCTAGCTAGTTTGCTTTGGTTATTTATATTTCACTTAAGTGATAGTATCTCATATTTGTTTTTCACTTTCTGTCTTATTTGTAAGAGTAGGTTTGTTAATAATATCAGATGATTTCACTTATGGGTTGAGCTTAAGAACCAGGGAAAGAAAGGGAAATCATAAGGTGAAAATTGCACTAGATGTGGTATATTTCACAAAAAGCAAAGTATTCTGGGAAAGGAGGAGTCAAACTGGGGTGAAGAGGGTTCTGGGGACCCAGTGCCCTAAGGTGAAGAAGGACCAAAGTTGGGGATGAGAGGGGTGTGTAGATGCCTCTCAGAGGAAGATGAGAAATTGTACTGATGTGTCAACATATCTCCTCCAAAATGATAAAAAATAATCCATTAATACAAATGTTTCATTGTACATTGTCAAGTGATGATATTATAATAACTGTCTTTGTATGTCGATGCTTCTATATAACAGCAGTCATCTGAACTCTATCCACAAAAAATGCCTTATTTGGAATTATTTGTTTAATTGTAATATCTCTTCTGAAATGATTAGAGATAACATGTTGGGAATGGCTAGAGCATAAATTATAAGTATTTGGCACTCACTGAGAATTTGTTGAACAAATAGAATAAATGAACAGATAAATAGTTAGATTGTTATATGCTCAGTATTAACTCAGCCTTCATAAACAAAATCCGTTTCATGAATTTAAGATATTACTTGATGATTTAATTTTTTTCTTTGCAAAAATGGTTCAATTATTTTATTTTATCCAGATTTAATTTCAGATTTCATGTGCAATTTGAGTGTGAAAAATCTATATAACAATACATTTTAAAGAATATATATCAGAGCCAGGCAGTGGTATACCTGGTTAAGTGTTCACATTACAGTGTGCAAGGACCCAGGTTCAAGCCCCTGGTTCCCACCTGCAGGAGGAAAGTTTCATAAGTGGTGAGGCAGAGCTGCAGGTGTCTTTCTGTCTCTCTCCTCTATCTCTCACTCCCTTTTAATTTTGTCTTTATCCAATAATAAAAATATTTTTAAAAAGAATATATATCAAAACATGAAATTTCAGATGATTTAAAAAAAATTTATTGTCACAAAGCTAATCATTGGGGTAGAATTCTGCCACTACAAATTCACTTCTTCTGATAGTAATTTTTTCCTTTTTATTTTTTCCTTCTATTTTTACCAGATATAACGGAGAGAATTTGAGAGGGGAGGAGGGAAGAAAAAAGGAGAGAGAAAGGTGGAAGTCTGCATATCTGCTTCACTTCTCTTGAAGCTTCTCCTGCAGGCTGTGAGCAGGGTCTCAAATCTATCTCCATGCACATGGTAATGTGCAGTCAACAAGGTGTGCCAATACTCAGGGCCTCCTAAATAATACTTTCAACAGTTGCAATATCAAATATCAATTACCAACGTATTAGAGAAAACCAACACACATTGTGATCTCTTTACTTAGCACAAAAATCCTAGAAATAAGGAAGTTGGGCAGTAGCGCAGCGGGTTAAGCACAGGTGGTGCAAAGCGCAAGGACTGGAATAAGGATCCCAGTTCTACCCCTGGCTCCCCACCAGCAGGGGAGTCGCTTCACATGTGGTGAAACAAGTCTGCAGCTATCTATCTTTCTCTCTCCCTCTCTGTCTTCCCCTCTTCTCTCCATTTCTCTCTGTCCTATCTAACAGCAATGACATCAACAACAACAACAATAATAACTAAAACAACAAGGGTAGCAAACGGAAATAAATAAATATTTTTTTTAAATCCTAGAAATAATCAAAACATAATTTTAATTATAATTTTAGGTATATAGTTAAGTCTCTGAGCACTACAAATCATAAGGAATAAAAAGTGGAATAAATTAAAGAAGAAAATAATGATACGATCCTCAATGTAAGATGCTAGAAAATATAGTCAACAATGATAAAAGCAACACCAGTGTGACCCAAAAATTCATGAACCAAAAAGTTATCTGAGATAAAAAAAAAATAGAGTGACATGTTTGACTATCGCAACAAGAGCTATCAAGTGGCCTCTTCAATCCATTATAACCCTCTCAGCAATTCTGTGTGGCTCCAAGAGCGTTTGTTTGCTTGTTTGTTTATTTGGTGCAACTACTGCTTCATCAGAACTAAGAACAAGGTTGTAGAAAAAGTATTAAACAGATGAATAAGTTAAAGCACAGTTAAGCCTGAAATGGGATGCTGGAGTTTTTCAGTCTGTGGATGGCAGCCAGATATATTCATTTAGCATTACCCACTTATATGCTATCTACATCAGACTAGGTTGCAGCAGATCACATGTCTGCCATGAGCAGATACTTCTGGATCCCCTTCTTCATCATTTGTGTAGAAGAGATTTGTCTAAACTCACTGGTGTTAACCAATGGAATTTGACTTTGATTTTTGTCAAATGGTATTTTAATCCCTTGAGCTGTCAGAGAAAACATCACAGTGCTGTTAGTATATCTTTCACATAGTTAAGTAGTATTAAAAAAAAAAAAGCTACCAGGAAATAGTGGCTTAGCTTTAGAGAGGTAATGTGTCACCTTGGGAAGTGTTCAAACCCTGGGTTAAGACTACCAAAGTAGCACCTCTTACAACCTCAGGCAAGACTTAATTACATTTCACTCCCTCTTCTCATCTGTAAAATAGGGGAGAAGGGAGGGAGCTTATAATGGTTACCTCCTGGGGTTTGTGCAGATGATATGAATTAATGTGGATAAAGCTCTTAAAAGAACTCATACCATTTAATGTTTAATGAATAGTAACTATTGTTGAACTTTTTTTTTTTTTCCCTGAGCCTGAAATCTGATACAGAGGTGGATCCAAGTTATTGTCTGGGGAGATGAAAGCTGGCTCATGGAAGAGAGTAGCTCCTTAATATGGGAAAGAGGTATAAATATTGTTGACTGTAAACCCCATCGATTTGATATGGTCTGGGGCCCATATTCAGCTTAGGAGCTGATGTGACCTCTGCATCCCTGTAGATCTGAGCTCACATTCTGTGGTCATGAATAGAAATATTCCAAGCTGCCCCAATATCAACCCATTTTCCTCAGGTGTAGCATAGAGTATGTTGTCCAGCATCCCTTTGAAGGATGGAACATTTTCTACTGTTGTTGATCCAAGTTGAGGGCAAGGTCCTATAGGGGGCCCACAAAGGGGTCTATTTTGTTGTTCCTGATAGAAATGACTGGTAACAACGCAAGAGGGATTTATTTGAAGTCTAGGCCCATCATGTCTGTTTGGGAATCTCAGGACTCCCCGATTAGGGCCCCAGCTGATGCGGTGGCCTGATAGTAACTAAAGAGTCATCAGGAAAGTATGCCAGTCTCTTGCCCTTATTCAGCTTTTGCAGTCCTTGCTTTGATAAGATTAGCTTTGGAGTGAGTGAGTCTAATTAGATACCATTTCATTAGTCTAATTAGATACTTTTGCATTAGGAATTTTATACTGACTCACTGTAGACTATTGTGTATTTTTGCTTAAGAAACTAGTATAACCACAGGCCCTTTGGAATATAACTAAAATATGCCTACTAGCTATCTACAAATGGAGGATCCCCTCCCCCAACTCTTCATCTGCACTATTCCAGCCTTTAGGTTCATGATTAATCAACAATTTGTTTGGCTTTGTATGTTAACTCTTTTATCAGCCACCAGGTTCCAGATGCTGGCAGGATACCAACCAGACTTCCCTGGACAGACAACCCCACCAATGTGTCCTGGAGCCCTGCTTCCCCAAAGCCCCAACCTACTAGGGAAAGAGCGAGGCAGGCTGGGAGTATGGATTGACCAGTCAACGCCCATGTTCAGAGAGGAAGCAATTACAGAAGACCTTCCACCTTCTTCATCCCAAATGACCTTGGGTCCATATTCCCAGAGGGTTAAAGAATAGGGGGAGTTGAGTGGTAGTGCAGCGGGTTAAGGGCAGTGGCACAAAGCACAAGGACCTGTGTAAGGATCCTGGTTCGAGCCCCAGGCTCCCCATCTGCAGGGGGGTAGCTTCACAAGCAGTGAAGCAGGTCTGCAGGTGTCTATACTTCTCTCCCCCTCTCTGTCTTCTCTGTCTTCCCCTCCTCTCTCCATGTCTCTGTCCTAACAATGACGACATCAATAACAACAATAGTACAACTACAACAATAATAATAATAAAAATAATAGGAAAACTATCAGGGGAGGGGATGGGTGACGGCGTTCTGTTGGTGGGAATTGTGTGGAGTTGTACCCCTCTTACCCTATGGTTTTGTCAATGTTTCCTTTTTACAAATAAATAATAAAAATAATAAAAAAATAAAAATGAACTCTGGTGAAAATAGAAAAGCTTTCTAGGTATGGATTCATAGACTCTATTTTGTGATTTAGTTAAAATGCCTTTTTATGCCTTTCTACTGTTCTTGTTTTTACTACTCCCAGAAGTTTCCTTTGAGACTTTAGCTCATCTACTTCTCTTCACATGTTACTTCATACAACAGGACTAGGGAATCAATGATAAAGATATCTACTTTAGTGATGCCATTGCTTTATTTCTAATATAAGGATAAAGTCCTTTTTTTTCCCTTGAAAACAAGTAACTTCTCAGTTTCCTATTTCATCTTTAGCTTTCTTATATAAAGTCTAGTATGCTAAAAATTAGGAAAAGTACCTTATAGAAACACAAAGGAAATCATGCGAATAACAATTTCTTCCCTAGGCTGACCTACATCTCTCCTTATTGCTTGCTTCTCTGGATTCCCACAGACCTTAAAACAGACTGGTGATAGCACCAGGGGACTCATTTAAAAAGAAGAGCAAGTTGAATTATGTTAATTGAGAATGCCCACACCAATTGTCTGCAGTTGTATAAGCAGTTTTCCTTTGCTGCTTCAACATCTGTCATTTTGTCTCTCCAATTTTTTTCACCTTTAAGAGAATAATATTGGTATCACAGTTCACAGTGATTTTGAGAAAATTAATGAACTTATATAACTTTGAAAAGTTGAATATCTCAAAAGAAAGTCAAGCACTCAATATAAAATCTGACATTCTAGCAAATGCTCTAGGTCCCCAAACTCTTCTAATACAGTGGTTTGCCACATTCTTTTAAATATTTATTTTATTTATTTATTCCCTTTTGTTGCCCTTGTTGTTTTATTGTTGTAGTTATTATTGTTGCCATAGTTGTTGGATAGGACAGAGAGAAATGGAGAAAGGCGGGGAAGACAGAGAGGGGGAGAGAAAGATAGACACCTGCAGACCTACTTCACCGCTTGTGAAGCGACTCCCCTGCAGGTGGGGAGTCAGGGCTCAAACCGGGATCCTCATGCTGGTCCTTGTGCTTTGCGCCACCTGCGCTTAACCTGCTGTGCTACAGCCCGACTCCCTTTTTTTTTAATATTTATTTTATTTATTTATTGGTTTGCCACATTCTTAACTGGAAAAGAAGGATTGCATGTCCAGAGGGTTACCACAATTTAGAAGTCTTTCTGTATCCCTCCTACAAAGCTATTTTTGATAGTTACTTGTCAATTGTAGAAGAAAATTGTAGACTAGAGTCATTGAAAACAATTGAAGGAAACTATATTCTTGTCATTTTGGTAAATAGAAGAAGCTTATAAGAAATGACACTTCAATGTGAAAAAGTATGTAAGGACATTTAGTTTACCCCCTAACAGCATATAAGTCTAATGCTACATTCTGTATTTAGGTTCATCTCCCAGTACTTACATATTTCAGGGAAAAATATTTCTGACTTATCCTGATAGACTTCTATCTTCCTAATTACGTTTTTTCTTTTTTAATTTTACTTATTTATTATTGGATGGAGAAAGACAGAAATTGAAAGAAGAGAGGGAAATAGAGAGACACCTGCAGCTCTGCTTCACTACTCCGGAATCTTTCCCCCTGTAGGTAGGGACCAGAGGTTAGAACCTGAGTCCTTGTACACAGTAATGTATGTGCTTAACCGGGTACTCCACCTTCTGGCCCATCAACTTATTTTCTATTCTGTGCTTAATAATACTCCTAATATATTTTTTTTCCTGAAGAGTCCCTTTCTGAGGATGGCATAATTCTTTGAGTACACAGAACAATGAAGAACTGAAACAAGATGACTTATTTTTAATTTTCAATGAAGACTCTGTAGGATTTAAGTAGAAATAATAGTGTTGACCTTGATATCAGATGGGGAAAGAAGCAAACTGTGGTGTACTCACAAACAATAAATAAAGTCAGTAAGAGCTAACATTTCTATTACGTAAAGATACTTTCCTATAACTCTGAGTTCTTTTCACAGACTATTTGATGACATCCACTTCAGCACTTAATAACTTGTGCTCTGTTAAGTTCTTTCTATTTCACCAAACAACTGTTCAGAAAGCAAATATTTTTCTTCACTGAACAAAGCTTAAAATAAAAATTTAGTTTTCTAGAAATCTTTCCAGTACTTACATAGAAGTCTGCTTATAACTTTGACACTATTTCTGAACTCATTAAAACAATAATGGGTATTTTAATATAAAATAAATCCTTATTATTGGTATTTTAAAAATACAAACTTTAATAAGAAAAATAGAAAAATAAACTAAACTTTCATTTCATTTATTTATTGAGAGAGACAGCGATATTGAGAGGGTAAAGGAAGAACGAAACAAACCCTGCAGTACCATTTCCCCTCTCATGACACTCCCCCCCCCCCCCCCCTTAGCTCATCCCTGTAGTTGGGGACCTGCAACTTGAACTTTGGCCCTAGTGCATGCCAATGTGTGTGTTCCACTGGGTGTGCCACCATCTGGCTCCCTAAAATTCCAAAATTACTTAACTTTTTGTGACCAAAGTCTTTGTTTAAATGTTTATATCCTTTCTTGTAACTCAAGACATTTTATAAAAATCAAGATAACATTGGTTTTAACATTGCATGATTTTCTCCTAGTTTCTTTTTTTCTGTTTTTTTCTCATTCCTTTTCTTTTTGTTTGCAAAACATGCTCCTTACCTACATGAGAAATTCACAGCTCCCAGCAGTCTTCTTTCTTTCTTTTCTTTAATTTTTATTTTATTTATAAAAAGGAAACATTGACAAGACGATAGGATAAGAGGGGCACAACTCCACACAGTTACCACAACCAGAACTTCATATCCCATCCTCTCCCTTGATAGCTTTCCTATTCTTTTTTATTTATTTATTTTTTTATTTAAGAAAGGAGACATTAACAAAACCATAGAATGAGAGGGGTACAATTCCGCACAATTCCCATAACCCGATCTCTACATCCCACCCCCTCCCCTGATAGCCTTCCCATTATCTATTTCTCTGGGAGTATGGATCCAGGGTCATTGTGGGTTGCAGAGGGTGGAAGGTTTGGCTTCTGTAATTGCTTCCCCGCTGAACATGGGCATTGACTGGTGGATCCATACTCCCAGTCCATCTCTCTCTTTCCCTAGTAGGGTGGGGCTCTGAGGAAGTGGTGCTCCAGTACACATTGATGGGGTCGACTGTCCAGGGAAGTCTGGTTAGCATCCGGAACCTGGTAGCTAAAAAGAGAGTTAACATACAAAGCTAAACAAATGTTGAACAGTCATGGACCTAAGCTTTCCTATTCTTTAACCTTCTGGGAGTATGGACCCAAGGTCATTAAGAGATTCAGAAGGTGCAAGGTCTGGCTTGTTATTGCTCCCCTGCTAAACATAGGCATTGGCAAGTCAATCCATACTCTCAGCCTGCCTCTCTCTTTCCCTAGTGGGGTGGGGTTCTGGAGAATTAGAGCTCAAGGACACAGCTAGAATAGTGGAGATGAAGAGTTGGGAGATGGGGTCCTCCATTTTGTAAATAGCTAGTAGGTATATTTTAGTTATATTCCAAAGGGCCTGTGGCTATACTAATATTTCCCCCTGAGCCTGAAGTCTGATATGCAAGTGGATCCAAGTTGATGTCTGGGGAGATTATGTTATGGTTGGAAAAAGGAACAGAAAGTTTTATCAAGGAAAATAGTAGCTCTGAAATATGGGAAAGGTGTATAAATATTGTTGACTGTAATCCCCATCCATTTGATGTGATCTGGGGCTCATATTCAGTTTAGGAGCCTATGTGACCTTTGCACCTCTGTATATATGAGCTCACATTCTGTGGTAATCAGTATGAATATTCCAAGCTGTCCAATATCAGGACCCATCTTCCTCAGGTGTAGTATAGAGTATGTTGTCCAACCTCCCTTCAGGGATGGAACATTCTCTACCGTTGTTGATCCAAGTTGAGGGCAAGGTATGGGGGCTGATAAAGGGATCTATTTTGTTCTTCCTGATAGAAATGACTGGTAACAATGGAGAGAGGGATTTATTGGAAGTCTAGGCCCATCATGTCTGTTTTGGAATCTCAGGACTCCCTGACTATGGCCCCAGCTAATGGGGTGCCTGATAGTGACTAAAGAGCTACCATTAAAGTATGCCACTCCCTTGCCATTATTCAGCTTTTGCAGTCCTTGCTTTGACAAGGTTAGCTGTGGAGTGAGTGAGGAAAGTGTAATCAGAAGTAGGTACCTAAGTTGAATAGACACTATTATAAACTTTATGGTGTCTTTTTAGGTCTTTATACTTGTTTGCTACATATATTGACTCACTGAAGACTACTGTGTAGTTTTACTTTCAGGTATATATTTTGCCCTAATTTATGGATACATGTGAAAATTTGCTTTATCTCATGGGACCTGGTTTATATCTAGATTTTGGGATTTTGTTAGGAAGTTAAGCACCTGGAATGGAATTAGAGAATCCTATGAAAGGAAAGGTCTCACCAGGGTAATGAGCCTGAAGGGTTGACATTCCATGCCTGACACCTCAGGACACAGTCTGAAGTGAAGCATGATGAGGTAGTACTGGTTGCATTAATTAGGTTGGGATAGGTGGATGTAATATTATTTAGTATGAATTGACAGAAGTATGCAGGAAAGTGAGCCCCAACCTAGAGGTTGCAGGACTGTGGGAAATATAGGCTCTATATTGGAAGTGGGATGTTCCTGCTGTCTTGAGATTTAAGAAGGTAATATATAGTTATTGCTATAATCACATTATTTGGCAATTGGGTTAACTTTGAAATGCCCCTTTGGATTTGCTGTATCATATACAACATCACCATTATTTATGTCCCTTGACATTATTTGTATATAGCTGTGCCTCAGGTTGCTTCTGTTCTCCCTGGTCTAAGCTTTTTAAAAAAATATTTATTTATTTATTCCCTTTTGTTGGACTTGTTTTATTTTTGTAGTGATTATTGTTGTTATTGATGTCATCATTGTTGGATAGGACATAGAGAGATGGAGAGGGGAGGGGAAGACAGAGAGGGGGAGAGAAAGACATCTGCAGACCTGCTTCACTGCCTATGAAGTGACTACCCTGCAGGTGAGGAGCAGGGGGCTCGAACCACATCCTTATGCCAGTTCTTGCACTTTGCACCATCTGTGCTTAACCCACTATGCTACACCAGGCTCCTGGGTCTAAGTTTTTGAGAAAGTCAATATATGGAAGACTCAGCCTATAGTCTGTGAATTAAAAAGTTTGAGGCATTCATTCAATTTTCCCCTCTCATATTAATTAAATAGTGATTTATATGATTATAAATTAATAGGAGTGTAAATAAACACCATTCCCACCACCAAAAGATATTCCCATCCCACCCCACACCCAACCCATGAAGCTGAACATCCACTCTCATCCTCACCTTCAGCCTAGGGTTTTAACTTTAGTGCGCTACTCCAAATTCTGTCAAATCCTGCTTTGAGTTTCCTTTTCTGTTCTTCTTTTTTTAAAAAATACTTATTTATTTCAGAAGGGAGACATTAACAAAACCATAGGATAGGAGGCTTACAACTCCACACAATTCCCACAACCTGATCTCCATATCCCATCCCCTCCCCTGATAGCTTTCCCATTCTTTATCCCTCTGGGAGTATGGACCCAAGGTCTTTGTGGGTTGCAGAAGGTGGTGCCCCACTAAAAATTTAGTTAGATCCTGCTTTGAGTTTCCCTTTCTGTTCTTCTTTCTCAACTTCTGTTTATGAGTGGGATCATCCCATACTCATCTTTATCTTTCTGACTTAGCTCACTTAACATAATTCCTTCTAGCTCCATCCAAGATGGGTCAGACAAGGTGAGTTCTTTGTTCTTAATAGCAACCTTTTTTTTAAGTAGTGACAGAGAGAAATTGAGAGGGAAAGGGAAAATAGTGTGGGGAGAGACTCATCTGTAGCACTGCTTCATAGCTCATGGACTTCCTCCTGCAGGCAGGGATCAGGGGCTTTAGATTGGGTCCATGTGTCTGAAAATGTGTGTACTTCACTGGGCCACTACAGTCAGACTCCTATATAATTTGCATGATTTTTAGGTATATAGCTATACTTCTACATTTGTATGTACTATATTATGATCACATCAGAAACATAGGCTTCATCATCATCTTCCTATTGACCCCTTTCCTAATTTTACTGAATCTCCTTTATTCATTTTCTCTGATGACTACAATTTTATAACTGAAATCTAATGGAGACTGTTGACTCTTGTCTTCTTTATTCCTTTGCTTTATTTTCCTCTTTTATTTATTTTTTTTGGAAAAAAACTTTAGAAATTATAAATCAAGATTTTATGGTTGAAAATGTATTTTATTTTGTCTGTTTGACTTCACTTATATCAGAATAGGAAGAGTTTTTATTTTGTTTGTACCTTCAATTTCTTTCTTTTATCTAATACATATGAATGAAACAATATTTTTGGATTGTTTTATCTGTTTGACTTATTTCACTTAGATTAACCTTCTCAAGTGTCACTTCACTTCTATCCTCATATAAGACAAAATTGTATAGATTTTTATATTACAGTAGTATTACTCTTTAGTAGTGTTCCATTCCACATCTTTAGTTACCCATCAACAGGCACTTATTAGTATAGTCACAATGAAAAACATTATGGAGAAGTAGTATGAGACGAAAGGGGGAACACAGGGTGATGTTTGGGTTGGGTGGCATGAATTACAGCAAAGTAAAGGAATTGGGACAAGAAGAAGATAAGGAGAAGGTGTAGATATCCATGGCATTATAATGAATTGGAACTTGGGCTGGTGGTGAGAGTGGTGTGAGGACACCTATCACAGGGACATAAGAGGCTAATATTTTGTCAGCAACTATCCTGTAAACTACTCTACCCCATAAGAAATAACAATTTAAAAATTGCCCCTGGGAGTAGTAGAGTCAAGGTAAAGAATAAAAAGAATAGAATGGTCATATGATCCAGCCATTCTTTTTCTGTACATACATACACACACACACACACACACACACACACACACACACACACACTGACTCAAAAAGATGTATACATTGCTATGTTCATGACAACATTATTTGTAATAACCAACATTTGGAATTTTTTTTAAATTACTGTATTTATGTCTTTTTTTTACTCGAATACACTGAGTCATTTAAATCTAAGTAAAGGAATTGTTCTTCTTGTACATTCATTATCATTTTTTTCTTATTTTACCTGGATTTAACGGAGAAATTTTCTTTCTTTATTTATTTCCTTTTCCTCCTTTCTTTCTTTCTGTTGGCACTAGGGTTATTTCTGGAACTCAGTGCCCTGGAACCCCAAGAACCCAGAGCCCTACCTCACTAGGGAAAGACAGAGACAGGCTGAAAGTATGGACCAATGTGTCAAATCCATGTCCAGTGGAGAAGCAATTGCAGAAGCCAGACCTCCGACCTTCTGCAACCCATGTTGAGGAAATCTTTCAATGGAGGGGATGGGATACAGAACTTTGGTAGTGGAATTTGTGTGGAATTGTACCCCTTTTATCTTATGGTCTTGTAGATATTTCTATCATATATAAATATATATGGGTGTATATATATGATTTTTTTAATCTCTCCTAAGGATCTTTGATATTTTTAACTGATTTTTTTTTTGGCCTGAAAATCAGTAAAACCTTTTTTTTTCTTTTTTTTATTTAAGAAAGGATTAATTAAGAAAACCATAGGGTAGGAAGGGTACAATTCCACACAATTCCCACCACCCAATTTCCATAAGTAAAACCTTTTTTCTTTCTTTTTTAAAATTTTTTATTTAAGAAAGGATTAATGAACAAAAACATAAGGTAGGAGGGGTACAACTCCACACAATTCCCACCACCCAATCCCCATAACCCACCCCCTCCCATGGTAGCTTTCCCATTCTCTAACCCTCTGGGAGCATGAACCCAGGGTCGTTGAGGGTTGCAGAAGGTAGAAGGTCTGGCTTCTGTAATTGCTTCCCCGCTGAACATGGGCGTTGACTGGTCGGTCCATACTCCCAGTCTGCCTCTCTCTTTCCCTAGTAAGGTGTGTCTCTGGGGAAGCTGCACTCCAGGACACATTGGTGGGGTCTTCAATCCAGGGAAGCCTGGCCAGCATCCTGGTGGCATCTGGAACCTGGTGATTGAAAAGAGAGTTAACATATGAAGCCAAACAATTTGTTGAGCAATCATGGATCCCAAGCTTGGAATAGTGGAGAGGAAGTGTTAGGGAGGTACTCACTGCAAACTCTAGTGTACTTCTGCTTTCAGGTATATATTTTGCAGTAGTTTATGGATACATGTGCACATAAGCTCTCTCTCACAGAAACTGGTGTATATCTAGATTATGGGACTTTGTTAGAAAGTGAACTACCTGAGATGAAATTAGAGTACTATAAAAGGAAAGGTCTCACCCGAGTAATGAAGTTGAAGGGTTGTCATTCCACACGTGAAGTCTCTGGATACAGTCTGAGGTGAAGCATGTTGAGGTAGCAATCGTTGCTTTGGTTAGGTTGTGATCGGCGGATGCAATATTATTTGGTTTGGATTGGGAGATGCATACGGGAAAGTGGGCCCTATCCAAGGGTTCCAGGACTGGGGGAAGTAGGGGCTCTATAGTGAAGATGTGAGGTTCCTGCTGTCTTAGGGTTCAAAAAGACAATCGATAGTTAATATTATCATCACATTATTTGTTAATTGGGTTAACTTTGAAAAGTCCCTTTGTTATGGTTTGCTGTACAGTACCCAGTATCTTGTATATAGCTGTGCTATTGGAAGCTTCTAATCTACTTGGTCTAGGCTTTTGAGAGAGTCCGCATATCAAATATGTAGCCTATCTATTAAAAAGATTCAAGTTTGTCTTTTGAGAACCTTTGAGACATACAATTGATTTCCCCCTCTCATATTAATTAACTACTGATTTATATGTCTACATTTTGCTAGGAGTGTACATAAACACCATTCCCACCACCAAAGGACCGTGACCCATCCCTCCTGCCCACTCCCACCCCCCAGTGGCCCAGGAAGCTACATGTCTACCCCTCACCACTGGGTTTTTACTTTGGTGCCCTACTTACAATTTGATCAGGTCCTGCTTTTAGTTTCCCTTTCAGATCTTCTTAGTCAGCTTCTGTTGATGAGTGGGATCATCCCATACTCATCTTTATCTTTCTGACTTAGTTCACTTAACATAATTCCTTCTAGCTCTGTCCAAGATGGGTCAGAGAAGGTGGGTTCATTGTTCTTGATAGCTGTATAGTATACCATTGTGTATATATACCACAGCTTTCTCAGCCTCTGTGGAGATCAGTCTGGAGAACTCTCAGAAGGCTAGACATGGACCTTCCATATGATCCAGTAATTCCTCTCCTGGGGTTATACCCCAAAGACTCCATAACACCCAACCAAAAAGAGGTGTGTACTCCTATGTTCATAGCAGCACAATTCATAATAGCTAAAACCTGGAAGCAACCCAAGTAAAACCTTTTTTACTATTTAAAAGTCATAGAAAAATTCTGGATAAAAGAAAAGGTCACCTTCTACCT
The DNA here is from genome assembly GCF_950295315.1 of Erinaceus europaeus. NCBI lineage: Eukaryota > Metazoa > Chordata > Mammalia > Eulipotyphla > Erinaceidae > Erinaceus > Erinaceus europaeus. The sequence goes on from NC_080163.1 coordinate 80,413,408, forward strand.
GTCTTACTGGAAATAATCCAAAAGTTGTAAAGATAATGTAAAATAACAATTTCAAAAGACTTTTCATAATTCTCCTTCTACCCCCCACTCCTTTTTCATCTCAGGAAATAAAAAGAAATAGTCTCTCAGTTGCAGCTCCATCTTTTCTATGCAATTCTCATATTCCCACCTTTCCAGATTCATTTCAGATTATCCCATTTTAGTCCTTCTCTAAAAATCCTATTTAATTCTATAAAATCACTTCAAATTTCTCAATTACAAAAATTTCTCCTAAAATTCCCATGACCTGTAACTATGTCACTCTCTACAAACAGATGCCTTAAAAAAAGTTATATTGCCTGTCATCATCATTCTACTTCTAATTTATCTTTAATATAATCCAAACCTGTCCCTAAACTCACACTATTCCAAAAATAGATGGTACTTAGACATCTCTGCCACAACCAATTGCTCTGGTCAATTTTTCCAGTTGAAAAATAGATTCCGATATATAGTCGGGTCCCGGGGGAAGATGGCGCCCTGAGAAATCGCTAACAGCAAGTGCTCTGATAGCATCATCGGCAACGGTAGGATTTTCTGCCTTTAGCAGGCCAGTCAATAAGGGGGGGGCACCAAAGAAGTGATTACAGTTTAATTTGGGTTAACAATTAGAACAAAGGTGACACGGACTCGCGGGGCGCCAGAATTCCCAGGCGGCGCCAGGCAAGGCGAGTGTGCCCGGCATTGTCCTCCGCCCGCCCGGGAAGGCAGCTCCTCCGCCAGTTGCAGAGCGTGGCGGGCAGAGGACCCGGAGAGAGCACTTTAGCTCGGGGGCCTTCTCTTGGGAGTTGCCAGGGTCCACCGCGACCCTGAGGGTGGATCCAAAGACTTCTTGAGTATAGCTCTCATTGGATCAAAGGACTTGGAGCTAGTTTTCATTTTTGAGAAATCCTTTAAAAAAGTCTGGAGGGCGGGGTTTCCTGGAAGATGGCGATTGAGAAGCAGCTAGTCTTTGAGCTCCGGACACATCTCGTGTAAACAATAGGATTTTCTGCCTTTAGCAGGCCAGCCAATAAGGGGCCATAACGGTCATACCAAGGATGTGTCTATAACTTAATTTGGGTTAAGAATTAGAGTAGGGGAAAAAACTCTTTTTTCTTCCTTTTAATTTTCAAGCATACATCCTTCCCGCCGCCCCCCCCGGACCCCCCCCCCCAGTAAGCAGTGCCTGGGACCAGCTACTAGCAGGATACCCCATACCACCAAACAGGGTTTTTTTTTTTTTTTTTTTTTTTTATTCACTGATACACATTTGGGAAGTTCCTCGCACTGCTCTTTAATTACAACTCTTCTTCTTATCTTCTCCCTTTTCTCTCTCTTATCTCTCTCTATCTCTCTCTCTCTCTTTTTTTTTTTTAATCTTGTCATACACTTCTTTCTTCTTTGCCTTTCTGAATTTGTGAATTACTTTGGGGAAGAAATCTGACCCAGAGTGGACTCTCTATGTGTCTATCTCTGCTCTAGTTCCCTTTACACTCTTGTTACCCCTAGAATATACACTGGATAGTAGATTTGCATAACTGTCTATTCTTGCTATCCTCTCTTCCTTTTCTCTTTCTTCACTGGGATTTGGTTACTATTTTTTCACGGACTGGAGAAATTGTTTGGCTAACTGGTAACGATTAAACTCCTTCAATACTTACTTCAGTTGCTACTGTTATTCCGGAGGTTGGTGAGTGCAATTGTCATAAAGGTATTTAGTACAGTGTTACTTGTGCTCAAAACACAACAACTGAGGAACAACAGAGCATTAAAAAAAAAAAAAGAAAAAGAGAGAGAAACACATAAATTAAAAAAAAAATGGGTAGATTAAAAACAAATAAAACTGCTACCCCAATGAATGAAGACAAGAGCCCAGAAGAAACCACAAATCAGTCAGAAGTAACCATAGATAAGAAAAGTATGCAAGCAATAATAAACTTATTAATCACAGAAATGAAAACAACATTGGAGGAAAGAAATGGCAGTATTAGGGAAACAACAGTTGAGACCCCCAAGGAAAATACTGATTATCTTGAGACAATTAGAGAACTGAAAGCTGAAATAGCTGTAATGAAGAAAGAAGCTGAGGCAAGGGAAAGCAGACTAACAGAAGCAGAAAACAGAATTAGTCAGACAGAGGATGAGTTAGAGAAAACTAAGAAAGAGGTGAAAGAGCTTAAAAAGAGATTGAGAGACACTGAAAACAACAACAGAGACATATGGGATGATCTCAAAAGAAGTAACATTCGTATAATTGGCCTGCCAGAGGAAGAAAGAGAGGAAGGGGAAGCAAACATTCTAGAGGAAATAATACAAGAAAATTTCCCAGACCTGAATAACAGAAAGGATATCAAGGTGCAAGAGGCCCAGAGAGTACCAAACAGAATCAACCCAGACCTGAAAACACCAAGACACATCATAGTCACAATGAGAAGAAGTAAGGATAAAGAAAGGATCCTAAAGGCTGCAAGAGAGAAAGAAAAAGTCACATACAGGGGAAAACCCATAAGACTTTCTGCAGATTTCTCAACTCAAACTCTAAAAGCCAGAAGGGAGTGGCAAGATATCTATCGAGCCCTGAATGAAAAAGGGTTTCAACCAAGGATTATATATCCTGCTAGACTTTCATTCAAGCTAGATGGAGGGATCAAAACGTTCTTAGACAAACAACAGTTAAAGGAGGCAACTATCACCAAGCCGGCCCTGAAAGAGGTACTAAAAGACCTCTTATAAACAAGAACATCACTATAATACTTGTAATATATCAGAGTAAACAAATTGTTTTTTAGAACAATGGCACTACAATACATTAAATCCATAATATCAATAAATGTCAATGGCTTAAACTCACCCATCAAAAGGCACAGGGTGGGGGGATGGATCAGAAAACATAACCCAACCATATGCTGCTTGCAAGAATCACATCTGTCACAACAAGATAAACACAGACTTAAAGTGAAAGGATGGAAAACTATCATACAGGCTAACGGTCCACAAAAAAGGGCAGGAACAGTCATTCTCATCTCAGACACGATAGATTTTAAATTAAATAAAGTAATAAAAGATAGGCAAGGACATTACATAATGATTAGAGGATCAATCAGCCAAGAAGACTTAACAATTATTAACATCTATGCACCCAACGAGGGACCATCTAAATACATTAAACACCTATTGAAAGAATTTCAAAAATACATCAATAGTAATACAATAATAGTGGGAGACTTCAATACCACACTCTTACACTTAGACAGATCAACAAAGCAGAGAACCAATAAAGATACAAGAGAATTGAATGAAGAGATTGACAGACTAGACCTCTTGGACATTTTCAGACTCCTCCACCCCAAAAAACTGGAATACACCTTCTTTTCAAATCCACACAACACATACTCAAGGATAGACCACATGTTAGGCCACAAAGACAGCATCAATAAATTCAAGAGCATTGAAATCATCCCAAGTATCTTCTCAGACCACAGTGGAGTAAAACTAACTTTTAACAACAAACGGAAAATTATTAAAAGACATAGAATTTGGAAACTAAACAACATGCTCCTTAAGAACCACTGGGTCAGACACTCACTCAAACAGGAAATTCAAATGTTCCTGAAACTAATGAAAATGAAGACACAACCTATCAAAATATTTGGGACACAGCTAAAGCAGTACTGAGAGGGAAACTTATAACTATACAATCACATATTAAACACCAAGAAGAAGCCCAAATGAACGAACTTACTACACACCTCAAGGACTTAGAGGAAGAGGAACAAAGGAACCCTAAAGCAACCAGAAGGACAGAAATCACTAAAGTTAGAGCAGAAATAAACAACGTCGAAAATAAAAGAACCATACAAAAGATCAATGAAGCCAAATGTTGGTTTTTTGAAAGATTAAACAAAATTGACAAACCCCTAGCCAGACTCACCAAACAAAAAAGAGAGAAGACTCAAATTAATAGAATTGTAAACGATACAGGAGATATCACAACTGACACCACAGAAATCCAGAGAATTCTGCGAAACTTCTATAAAGAACTATATGCCACCAAGCTAGAGAATCTGGAAGAAATGGAACAATTCCTAGAAACCTATGCACTTCCAAAACTGAACCAAGAAGAACTACAAAATCTAAATGCACCAATCACAGACAAAGAAATTGAAACCGTTATTAAGAATCTCCCCAACAACAAAAGTCCTGGACCAGATGGCTTCACAAACGAATTCTACAAAACTTTCAGGAAACAGTTAATACCCATACTTCTTAAGCTATTCCATAAGATTGAAGAAACAGGAATACTCCCTTCCACCTTTTATGAAGCCAACATCACCCTGATACCAAAAGCTGATAGGGACAGAACAAAAAAGGAAAACTACAGACCAATATCTCTGATGAACATAGATGCCAAAATATTAAACAAGATCTTGGCCAACCGGATACAGCAACACATCAAAAAGATTGTTCATCATGACCAAGTGGGATTCATCCCAGGAATGCAAGGCTGGTTCAACATCCATAAATCAATCAATGTCATTCATCACATCAATAAAAGCAAAGCCAAAAACCACATGATTTTCTCAATAGATGCAGAGAAAGCCTTTGACAAAATCCAACACCCATTCATGCTCAAAACTCTACAAAAAATGGGAATAGATGGGAAATTCCTCAAGATAGTGGAGTCTATATATAGCAAACCTACAGCCAACATCATACTCAATGGAGAGAAGCTGAAAGCATTCCCCCTCAGATCAGGGACTAGACAGGGCTGCCCACTGTCACCGTTACTCTTCAACATAGTATTGGAAGTTCTTGCCATAGCAATCAGGCAAGAGAAAGAAATCAAAGGAATACAGATTGGAAGGGAAGAAGTCAAGCTCTCACTATTTGCAGATGATATGATAGTATACATAGAAAGACCTAAAGAATCCAGTAGAAAATTGCTGGAAATTGTTAGGCAATATAGCAAGGTATCAGGCTACAAAATCAATGTACAAAAATCAGTGGCATTTCTTTATGCAAACACTAAATCTGAAGAAGAAGACATCCAGAAATCACTCCCATTTACTGTTACAGCAAAATCAATCAAATACCTAGGAATAAAGTTGACCAAAGAAGTGAAAGACTTGTATGCTGAAAACTATGAGTCGCTACTCAAGGAGATAGAAACAGATACCAAGAAATGGAAAGATATCCCATGCTCATGGATTGGAATAATAAATATCATCAAAATGAACATTCTCCCCAGAGCCATATACAAATTTAATGCAATACCCATCAAAGTTCCACCAAGCTTCTTTAAGAGAATAGAACAAACACTACAATCATTTATCTGGAACCTGAAAACACCTAGAATTGCCAAAAACATCCTAAGGAAAAGAAACAGAAATGGAGGCATCACACTCCCAGACCTTAAACTATATTATAAAGCCATCATCATCAAAACAGCATGGTACTGGAACAAAAATAGGCACACAGACCAGTGGAACAGAATTGAAAGCCCAGAAGTAAATCCCAACACCTATGGACATCTAATCTTTGATAAGGGGGCCCAAAGGATTAAATGGAAGAAGGAGGCTCTCTTCAATAAATGGTGCTGGGAAAACTGGGTTGAAACATGCAGAAGAATGAAACTGAACCACTTTATCTCACCAGAAACAAAAATCAACTCCAAATGGATCAAAGACCTAGATGTCAGACCAGAAACAATCAAATACTTAGAGGAAAACATTGGTAAAACACTTTCCCATCTACACCTCAAGGACATCTTTGATGAATCAAACCCAATTGCAAGGAAGACCAAAGCAGAAACAAACCAATGGGACTACATCAAATTGAAAAGCTTCTGCACATCCAAAGAAACTATTAAACAAACAGAGAGACCCCTCACAGAATGGGAGAAGATCTTCACATGCCAGACATCAGACAAGAAACTAATCACCAAAATATATAAAGAGCTCAGCAAACTTAGCCGCAAAAAAGCAAATGACCCCATCCAAAAATGGGCAGAGGAAATGAACAAAATATTCACCACAGAGGAGATCCAAAAGGCTAACAAACATATGAAAAACTGCTCTAGGTCACTGATTGTCAGAGAAATGCAAATTAAGACAACACTAAGATACCACCTCACTCCTGCAAGAATGGCATACATCAAAAAGGACAGCAGCAACAAATGCTGGAGAGGATGTGGGGACAGAGGAACCCTTTTACATTGCTGGTGGGAATGTAAATTGGTACAGCCTCTGTGGAGAGCAGTCTGGAAAACTCTCAGAAGGCTAGACATGGACCTTCCATATGACCCAATAATTCCTCTCCTGGGGTTATACCCCAAGGACTCCATAACACCCAACCAAAAAGAGGTGTGTACTCCTATGTTCATAGCAGCACAATTCATAATAGCTAAAACCTGGAAGCAACCCAGGTGCCCAACAACAGATGAATGGCTGAGAAAGCTGTGGTATATATACACAATGGAATACTATGCAGCTATCAAGAACAATGAACCCACCTTCTCTGACCCATCTTGGACAGAGCTAGAAGGAATTATGTTAAGTGAACTAAGTCAGAAAGTTAAAGATGACTATGGGATGATCCCACTCATCAACAGAAGCTGACTTAGAAGATCTGAAAGGGAAACTAAAAGCAGGACCTGATCAAATTATAAGTAGGGCACCAAAGTAAAAACCCAGTGGTGAGGGGTAGACATGTAGCTTCCTGGGCCAGTGGGGGGTGGGAGTGGGCGGGAGGGATGGGTCACGGTCCTTTGGTGATGGGAATGGTGTTTATGTACACTCCTAGCAAAATGTAGACATATAAATCAGTAGTTAATTAATATGAGAGGGGGAAATCAATTGTATGTCTCAAAGGTTCTCAAAAGACAAACTTGAATCTTTTAAATAGATAGGCTACATATTTGATATGCGGACTCTCTCAAAAGCCTAGACCAAGTAGATTAGAAGCTTCCAATAGCACAGCTATATACAAGATACTGGGTACTGTCCAGCAAACCATAACAAAGGGACTTTTCAAAGTTAACCCTATTAACAAATAATGTGATGATAATATTAACTATTGATTGTCTTTTTGAACCCTAAGACAGCAGGAACCTCACATCTTCACTATAGAGCCCCTACTTCCCTCAGTCCTGGCACCCTTGGATAGGGCCCACTTTCCCGTATGCATCTCCCAATCCAAACCAAATAATATTGCATCCGCCGATCACAACCTAACCAAAGCAACGATTGCCATCTCAACATGCTTCACCTCAGACTGTATCCAGAGACTTCACGTGTGGAATGACAACCCTTCAGCTTCATTACTCGGGTGAGACCTTTCCTTTAATAGTACACTCTAATTTCATCTCAGGTAGTTCACTTTCTAACAAAGTCCCATAACCTAGACATACAACAGTTTCTGTGAGAGAGAGCTTATGTTCACACGTATCCATAAACTACTGCAAAATATATACCTGAAAGCAGGATTACACTAGAGTTTGCAGTGAGTACCTCCCTAACACTTCCTCTCCACTATTCCAAACTTGGGATCCATGATTGCTCAACAAATTGTTTGGCTTTGTATGTTAACTCTCTTTTCAATCACCAGGTTCCAGATGCCACCAGGATGCTGACTAGGCTTCCCTGGATTGAAGACCCCACCAATGTGTCCTGGAGCTCAGATTCCCCAGAGACACACCTTACTAGGGAAAGAGAGAGGCAGACTGGGAGTATGGACCGACCAGTCAACGCCCATGTTCAGCGGGGAAGCAATTACAGAAGCCAGACCCTCTACCTTCTGCAACCCTCAACGACCCTGGGTCCATGCTCCCAGAGGGCTAGAGAATGGGAAGGCTATCATGGGAGAGGGTGGGTTATGGGGATTGGGTGGTGGGAATTGTGTGGAGTTGTACCCCTCCTACCTTATGCCTTTGTTCACTAATCCTTTCTTAAATAAAAAATTAAAAAAAAAAATAGATTCCTTATTTTGTCCCCAGCAAAATGAAATGATTATAAACTAAAGGTAGACAATGAATAAAATTTTTAACAAAGAGTTTAGCAAGTCAGCAGCACAGGGAATCAATGTATAGTGACTTGTTATTTTGTGAAGTAGTATGTGGTATATTGAGTTTAGGTTAACTTGATAAAAGATTACTGGAAAAGAGCTATCAATAAACTTTCTTTATCTACCCTTAAGTGTTGACTTTTCATTTGGGATTCCATTGTAGATCCCCTTTCCTCCCTCTAGAACAGAAGTCTGTTCCGATAGTCTCTCCTGAATGTGAATACGATTTTAAAAATTAAAATGTATATTTCATACTTAAAAATATTTTAATCAAATGAATTTTCTGAGAAGGCCATTATCCACCCTTTTATTTTATTTTATTTTATTTTATTTTATTTTATTTATTTATTCCCTTTTGTTGCCCTTGTTGTTTTTTATTGTTGTAGTTATTGTTGTTGTTGTCGTCATTGTTGGATAGGACAGAGAGAAACGGAGAGAGGAGGGGAAGACAGAGAGGGGAAGAGAAAGATAGACACCTGCAGACCTGCTTCACCGCCTGTGAAGCGACTCCCCTGCAGGTGGGGAGCCGGGGTTCAAACCGGGATCGTTATGCCGGTCCTTGTGCTTTGCGCCACCTGTGCTTAAACCGCTGCGCTACAGCCCGACTCCCTATCCACCGTTTTAAATCTAATAGTCATAACAAAAAAATTAATGATTATTTGACAAAAATTAAATTCATTTTATGAGGAGTCTTATAAACAGTTGGGTTTTTTTTCTACTTTAGTTCAGTTTCTTTATCGACATAAGAGATTGACATGTAAAATTATTTCCACTACACTATTCTAGGAATAGTGCTCACCTTGCCAGTTCTTTTACATACAAGTTTCAGCTTAAATAATAGGTTTTACACAACCCTTTTCTATTGGTATATTTATTACCATTCAAGAATTCCATTATGATAGTAATTGGTGTGTTCTAAATACCGCCGTTATCTTTTAAATATAAAGATACTTTATTGAAATAAAAAATAAACATATATTAAAGAAATGAAATGCATTTTCAAGTATATAGTTTGTGCCTTTAACTTTTATTTTCTCAGTGGACAGTATTCAGTCATTTTTGCATGTTTATTATTTAAAAAATAGATTCTTTTTAGGTCTTTCTACTTGGTTGCTTCATTCATTGACTAAATGCAAATTATTGTGAGCTTTTGCTTTAAGGTATATATTTTGTCCTAATTTATGAATACATGTGTACATATGCCCTATCTCATGGGACATAGTCTATATCTAGATTTTGAGGTTTTGTTAGGAAGTAGACCACCTGAAATAGAATTAAGGAGTTCTGTGAGAAAGGTGTCACCCAAGTAATGATGCTAAAGGGTTAACATTCCACACCTGAATTCTCTGGATAAAGTCTGAAGTGAAGCATGCAAAGGTGGTATAAAGTACCTAATGAAATAGTTTATACTTAGACCTAGATACCCTCCTCACCTACTTCCTATTATACTTCTCTCAGTCACTCCAAAGCCAACCTTATCAGAGTAAAGACTATAAAAGCCGAATAAAGGCAAGAGATTACCATACTGTAATGATGACTCTTTAGTCACTGTCAGGCAACCCGTCAGTTGGGGCCCTAGTCTGGAAGTCCTGGGACTCCCACACAAACACAATGAGCCTAGATCTCGAATAGATCCCTCTCTCCATTATCACTGGTCATCTCCATCAGGAACAACATAATGGACCTCTTTGGGAGCCCCCATAGGACCTTTCCCTCTACATGGATCAACAAAGGTAGAGAATGTTCCATCCTCCGAAGAAAGGTTGGATAACATACTCTTCTACCACCTGAAGAAGATGGGTCCTGAAATTGGTGCAACTCAGAATGTTCCTACTGATGACCACAGCATGCAAGTTCAGACCTACAGGGATGTAGAGGTTACATAGGCTCCTATGCTGAATATGGGCCCCAGATTAAATTTCTGGGGTTTACAATCAACAACATTTATATACTTTTCCCATATTTGGGAGCTACTCTCTTCCTTGATCTAGCTTTCTAGCCCTTTTTCTAGCCATGACATCATGACAATAACTTGAATACACCTGCATATCAGATGTCAGGCTCAGGCAAAAACTAATAAAGTCATGGGCCCTTTGGAATATACCTAAAACAGAGCTACTATTTTCAAAATGGAGACTCTTTGATCTTCATCTGCAATATTCCAGCCTTTAGGTTCATGATTAGCCAATAATTTATATGGCTTTATATGTTAACTCTTTTTCAGCCACCAGGTTACAGATGCTACCATGGTGCCAACCGGACTTTCCTGGGCAGAGGAAACCACCAATATGTCCTGGAGTTCCGCTTCCCCAGAGCCCCGTCCCACTAGAGAAAGAGAAACAGACTGGGATTATGGATCAATCTGTAAATGTCCACGTTCAGTGGGGAAGCAATTACAGAAACCAGACCTTCCAGCTTCTGAACCCCATCATGACCCTGGGTCCATACTCCCAGAGGGTTAAAGTCTTTTACCAAAGTAAATACAGGGAGAATACAGGTCCATGCAAGATGATGAATGACATAGTGGGGGTTGTATTGTTAAGTGGGAATCTGGGGAATGTTATGCATGTACAAACTACTGTATTTACTGTTGAATAAAAAAAAATAGGAAAGCTATCAGTGGAGGCGATGGGATACAGAGCTGTGGTGTTGAGAATTGTACCCTTCTTATTCTATGGTCTAGTCAGTGTTTATTTTATAAGTAAATAAATTAATTAATTAAAAAATAGATCCTTACCTATTCTAAGATCTGTATCATAATATTCTTGGTGTTTGACTTTAAAAAGAGTAAAAATAAATTTATTTGAAAATACTAATATTTATTTATAAATGTGTGTTTAAAGTGATCTATTTTATTACTCCATTTTATCTACTTGTAAATATATGTGTATATATTAAAACATAAAGTATGTATGTAGTCATAGAAACATAAAAAGAAGTAGAGCTATCTTATTTAGCTCATTTTCTTTAAGTAGCTTATGAACCAAATAACAACCTGTGTTGTTTTTTAACATTTATTTAATGAGAAGTAGATACTGTAGAGGAAGACACAGAGGGAAACACCAGAGCACTGCGCAATTCTGACCCCTGCTGGTGCTGGGAGTTGAGTCTGGGGCCTTGGAGCCTCAGGAATGAAAGTATTTTATGTAACCATTATGGTGTCTCCCCAGCCCCAAGACTATATTATTATTATTATTTTAATATTGACAAGACTATAGGTTAAGAGGGGTACAATTCCACACAATTCCTACCAACACTAGCTTTCCATTAATGGCACCCAAGTTATACTTTTTCATTTTTAGTGTAAGAATTCAGCCACCAAGTTTCTGATTAGCTACCATGATGCCAACCTGACTTCCCTGGGCAGACAACCACACAAATGTGTCCTGGAGTCCTGCCTCTCCAGAGCCCTGCCCCACTAGGGAGAGAAAGACAGAGTAGGAGTATGGATATTTGGCCAATTCCCATGTTCATTGGAGAAGCAGTTACAGAAGCCAGACCTTCTGTCTTCTTCACCCCTGATTATCTTGGGTCCATGCACCCAGAGGGAAGAAGAATAGGAAATCTATCAGGGGAGGGGATGGGATGCAGAGTTCTGGTGGTAGACTATATTATTAAAAATTGTTTTTATAAATATTAATTTCTAGATTTATCTTATGAATCTATGGACTTGAAATAATTTGTTTCTTTATTATTTTTAATTCATTTTGGGAGGGTAATATAATGATTTGTAGGACTGTTATCACTTGACCATAGTTTTATATCTCTTTATGTGAGCATACCATACCCTCCACCAACTTGTTATTTCCTCCACCTTGGTACACTGTTTCCTCAATTCCCTTTTAGCTCATGCCCTCTGCCCACTTTAGAGTCCTTTGATCTGCTTCAGTAAACTACAGCTAATTAAATTCCACCCTGTATTTACCTTTTCTTTGTTTCTTCAGTCTTACCTATAAGCGAAATATCCAGTGGTCTTCCTTTTCTCTCTCTCGCTTATTTCACTTAACATGATTTCTTTAAGTTCTGACCAAGTGATAGCAAAAGAGATCTCATCATTTCTTACAACTGAGAGCATTCCATTGTGTCTATATAGCACAACTTCCTTAACCACTCATCCATATTTCAACATTTTAGTTGTTTCTTAATACTTAAAGTGATATAATCTGATTTCAGTATTTATTATATTCAATATGACTTCAACACTCAATCTTAATCATATTTGCAATTATTATTAGTTTTTTTTCTTTTTCTCTCCTTCTTTCTCTCTCTCTCTCTCTCTTTTTAAGATTGCAGCTAATACTTTGCCCCTGGACCTTTTTGCACGTCAATGATTCTACTACTCTTGGCTGAATCTTTCCCTTCTCTCCATACTAGACAGAAAGAAAGAGACAGAGAGGAAGAAAGAAATGCAAAAGAAGTCCACCACAGCACCACCTGTGAGGTCTCCCCTTCTCACTGAGCTCGATGTGGTGCTAGGGACTATAATTCAAGTTCCAGTGCATGATAAAGTATGTACTCTACTTAATAAGTTATCACCTGGCTCCTAACATTAATTTTAAGCTAAGAAAAGTAAGAAACTAACTTTGCCAAAAATAATTTTTTTAAAACTTAACATATTCTATATATTAACACAATATATTAATAAAAGGTTTAAGAGCTCTCAGTTCCCCACTACAGTGGAAGAAATTTTGGTGCTGTGGTATGTTTCTCTCTCTCTCTCTTGCTTTCTGTCTCTTTCCATATATATATCATCCCATAGTGGTGAAGCTGCAGCAACAACAAAAACAAACAAAAAAGAGAAGATAACTATCACAGGAATAAGAGGTATATTGAGAGACTATTTAATGAACTTCAGCACACCCAGCTCTTGATAAACTCTACTTCAGCCAGCAGCTGAAATAAATTACATCTGGAACTCCTTTTTTTAAAAAAAAAGTATAAGAAAATGTAGAGACCTGAATTTATTCTATTAGAAAATAGAAATCATTTTGTTTCCATTATCTGATTAAGAATAGTGAAATCATTCCCCAGTCTTGTTTCTTCAGACCAAGTCACCCCAATTTCCTTCTTCTTTATTAGCTGCATTTTAATCACTTTTTTGGCACTTAACTGCAAAGCTATAAAATGTAGCCTATGAGAAAATTAGAGTGGAAAGATAAGAAGTTAATACAAAGTATATGTGGATGAAATCCAAACTATAGCAAGGTCTTTGTTGTAACATCCATGATATAAAAAAAAAAATAAAAAAAAAAGGTTGCTAGGGAAAGATAGGAAAAGACTGGGGTTATGAATTGACCTGCCAGTGCCCATGTCCAGCAGACAAGCAATTGTAGAAGTCAGAACTCCCATCTTCTGCACCACAAATAGAATTCTGGCCCATATTCCGAGAGGGATAAACAATAAGGAAGTTTCCAATGAAAGGGATGGGACATGAAACTCTGGTGGTGGGAACTGTATGGGATTACACCCCTACTACAATTTTACCCTTTATAGTCTTGTAAATCAATATTAAATCACTAATAAAAAATAAAACATTTTTAAAAAAAGAAAATAGAGCTCTTAAATGAAACCATAGATGAAGTGAATTTGACAGATATAGTTAGAATCTTTCATATCAAAAATAACGATTATACATTCTTCTCAAGTGCACTTGGAACATTTTTGAGAATTGACTACATCAGGAAACAAAGATAACTTTAATAAATATGTGAGTGGCCTGGGAGGTGGCGCAGTAGATAAAGCATGGGACTCTCAAGCATGAGGTCCTGAGTTCAATCCCTGGCAGCACATGTACCAGAGTGATGTCTGGTTCTTTCTCTCTCCTCCTATCTTTCTCATGAATAAATAAATAAAATCTTTAAAAAAATAAATATGTAAATGGCGAAAAATACCTTTTCTGACCATGAAAGTATGAGGTTAGAAACAAAAAGAAAAGGAAATATGGGACATATACTCAGTGAAGTACTCAGCAATTTAAAAGACTATATACTTTGTCCTTTGGAACAAAATGGATGGAAATAGTGTGAACTGTTAATGAAGTAAATAAGGAAATTAGTCAACTACTAGATGATTTCACTTATATGAATATTATAGAGAACTGAAACACATGAACTTGAAAATGGAAAAAAAAATATTTTCCCATATCTATGACCTTGGGAGAATTATGATGGTTACCATTGGGGGAGGGGAGGGCCAAAGAGCTTGGGTGGTGGGAATGGCATAGAATTATACCTCTACCACACATGGCTTAAAGTACAAGGATGGGCATAAGGATCCCAGTTGGAGCCCCTGGCGGCTCCCCACCTGCAGGGGGTAGCTTCAGGGGCGGTAAAGCAGGTCTACAGGTATCTGTCTTTCTCTCCCTCCCTCTCTTCCCCTCCTCTCTCCATTTCTCTCTGTCCTATCCAAAAACAACAACAATCATTTCTTTTCCTTCTTCTTCTCATTCTTCTTCCTCTTCCTCTCCATCTTCTTCTTCTTCTTCTTCTTCTCCTTCTCCTTCTCCTTCTCCTTCTCCTTCTCCTTCTCCTTCTCCTTCTCCTTCTCCTTCTTCTTCTTCTTCTTCTTCTTCTTCTTCTTCTTCTTCTTCTTCTTCCTCCTCCTCCTCCTCCTCCTCCTCCTCCTCCTCTTCTTCTTCTTCTTGTTCTTCTTCTTTTTACACATAACAGAAACATTTTAATGATTATAAGACATACAACTCAATGACATTTTTACACTCATAATTTATCACCACCAACAACATTCTTTTTCAGTTTTGGAGTTTCTTACATATTGAAAAATTTCTCCTATTATACCCATTCAAGGAAATTTGATAAGGTAATGAAGGCCCATTAAGAATTTCATAGAGGTGTGTAGATGTACTCATAGGAGTAAAGTGGTATCTCATTATTGTCTTTATTTGCATTTCTCTGACAATCAAAGACTTGGCTCATTTTTTCATGTGTTTCTTGGTCTTTGGATCTCTTCTGTGGTTAATATTATGTCCATGTCCTCCCCCCATTTTTGGATGGGGTTATTTGTTTTCTTGTTGTTGAGTTTGGTGAGCTTCTTATATATTTTGGTTACTAGCCTCTTGTCTGATGTATGGCATGTAAAGATCTCCCATTCTGTGAAGGGTCTCTTGGTTTGGGTAGTGGATTCTTAAGCTGTGCAGAAGCTTTTTAATTTAATGTAGTCCCATAGGTTTATGCTTGCCTTAGTCTTCTTTGTAATTGGATGCATTTCATTGAAGATGTGGAAAATATTTCTGACAATATTTTCCTCTAAATACCTGCTAGTTTGTGGTCTAACATCCAATTCCTTGATCCACTTGGAATTTACTTTTGTATTTGGTGAAATATAATGGTTCAATTTCATTCTTCTGCATTTTTCAACCCATTTTTTCCAACACCATTTGTTGTAGAGACTCTGCTTTCCTCATTTAATAGTCTGGGCACATTTGTCAAAGAATAGATGTTCATAGGTGTGGGGGCTTACTTCTGGGCTCTCAATTCTAACACTGCTCAGTATGTTCTAGTACCAAGCAGTTTTGATTACAATGGCCGTATAATACAATTTGAGATCTGGGAGTGTGAAGCCTCCAGTTCTGTTCTTTCTTCTCAAGACTGTTTTGGCAACTCTAGGTCCTTTGTAATTCCAGATAAACATTTATAGTATATGTTCTATTCTAAAAAATGTGGTTGGGATCTTGATGGGGATAGCATTAAATCTGTATATGGCTCTGGGTAGTATATTCATTTTGATGATGTTAATTCTGCCAACACATGAACATGGAATATCTTTCCACTTCTTTGTGTCTTTTTCAATTTCCTTGAGTAGTGATTCATAATTTCCAGTATACAAGTCTTTCACTTCTTTGGTTAAATTTATTCCTAGATATTTTGTTGTTTTTATTGCTATAGTGAAAGAATGATTTCTGGATTTCAATTTCTTCTTAGTGTTTGCATAGAGGAATGCCACTGACTTTTGAATGTTAATTTTGTAGTCTGACTCCTTACTATATTGCTTCATGATTTCCAAAAGCATCTTTCTGGATTCCTTGGGATTTTATATGTATACTATTATGTCATCTGAAAATAGGGAGAGTTTGACTTCTTCTCTTCCAATCTGTATCCCTGTAATTCCTTGTTCCTGCCTGATTGCTATGACAAGAACT
This sequence comes from Erinaceus europaeus, assembly GCF_950295315.1. Classification (NCBI taxonomy): domain Eukaryota; kingdom Metazoa; phylum Chordata; class Mammalia; order Eulipotyphla; family Erinaceidae; genus Erinaceus; species Erinaceus europaeus. Next base: position 80,429,645 of record NC_080163.1, read on the forward strand.
TCCAACACTATGTTGAATAATAATGGTGATAGTGGGCAGCCCTATCTAGTACCTGTTCTGAGGGGAAATGCTTCCAGTTTTTCACCATTGAGTATGATGTTGGCATAGGTTTGCTATCTTCAGGAATTTTCCATCTATTCCCATTTTTTTTGTAGTGTTGTGATTATAAAGGTATGTTGTATTTTGTCAGAGGCTTTCTCTGCATCTATTGATATGACCATGTGTTTTTTGTTCTTGCTTTTATTGATGTGATGGATCATGTTGATTGGTTTAATATATTTACATATATTAAACCAACTTGCATCCCTGGGATAAACCCCACTTGGTCATGATGAACAATCTTTTTAATATACTTCTGTATCCGGTAGGCTAGAATTTCATTCAATATTTTAGCATCTATGTTCATCAGTGATATTGGTCTGTAGTTTTCTTTTGTAGTTGTTTCCCTGCCTGCTTTTAGTATCAGAGTGATGTTGGCTTCATAAAAGCTAGAAGGGAGTATTCTAGTCTCTTCAGTATTCTGGAAGACCTTTAAAAGTAGAGATATTAATTCTTCTTTGAAAGTTCTATAGAATTCCTTTGTAAAACCATCTGCGCCCAGGACTTTTATTCCTGGGAAGGTTTTTGATAATTGTTTCAATTTCATTAGCTGTGATGGGCCTGTTCATATTATCTAGTTCCTCTTTATTTATTTAATTTTGGAAAATTGTAGGTATTTAGGAAATCGTCCATTTCTTCCAGATTCTCTAGCTTGGTGGCATAGAGTTGTTCATAGAAGCCTTGCATGATATGTTGAATTTATGTGGTGTCTGTTGTGCTATCTCCTCTTTCATTTATGATCCGATTTATTTGGGTCTTCTCCATTTTTTGTTTTGTGAGTATGGCTAAAAGTTTGTCAATTTTGTTCACTCTTTTGTTGATTGCTAAATGTTAGTTTAAGTCCATTGTGGTCTGATAAGATGCTTGAAATGATTTCAATGTTATTGAATTTGCTGATGTTGTCTTTGTGGCCTAACATATGGTTTATCCTTGAGAATGACCCATGTGGACTTGAGTAAAATGTGTATTCCAGTTTCTTGGGATGAATGACTCTGAAAATGTCCAATAGTTCTAGTTTATCTATTTCTTCATTTCGCTCCCTCATGTCTTTACTGATTTTCTGCCTGGATGATCTATCAAGTTGAGAGAGTGGGGTGTTGAAGACCCCTATTATTACTGTGTTGCTGTTAATATATTCTTGTTGCTCTTTAAGTAGATGTTTGATGTATTTAGATGGATTCTCATTGGGTGCATAGATGTTAATAAGTGTTAAGTCCCCTTGATTGACTGATTCTCTGAGCCTTAGTTAGTATCCATCTCTATCTTTTTAAATTTTATTTCTTTAAGTCTATCATGTCAGATATCAGAATAGCTGTTCCTGCCCTTTTTGTGGGCTATTGGCATATATGATAGTTTTCCATCTTTTCACTTTGAGTCTGTGTTTGTCTTGTTGAGTTAGGTGGATTTCCTATAGACAGCATATTGTTGGGTTGTGTTTTCTGATCCAACTTCCTACTCTGTGACTTTTAATAAGTTAATTTGGACCATTGACATTTATTGATATCAAAGATCGAAGATATTTTAACACTATTATAGTAGATTTTTAGAGTGTTCTAATATATGGCATATTGTGGTGGTCTGGATGTTTATAGGAGAGCTTTCAGGACTTCTTTCAGGGCAGGCTTGGTGATATTTGATTCTTTCAACTGTTGCTTGTCTGATAAGGTTTTTATGCCTCCATCCAGTCTGAATTACAGTCTAGCAGGATACAGTATTCTTGGTTGAAAGACTTTCTCATTGAGTACTCGATAGACATTTTGCCATTCTCTTCTGGCCTGTAGTGTTTGTGTGGAGAAGTCTGCTGCTAATCTTACTGGTTTTCCTCAGTAGGTGCCTATTTGTTTTTCTCTTGAAGACTTCAAAATTTTTTCTTTATCCTTATTCCTTTCCATTCTAAATATGATGTGTCTTGGTGTCTTTAGGTCTGGATTAATTCTGTTAGGGATCCTCTGGGCTTCTTGAACCTTATGTCTTTGATGTTGTCTAGACTAGAGAAGTTTTCAGCTATTATGGTCTGAAGAATGCTTTCTTCCCTTCCCTCTCTTTCTTCCTCTGGTAACTCAATAATGTGTATATTATTCCTTTTGAAGTCATCCCATAGGTCTCTGTTGTGGGATTCTGTATCTCTTATTCTCTTTTTGAGATCTCTTACTTTTTTTTAAATTGTCTCTAATTTGTCCTCGATCTTGCTAATTCTGTCTTAGCCTTATTTATTCTATTGTCTCTCCCGTCTGCTGTTTTCTGGAGTTCATCTATTGTGTTGCCCTGTTCTGATACTGTTTTAGCTTGTTCAGCTAGTTGTCTTCTTAGCTCAGCTATTTAAGCTTTCAGCTGTCTAATAAGCTTGATATAATTAGTGTTTTCTTCCAGAGTCTTATTTGTTGTTTCTGCATTTCTGATAGCAATTCTTTCCACTCTTTACTCACTCCTGTGATTATTTCCTTAATTAGTGTTTGGATGTTGACCTCATTATTCTGTGCTTCAATCTTTTGGGGGCTTTTAGCTGGACTCTTGTCCTGAGTCATTTCTCCAGTATTTCTTCTTGTTGGTTTGACCACTTTATATAGTATTTTAAAAGTTTCAAATAAAAAACACTAAAAATAGACTTTTTTATTCTTGATCAATGTTGTGTTTGAATCCACATATATTTGTCTATGCTTAAATGTAAATAAAATATCAATTATGAAACAGGTGAGAAGGAATTAGAATGAGGTTGTTACTACAATTTGAAAATGCGTAGAAATAAGCACACTTGTAAATAAAACTAGAATAAAAGAAGCTTTAAAAATAATCAATCTTGTTTTTCAAGACACAAACTGAATCTTTTCAATATATAGGCTGTGTAATTGATATGCAGACTCTCTCAAAAACCTAGACCAAGTAGATCAGAAGCAACAAATAGCACAGATATATACAAGATACTAGGTACTGTACAGCAAACCCTAACAAAGGGACTTTTCAAAGTTAACCCAATTACCAAATATTTTGATGATAACATTAACTATCGATTGTCTTTTTGAACCCTAAGACAGCAGGAACCTCACATCTCCATTATAAAGCCTCTACTTCCCCCAGTTCTGGAACCATTGGATAGGGCCCACTTTCCCGTATGCCTCTCCCAATCCATATCAAATAATATTGCATCTGCCGATCACAACCTAACCAACACAACGATTGCCACCTCAACATGCTTCACTTCAGACTGTGTCCAGAGACTACCTGTGTGGAATGACAACCCTTCAGCTTCATTACTCGGGTGAGACCTTTCCTTTCATAGTATACTCTAATTCCATTTCAGGTGGTTCACTTTCTAACAAAGTCCCAAAACCTAGATATACACCAGTTTCTGTGAGAGAGAGCATATGTTCACAGGTATCCGTAAACTACTGCAAAATATATACCTGAAAGCAGAAGTACACTAGAGTTTGCAGTGAGTATCCCCCTAACACTTCCTCTCCACTATTCCAGGCTTTGGGTCCATGATTGCTCAACAACTTGCTTGGCTTCGTATGTTAACTCTCTTTTCAGTCACCAGGTTCCAGATGTCATCAGGATGCCGGCCAGGCTTCCCTGGACTGAAGACCCCACCAATATGTCCTGGAGCTCTGCTTCCCCAGAGACCCACTCTACTAGGGAAAGAGAGAGGCAGACTGGGAGTATGGACCAACCAGTCCAACGCCCATGTTCAGCGGGGAAGCAATTACAGAAGCCAGACCTTCTACCTTCTGCAACCCACAATGACCCTGGGTCCACACTCCCAAAGGGATAGAGAATGGGAAAGCTATCAGGGGAGGGGGTGGGATATGGAGATTGGGTGGTGGGAATTGTGTGGAATTGTACCCCTCCTACCCTATGGTTTTGTTAATTAATACTTTATTAAATAAAAGAAAATAAAATTTTAAAAAATAAAAATAATCAAAATTGTTTTGTGCTAAATAAAAGTGAAATCAGTTTGCCAAAATGTACAGATTCAGTGCAATCAACACAGAGAAATAAATTTATAGCATTGAATGCTTGTCTTAAAAAAAGAAAGCCAGTCATCTAAGAAATCAGAAAAAATAAGAAAATTAGATCATACAGATGAAACAGGAATTAGAACAGAAATCTATGAAATTGGAAACAAAAAATTAATACTAACATAGAATGAAACCAAAAGCTGTTTTTTTAAAAGATAAATAACACTGATAAATCTCTAGTTATGTTATCTGTGAAAAAGAAAGAAGACACAAAGTGGTATCAGAAATTAAACAAAAGTGGTCATTAAAGATTCCATATTCAAATGATAATAAAAGAATATTATGAATACTATTAAAATGAACAACTCTGTCTCCTCAAAGATGATAATCTAAAGGAAATGTATCAACTCCCTGAAATACTCAGTCTGACAAAAGTTGCACAATAAGACATAAATAACCTAAAAGTCTTATGATTGTATAAATTTTTTTCTTAACTTTTTTTTATTGCTGTAGTTATTGATGTCATTGTTGTTGGATAAGACAGAGAGAAATGGAGAGAGGAAGGAAAGACAAAGAGAGGGGGATAAAAAGACAGACACATGCAGACCTGCTTCCCCACCTATGAAGCGACTCCCCTGCAGGTGGGGAGCCGGGGGCTCGAACCGTGACTCTTTGAGCCACCTGTGCCTAGTCTGCTGTGCTACCACCCAACTCCCATGATTGTATAAATTTAAACATCGTGAAGATCACTGTATTTTAATATGTAAACATGATATTAATATATTAAGATGATTCAAAGTTATTCAGTAAAGTATGTGTATTATAAACATATACATATAAAGTATATATATGTATATTCTTTGTTTTAATCCATATATAACTGAGTAAGTATATGTGTGTAAAATATGTAAAGAACTAATGCGAAATTCTTAGTAATTCTTATAGTTTCTTTGCTCACTTTAGGATGTTTCTTTACAGTTGATCTAAATTGTTTGTCAGATGACTGCCAGAGGTATCTGAGTACATTATCTATACTGATTTAACAGCATTTGGTTGATAAATGAGCTGAAATCAGCCTCATTTAACCTCAACTAATTTTAATTGCTCTTAATATGTTTTACTAATTCCAAATTTTGCCATGTACTTATAACCCAGGTAAAGGACTGATTAGCATCTAGTTATACAAGGCTACATATGAAAATGTTCCAACTGCATAGCATTAAAATATATGTATCTCCAGACCCAGTAGACAATAAGGATTACAGAATATTTCATGCAATGCATAGCTCTTTTTTTTCCCACCACAAATTCAAGTTTCCTAATAAGATCTTTTTTGCAATGGAGAACTTACATTTTTAGTTCTGGATAATTATGCAGTTTTATAATGTATGTGTTCTGACTGTAACACCATATAATTCTGCATCATAGAAATAAGAAAAACATGATTAAATTATAATAACATTGCTATATTCAATTTTCTAGTTGACCAACAATTAGTTACTATCAGGCATTTACACATGGTTTAAAACAGGGAATTTCTACTTTTCTTTCCCATATATACCAAACTCAAAGTCTTACCATTCTTTGTCCTTTATTTTTAAGCTTTCTCTCTCTTTATTTTTTATTTTTTATTATTTTTTTGCCTCCAGGGTTATCACTGGGACTGAGTGCACAGTGAATCCACAACTCCTCACGGAGGGTACTTTTTCCCCTTTTGTTGCCCTTGTTGTTTTATAGTTTTTGTTGTTGTTATTGCTGTCGTTGTTGGATAGGACAAAGAGAAATCAAGAGAGGAAGGGAAGACAGAGAGGGGAGAGAAAGACAGACACCTGCAGACATGCTTCACCTCCTGTGAAGTGATCCCCCTGCGGATGGGGAGCTGGGGGTTCAAACTGGCATCCTTACGCTGGGTCCTTGCACATTATAAAACATACATTCAACCAGATCACCATCATTTAGACCTCCAGACCTCCTTCTTCAGTTTATGGCTAAATTTTCAGAAAACTTTATTGTTTTATTATAATTTTCCATATAGTGAGTAGGAAAGATGTTGAGAGTTCTATTTTATAAATTGATTTTGACCAGTTGATGTGATAGCTGTGGTTATAATATATTATCGCCTGGACTGACGACCCCACCAATATGTCCTGGAGCTCTGCTTCCCCAGAGACCCACCCTACTAGGGAAAGAGAGAGGCAGACTGGGAGTATGGATCAAACAGTCAATACCCATGTTAAGTGGGGAAGCAATTACAGAAGCCAGACCTTCCACCTTCTGCAACCCACAAGGACCGTGGGTCCATGCTCCCAGAGGGATAGAGAACGGGAAAGCTATCAGGAGAGGGGATGGGATATGAAGATTGGGTGGTGGGAATTGGGTGGAGTTGTACCTCTCCTATCCTATGGTTTTGTTAATGTCTTCTTTCTTAAATAAATAATTAAATTTTTAAAATAATATATTATCGCAAAGTCATCAGAGGCTGGTGAAGAGAAAATTAAACAGGAATATTTTTAGAGATGAGATCAATCTGGATCTCAGCTAATTGGTAGAGTTTAGTTAATCAAAGAAAAACTAGTCAACTCTACTACTCTGAGTGAATTAAGAACAAAAATTTTATGTTTCTAGTTTTCAAAGTGAAAATAGCTTTACTTCTTATTGAAAAAGTAAAAATCAAGCCCCCTGTACCTCAGGGGAAAAAGCTTCACAGTCAGTGAAAGAGTGCTACAGTTATCTTTCTGTCTCTCTACTGCTCTATCTCTCCTCCTCTCTCCGTTTCCTCTGTCTGTATCAAATAAATAAAATGAAATTTTTAAAAAGTCAGAAGATTAAATTCAGTGAAACTGGTGGTTTAAATTTAGCCTCCAATAAGTAACATAAGTCCAGGCCATACTTTGTCTTCATTTTCTGTGCAATGGCTTGTATGTTCATATGCACTTGGTTAACTTTAAATTACATTGCACTTGTAATGAAGGCAATTGCATTACCCTAGAGCTATTGAAATGCATTTTCTCATGCCAGATGAACATGTTACCCAATTCTTTGTTAACTCACATACAAGTTTTGTGTAATTTTTGCTGGGTTCACAAAGGTCTTAACAGATTGGCTAATTGGATCCTACAAAACAGTTAAATACAATGACAATTTCTTAAATTGCAGAATTTATTGAAATGGATTAGAGAGGTCATTCAATTTAACCATTCACATCATAATAAATCCCTTCTTCAATAGTAAAACATGTATCTTTTATCTTTTTAGAACTTGTATTTGATCTTCTTTAATTCAAAAATTATAGCTATTCTCCTTTCTTGCTGCATATATAAAGATAATAAAAAAGCAAAATAATTAGCAGTATATAAAAAATAGCTCCTTTACCTCTATGGAGTTAATAGAATAATAATGATTACTTCATAGACATTTAAATACTATTTAATTATCTTTAATACTAAAGATAAAATCATGTAGCAAGTGGCTGCTCCCTTTAGTATTTTCTTAACTGAGGCAAAATAAACACTTTCTTTTTTTTTGGTGATTTTCTTGAGTGACAACTAATTTTTCCTTCACTTAATCACAGTATAAAGAAAACATTTCCTCATCTGTTCGCTACTAGAGAAAATACACTGTGAAACATGACCAAACTAATATAATTAAGGGCTAGGTTTGTAGCTCAGTGGTAGAGCATATGTTTCACTTGCATAAGATTCTGGGTTCATTTCTTAACACCAAAATACGAAGTGTGCATAAATGACATAATTAAGTAATCTAAAATGTGTGTGTGTGTGTGTGTGTGTGTGTGTGTGTGTGTGTATGTGTGTGTGTGTGGGGTATGTATCCCTATAAAACCGGACTGACCTGACACTATGGTTTGATGCATAGAGATTCCATTCTTTGGAATAGCCACATTGTTAGACTTTCGATAAAAAGCCTTAGAATTTTTTGCCTCCAAGGTTATTACTGGAGCTTACTACTGGCATTATGAATCTACTACTCCTGGTAGTAATTTTTCCCCATTTTATTGGATAGGATAGAGAGAAAGTGAAAGAGGAGAGAGAGAGAGAAGTATTCCTGCTGTAGGTGGGGAGTGGTGCTTGAACCTGGGTATATGCTCTTTCTTAATAACTATATGTGCTTAACTGGTGCACCACCACTTAGCACTCTACAAATTATTCCTTCTTATAAAGGTCCCAGATTCCTGGTTTAAATAGAAGTGGAGTCTGAAAATTAGAGCTTGTCTTAATTTATAGTCATCATGCTCATTACCATGCTAGGAGATATACCCTTGATGATATTTCTCCACTATTTTTGTACATATTCTGTATGGTTACGTGTGTTTATCATGGACTCCACAACTATACATGCCCACCTATTCTGGGCATTTCTTAAATATGTTTAGACTGTTTTGTTGTCATAACTCAGTTCAAAAACTGAAGTAAAATTATGGTCTATACAGAAAATCTTCACTGCTCCAGGCCAACTTTTTCAGAAAGAAATAAGGGATCAGAGACAGGGAGCTGTGGGAAGATACCACAGTACCTAATCTTCCTCCAGTGTGGTGAGGCCCAAGCTTGAACTTAGCTGCAGCTCATAACAGAGCAAGCATACTATTCAGGCGAGTTATATTGCTGATCCAAGCCTATTTTGTTGATGTCATTGTTGCCTACCAGAAAAATCTTAAAATCCACAGAAATATTAGCACTAATATAAAAATTTAGTAAAGTTTAGAATATAAAGTCAGTATAAGAAATAGATGCATTTATACACTCTATCAGAAACAGTACAAAATGAAAATTAAGAAAACCAATTAATTGTAGGGGGTCGGGAGGTAGTGCAACAGGTTAAGCGCACATGGCTCAAAGCGCAAGGAGCTGCTCAAGGATCCCAGGTGGAGCACCCGGCTCCCCACCTGCCCGGGAGCCACTTCACAGGCGCTGAAACAGGTCTGCAGGTATCTGTCTTTCTTTCCCTCTCTGTCCTCCCCTCCTCTCTTGATTTCTCTTTGTCCTATCCAACAACAACAACATAAATAACAACAAAATAATAATAACAACAACAATGATAAAACAACAAGGGCAACAAAAGGGAAAAAAATAGCCTCCAGTAGCAGTGGATTCGTGGTACAGGCAACGAGCCCCAACAATAACCCTGGATGCAAAAAAAAAAAAAAAAAGAAAGAAAAAGAAAATCAATTGTAATAGAAAATTTCAAAACATTGCTGAAATAAATCAGGGAGACACACGCATAGTATATACATAATTATACATAATATATATAAATTCTGTATAAATACATGGTTTTTATACTATATAAATGCACACAATAAATATATAAGTAAGGGGGCCTGGGTGGTAGCACAACAGGTTAAGCGCACATGATGCAAAGCACAATGACCTGCATAGGGATCCCGATTTGAGCCCTCAGCAGCCCACCTGCAGGAGGGTCACTTTGCAAGTGGTGAAGCAGGTCTGCTGGTGTCTATCTTTCTCTCCCCCTCTCTGTCTTCCCCTCCTCTATCCATTTCTTTCTGTCCTATCTAGCAACAACAACAGCTATAACAACAATAACAATAATGACCACAACAATGGCAACAAAATGGGAAAAATAGCTTCCAGGATCAGTGGATTCATAGAGCTGGCACTGAACCCCAGCGGTAACCCTGTAGGGAAACAATATACATATATATATATATATATATATATATATATATATATATATATATGTGTGTGTGTGTGTGTGTGTGTGTGTGTGTGTGTGTGTGTGTGTGTGTGTAAACAGAAATATATCATGTTTTCATGACCAGATGAACTAATGTTATTAAGATGACCATATTACCTAGAGTTCTCTAAAGATTTGATAAAATTTATCAAAATGCCAGTGACACATTCTGCAAAACAAACAGAATAAATACAAAAACTTATTATAAATTTCATATGAAATCTCAAAGAACCCTGAATAATAAAGCAAACTTAAAAAAAAACCAAGTCAGAGACCTCATTTCTGAAATTTATTACAATGCTATTAAAGATCACAAAAGTAATCCAAACATATAGTAGTAACATAACAAAAAGGGATATACAACAAAAGAATAGAAAAGAGGCTCAGAAATAGGCCATTTATAGTCAATATATTAACTTTCAACAAGGGTTTCTGTGTTATTCAATGGTGAAATAATAGGCTTTTTAATAAATTGATTTACTAAATTTTAATGCTGAATAACATTTTATTATAGTATACGTAATATGTGTCTTATATGATAGATAATATTTAAGTAGGTGTTATATAAGAGCAAAATATAAAATTGTTATTAAAATCCATTAAGTTATATGTAACATTAAATATACTTACTTATATTCAGAATGTAATAGAATATATTCTGTTGGAATATTAATATTATCTATATAAATCACTATAGCATTCCATGTCATATCAGACAATATATAAATCCATCATGTGTATGTATTACATTTTCTTTTTCTTTTATTTTATCATTTTGTTTCATAAAATATTGGTTTTAATAAGTTTTTATTTTTATTTTTTAATTTAATTAATTTATTTATAAAACAGAAAAAAAAGAAGAACATAGGATAAGAGGGGTGCAATTCCACCACCAGAACTATTTATCCCATCCCCTGCCCTGATAGCTTTCCTATTCTTTAACCCTGTGGGAGTATGGACCGAGGTGTTGGGAAATTGTGCAGATGTGGTTGAGTTAGGCAGTGCCCACGAACCACCCTATGCTGGCATGGCCTGTCCCTTTATCTACAAACCAATCTTCTGCTTTGTCTTATAAATGACTAAAGGTCTCCCAACCACATTATCCCCTCAGGATATTGCTAATTCCTGCCAGCTAAAACCATAGCAGTGGTAGCTAAGGAAGTTCCCAGCATGCCTTTTTCTTTTCTCCACCCACTTTCCCAGCCATCTCCGTTCCTGACTTGCCACTTCCGGTTTTATCCCATAAAACCCACTTCTGTTCCTGCTTTCACTCTCTTTTCTCTCCTGCATCCCGACCTGGAGAAGGGCTGGTGTGCAGAGCTGGAGGCGGTCATTGTGGTTTGGTGCCATGTAACTTAACCCGCTGGGCTCACACACAACTCTGGAGCTCCCACATGAATAAAGAATTGTATTACCATGCCACCATGAGTTCCTCATCTCTCTCTCCATCGATGCTAGCCCGGCACCCAGGGTCATTATGGGGCACAGAAGGTGGAAGGTGTGGCTTCTGTAATTGCTTCCCAGCTGAACATGGGCATTGACAGGTCGATCCATACTCCCAGCCTGCCTGTCTCTTTCACTACTGGTCAAAGCTATTGGGAAGTGGAGCTACAGGACACATTGGTGGGATTGTCTGTCCAGGGAAGTCCGGTGACATCATGGTAGCATCTGTAACCTGATGGCTGAAAAAGAGTTAACATATAAAGCCATATAAATTATTGACTAATAATGAACCTAAAGGCTGGAATATTTCATAAGAAGATTTGGGGGAGGGTCTCCATTTTAGAAAAACATAGTAGGTCTATTTTAGGTACATTCCAAAGGGCCCATGACTTTATTAGGTTTTGTCTGAGCCTGACATCTGATATGCAGGTGGATTCAAGTTACTGTCATGATGTCATGGCGAGAAAAAGGGCTAGAAAGCTGGATCAAGGAAGAGAGTAGCTCCCAAATATGGGAAAAGTGCATAAATATTGTTGACTATAAACCCCATGAATTTGATCTGGAGCCCATATTCAGCATAGGAGCCTATGTAATCTCTACATTCCTGTAGGTCTGAACTTGCATGCTGTGGTCATCAGTAGGAACATTCTGAGTTGCACTAATTTCAGGACCCATCAACCTCAGGTGGTAGAAGAGTATGTTATCCAACCTTTCTTCAGATAATGGAACATTCTCTACCACTGTTGATACACACTGAGGGCAAGGTCCTATGGGGACCCCCAAAGGGGCCCATTATGTTGTTCCTGATGGATGACCAGTGATAATTAAGAAAAGATCTAATCAAGGTCTATGCTCATCATATTTGTGTGGGAATCCCAGGACTCTCCGACTAGGGTCCCAACTGATGTGGTGGCCTGACAGTGACTAAAGAGTTATATAGTTATATATATATTATATAGTTATATATTATGGTATGCCAGTCTCTTGCCCTCATTTAGTTTTGTAGTCCTTATTTTGACAAGGTTAGCTTTGGAGTGACTGAGGGAAGTGTAATAGGAAGTAGGTGAGGAGGGTATCTAGGTCTTTAGGTACTTTAGTAGGTGTCATTTTAGGTCTTTTTACTTGTTTGCTCCATTTATTGACTCACTACGTTTTACCAGAATACTGTTCAGCTCTGACTTATGGTGATATCAGGGATGGAACCTCAGAGGCACAGGCATGAAAGTCTTTTGCATAACCATTACACTATTTCCAACGCAAAAACTTATTTATTAGATTTTTTAAATATTTATTTATTCCCTTTTGGTGCCCTTGTTGTAGTTATTATTGTTGTTATTGAAGTCATCGTTGTTGGATAGTACAGAGAGAAATGGAGAGAAGAGGGAAGACAGAGATGGGGAGAGAAAGATAGACACCTGCAGACCTGCTTCACCACCTGTGAAGCACATTTGCTTCACACTTTTGCTTCAGCACCTTTGTGCACTTTTGCTTTAAGGTATATATTTTGTCCTAATTTGTGGAAACATGTACATCTGCCCTATCTCATGGGACCTGGTCTGTATCTAGCTTTTAAGCTTTGTTAGTAATTGGACTACCCGAAATGGAATTAAGGAGACCTATGAGAAAGGAAATGTTTCACCCAAGTAATGATGCTGAAGGAATGACATTCCAAGCCTGGTGTCTCTGGACACATTTCAAAGTGAGGCATGCCGAGGTGGTACTCATTGCACTGAATAGGTTGGGATTAGCAGATGCAGTATCATTTGGTATGAATTGAGAGTAGCATGCTGGAACGTGAGCCCCTCCCTAGAGGTTCCAGGACTGGGGGAAGTTTGGGCTTTATAGAGGAAGAGGGAGGTTCCTGCCGTCTTAGGGTTTAAGAAGGCAATAGATAGTTATTGCCATAATCAAATTATTTGGAAACTGGGTTGACTTTGAAAATCCCACGGTTAGGATATGCTGTATCATATACAACCTCACCATAATTTGTCCTTTGATGTTATTTATAATATCTCTATTTTATAAAGTAACACCAACTGTTGCTTCTGCTCTCTTGGTGTGAACTTTTAGGAGAGTCAACATTTCAAAGACTAAGCCTATTATCTGTGTATTGAAAAGTTTGTGATATTCAATAAATTTATCCCATCTTATATTAATTAAAAAGTGATTTATATGACTACAAGTTAATAGGAGTGTACATAAACACCCTCCCAACACCAAAAGTCTGTGTCCCATCCCATCCTTCAGCCCCCCACCCCCTGTAAAGCTGACAATATACCCTCACCCTCTACCTGGAAATTTTTACTTTGGTGCCCTACTCCAGACTCAGTCAGACCCTGCTTTGAGTTTTCCTTTCTGTTCTTCTTTCTCAACTTCTGTTTATGAGTGGGATTATCACATACTCATGTGATAATGTTTTTCTGACTTAGCTCACTTAATATAATTCCTTCTAGCTCCATCTAAGATGGGTCAGAGAAGATGAGTTCATTGTTCTTAATAGCTACATTGTATTCCATTGTGTATATATAACACAGCTTTCTCAGCCATTCATCTGTTGTTGAGCACCTGGATTGATTCCAGGTTTTTAGCTATTACAAATTGCGCTTCTATGAACATAGGTGTACACATATATTTTTGGTTGGGCATTATGGAGTCCTTGAGGTATATACCTAGGAGAAAAATTAGTGGGTCATATGGAAGGTCTGTGTCTAGCCTTGTGAAAGTCTTCCAGACTGCTCTCCACAGAGGCTGGACCAGTTTACATTCCCACCAGCAGTGCAGAAGGGTTCCTCTGTCCCCACAGCATCTCCAACATTGTTGCTCCTATCCTTTTTGATGTATGCCATTCTCATAGGGGTGAGGTGGTATCTCAATGTTTGAATTTCTCTGACAACCAGAGAGCTAGAAAAATTTTTCATGTATTTACTAGCCTTTTGGATCTCTTCTGTAGTGAATGTTCTGTTCATATCCTCTGCCCATTTTTGGATGGGGTCATTTGCTTTTTTGTTGCTGAGTTTGCTGAGCTCTTTGTATATTTTGGTTATTAAACCCTTGTCTGATGTATATGGCATGGGAACATTTTCTTCCATTCTGAGAGGGATCTCTTTGTTTGAGTGGTGTGCAGAAGCTCTTCACTTTGATGTAGTCCCATTGATTTGTTTTTGTTTTAGTCTTCCTTGCAATTGGATTTGTATCATCAAAGATGTCCTTGAGGTTTAGGTGGGAAAGTGTCCCACCAATGTTTTCCTCTAAGTATTTGGTAGTTTCTGGTCTAACATCCAGGTCTTTGATCCATTTGGATTTGACTTTTGTTTATGGTAAGATAAAGGGGTTCAGTTTCATTCTTCTGCATGTTTCAACCCAGTTTTCCCAGGATCATTTATTGAAGAGATCCTCCTTCTTACATTTAATATTTTGGGCCCCTTTATCAAAAATTAGATGTCCATAGGTGTGGAATTTTTATTTTTTAATTTTTGTGTGAAAGAGATACAGATATAGAGAGATAGATATAGAGAGATAGCGATAGATAGAGAGAGAGACAGAGAGAGAGAGAGAGAGAGAAAGCTCATAGCACTGCTCAGCTCAAGTGGATGATATTGGTGGGGCAGTGGGCATTTAGCCAGAGAACTCAGAGCCTTTTCTCCTATTCCCATTTTCCTTCACTCTTCTGAGCTAAAAGAAATTACTCCCATATGCGTGAGTTATTTAAATGTCCTATATATTTTGGGATAGATACCACTTGTCAGAAACATTGTTCATAAAACTTTTTTCTCCAACAGAATGCTTAAATTAATTATATACTGTGATTTAAGCCCAAGATATCATTTTTAACATAGCAACTCTCTATTTGTGGCTTTTAATTATGACCAAATACTATAATTATATAGAGAATGATTCTATAATTTTACAGTTCAGTTGCTATATACTTTATGAGTGAGAGTACTGGTAATAATTATGCCAACACAACTACTCTGGGAAAACCAAAAATCTGTTAGTCAACCAGTTAGACCACAACTGAACAGGATAGTCTTTGTTTAATAAAATCATCTTTTTTAGTTAAATTATCAAGTCTGATTTGTCTCCCTAGAAAAAAATGGCAAAAATAAATGAGAATTTCACTGCAGGCATTTGCTTGCTTCTATAACATGTAATAATTTAAATGTAAATATTTTACCGACTGGCATAATAAATGCATATGCTCATTCAGTACTTTACTAAGAAAATATTTACAGGGGAGTTTTAAGGGTACAATTTGCAATTAAAATCACAGAGCAAATGCATTATTACTTACTAGAAAGACTTGCAAATGAATGAAAATTTGCTGTAAGCCATTAATATTTTAGTGTGAAAGAAAAGTCCTGCTAACTAAGCAAGTATAGAAGCTATACAAATGGACTATGAAGAGATTTTGGTAACGCATATTTTGGGGGATTGCTTTGGTTTAAACAAAATGATTGTTTCCAATGAAGCACTTCTACTTACAATTGCACCTTAACAGTACCATTTACTTGGTAATTACTTGGGGCTGGGTGGTGGCGCACCTGGTTGAGTGCACATGTTACAGTGCACAAGGACCCAGGTTAGAGCTCCCTGTCCCCACTTGCAGCGGGGGAAGCTTTTCGCACATTGAAGCAGGGCTGCAGGTATCTCTCTCCCTCTCTGTTTCCCTTTCCTCTCTCAATTTCTGACTGTCTCTATCCAATAGATAAATAAATAAATAAATAAAATTTTAATGTTACTTGGTAATTATTCCAGAAAAAGAATTTCAGATGCCTATTTGCATGTACTTAATCACCCCTTAAGTACTTTAAGAATGGGAGCATATAGAAGAAGTCAACACAAATAGTCTAAATTATATGTATCCAAATAATGTTCCAGAATGAGAAATCTGGAGCAGAAGAGAAGTTGGTATTGGATAAAAATATTACCTCACTAATTGAATGAGCAATTCTCTCAAATGCAAAGAAAGCTGAGTTCAGTTTCCGATTTCTTTTTCCTTCTTTACCTACTCATTCCTAGGCACTGTCCTGGGCTCAGTTCAACCATAAGACTTTTCTCAACATAGAGTATATTAGATCTAGTAATCCTGGGATTGTTGGGATAACTGTGTTATTCTGGAATTCAGTATTTGGATGATTGTTTGGTTCTATATCAAGTTAAAACCTCCAACTAACATCAGCCAATAATAGTTGGAATAACATGATAGTCTTTCTTCTCTCCTTTTTATAATTTGTCAAGTGGTTCAGTGTGATCAAAAAAGTGAATCTGAGACCACACTATGTCAACATCTTAAGTGATTCAATATTAAAAAATAAACAAAATATGAAATGGTAAATGGGAATGGATAAAAGCAAAATAATTAAACAAACCTAATAGGTCAGTTACTTTAGGTATAATTCAAATTCTGGGCACCAGGACATAGTTCACTCAGTGGGCTCACAACTTATTTTGAACAAAACCTTGGCACCAGGGGTGATCTTTGGAAGGTAGAGCAGTGCTTTAACATCTCTGTGATCTGTCTCTCCCTTCCTCTTTCTTAGTCTAAAAAAAAAAGGAATTAAAAAAAAAAGAAAACAGCCCCACAGAAGTTACTCAGTAGTGGTATCATAATTGCATGAGTCCTGCTTTCATCGCCTCCTTCCCACATCACAAAAAAAATAAATAAATAAATAAAATCCTCAAATTCTCACAACATTAACAACTAGTTGTGTTTATGACATACATTTCCTTTATCTATTACTATATAATAAAACACCCCCAAATGTCAAGGCTTAGAGAAGTATGATGCATTAGTTCTAACAATTTTCTATTTTCTGTGTTGGTTAGACTCTGCCCAACGGAGATGACCTGGGTTCACTCATTGGCTGCATAGATCTTGCATCGAATAGTAATATAAAAACAATGGAAGCAGGCTCAGCCTTTCTCTCTAGCATAGTAATTTTATTCTTAAGTTTTAAAAATATTCTCTTTATTTTTTAATGAACTCCTTTTTTTTTTTTTTTTTTACAGAGATAAAGACCAGAGTACTGCTCAGCTCTGGCTTGTGGCGGTGCTGGGGATATAATTGAGGACTTGGAAGCCTCAGGTTTGAAAGTCTTTTGCATAAACGTTATGCTATCTCCCTAGTCCAGAAGATAATTTTCTAAAGTGCCAAACTTACTTCATGACTTTGCACATCAGAGCAAAACAATGCTTTGGATTCAGTAGGTTCTCAAATTTATCAGTCTGACAGTATAATCCCTGTTTTTTTCCTTTAAGTAATTTGTGGAGTCTACTTAATAATCATATTTTTTGTAGGAATATATACATTTTTTTCCTGAGCACTGCTCTCGTCTGACTTGTGGTGATGCTGTACTGAACTCAGGAGCTCAGAGCCTTAAACATGAAGGTCATTTGTATAAACATTATGCTGCCTACCAAACCTAGAATTCAACTTCTTTTTTTGTCTCCAAAGTTAACCACTGGGGCTCTGTGCATGCACTAAGACTCCACAACTCCTGGAGTCTATTTTTTCCCTTTTGTTGTCCTTGTTGTTTGTTGTTGTTGTTGTTGTTGTTATTTTTATTGTTGTCATTGCTGTTGTTGTTGGATAGAATAGAGAGAAATCGAGAGAGGAGGGGAAGACAGAGAGGGGGAGAGAAGGATAGACACCTGCAGACCTGCTTCACCACTTGTGAAGTGACCCCCTGCAGGTGGGGAGCTGGAGGCTCAAACTGGGATCCTTACCTGTTGATGCGATTTGCACCATGTGCACTTAACTCACTGTGCTACCACCACAGTCCCTAGAATTCAACTTCTTTACTGGTAACTCGCCACTGGAAAAAAGTTTGCTCTTAATGCCACAATATAAAATTACTTTCTATAAAATTTAAAGAATGTTGTAAGCCAGTTTCATTTAACAGCTGATAAGTTCACATATCATTTTCACCTTTCATCAGTTAGTGCATATTTGAAAAATTAGTCTGTGAAAATTATGTGGCCCATAAATAAAGAGAATAAATTGACTGAAAAATACTAGCTTATGCAATTTGAAACTAAATGGAAAATTGCTTGATTGAAGATCCCATTTTGTGTAATGCCTGCTAATGTTCTATTCTCCATATGGTGATACTCCAAAGATGGTTATAATTACCTCAAATATTATCTCTATCGGAAGAAGTGAGAATATGTCTCTAGATAAATTTGTTTTATTGATAGTCCAGGTAAAATGAATATGTGAAAGAAGCTATAGGTACAGTTACTATTTTGTTTATTTGTGTTCTATATTCATGAGAATAAAAATCAATCTGCAATCAACAAATTAGGTGCTTTTTCTTCCTATTTATAAAATGCAGTAGTATGTTCATCATAGTATACCTCATACAAATAAACAATATTGGAATTTTTAGCATAAAACATTAGTGTTTACATAAGTATTGTAAATAATAGAACTTATGATTATAATGGTAAAACTATTAAAATCTTCTGGTTTGTGGACCAAGAGGTGGTGCAGTGGATAAGGCATTCAAGCATGTGGTCAAGCATGCAGTCCTGAGTTCAATTTCCATGAGCACATGTCCCAGATTGATGTCTTGTTCTCTATGTTTCTCCCTCCTATCCTTTCCCATTTATAAATAAATAAATAAAATCTTTAAAAAATCTTCTAGTTTAACTATCATTTTGAGATACTACTCTCAAAAAGCTTTCTCTTTAGAGGCCAGGTGCTGGCACATCCAGTACAGAGTCCACCTCCTCAAGGATGAGAATGTAGGTTCAAGATCCTGGTCTTCACCTGCAGGGGGGAAACTTTATGAGTGGTGAAAAAAAGGTATCTCTCTCTCCCTCTCCCTCTCTATTTCCCTCTTCCTGCATTCTCAATTTCTCTCTCTCTTTCTATGGAAAGGGAAGGGAGGGAAAGGAAGAAAGAAAAGGGAAGGGAAAGTCACAAGAAGCTGTGGATTCATTGTTCAGGGGCCCTAGTTGCAATAAAAAATACAAAATAAAATAAAATAAATGCACTCTGTGCTTCAAATATTATATCTAAGTTAGAAGTAATTCCAGTGAATCAATGCTACCATGCACATTGATTTTCTTTTACATTTCTCTTGTCACTTAAATGAACTTTAACTTGCATATCCCAGTAAAAAGAAGGCTGAAATACTGTATTAGATAATTTGAATGTGTGGGGAAGCATACTAATCATAAATCAAGACTTAATAAGTGACTTAGAATATCCAAGTTTAAGTGGGGTACTGTGTCACTTAACTAAATTCTGTTATATTTTAGAATTTTATACTGTTCACTAAGAAATAATAGAACACCATAATTTTATCCCTGAGCTTGTCAATGCATCCAATTTCTGATTTTGAAGAATTTAAAATAAGAAATGAATAGAACTGTGAGTAGGCTTGAAATAATGTTCTTTTATTTGATTGCATTTGGGTGTACCTAGGAGACTATATGTAGGGCATTAATTAAAATTTTCTCAAACTAATAATTTAGTTTTATTATTTTCCCTTACTTTAATATACCAGTCTTATATTTTAGAAGATGTTACTTACTACTAAGGTGCTCTCAGCATATGATTGCTTTAATAAAATGTATAATACACTATCTACATAAATTTGCATATTAACTAGCCCCAAACTTGAAGGAAATACTCTCTTTCTATTGCACACTGTCTTATAAAAACAGTAGACACCTAGATTATGTTCAAGTTTGAGCTATTATAAATTGTGCTGCTACAAATATAAGGGTATGCAGATCCATATGGACAGGTATTTTTGTTTCTTTTAGGTAAATCTTCAAAAGACAAACTTCTGGGTCATACAGTAAGTCTATTTCTAGTGTTTTAAGGGAATTTCAGATTGCTGTCCACAAGAACTGATATTTTGGTCCTTTTTTGGGGGGGGTCTTAATGTAGCTAAATATTTACCTTTTTAAGAATCTAACTTTGGCTTTTTGACTTTATTTTTTATCTTCTCTATTCTGATTTTCATTTCCTTTTTATACTAGTTTTGGACAGTTTTTTTCTAAATTTTTATTTTTAAAATGCAAACATTGACAAGACTATAGGATAATAGGGGTACAATTTAGCACAGTTCCACCTCCAGAACCCCATATTCCATCCCCTCTCTTGATAGCTTTCCTATTCTTTAACCCCAAGGTCATTATGGGGTGCAGAGATAGAAGGTCTGGCTTCTGTAATTGCTTCCTCACTGAACATGGGTGTTGACATGTAGATCCATACTCCCAGCCTGTCTCTCTCTTTTCCTAATGAGGCAGGGCTCTGGAGAAGTTAGACCCCAGGACACATTAGTGGGGTCGTCTGCCCAGAGAAGTCCAGTTGGCATCATGGTAGCATCTGAATGGAACCGGTGGCTGAATCGAGTTAACATATAAAGCCAAACAAATTGTTGACTAATCATGAACCTAAAAGTTGGAATATTTCAGTTGAAGATTTGGAGTCTCCATTTTGGAAATAGCCAGTAGGTCTATTTTAGGTATATTCCAAAGGTCCCATGACTTTACTAGTTTTTGTCTGAGCCTGACATCTGATATGCAGTTTGACCCAAGTTATTGTCTGGGGAGATGATGTCATGGCTGGAAAAGGTCAGGGAAGAGAGTAGCTCCTAAATATGGAAAAGGTATATAAATATTGTTGACTGTAGACCCCATCAATTTGATCTGGGGCCCATATTCAGCTTAGGAACCTATGTAACCTCTGCATCCCTGTAGGTCCCAACTAGTATCCTATGGTCATGAGCAGGAATGTTCCAAGTTGCATCACTTTCAGGACCCATCTTACTCAGATGGTAGATAGAGTATATAGTCCAACTTCCTTTCGAAGGGTGAAACATTCTCTATCATTGTTGATATACATTGAGGTTAAGGTCCTTTGGGAGCTCACAAAGGGGTCAATTATGTTGTTCCTGACAGAGCTGACAATGGAAAGAGGGATATACTTGAGGTCTAGGCCCATCATGTCTGTGTGGGAATTTCAGACAGTTTTTTCTTTTCACTAACTTTATAGGGTATAAAGCTAGGTTGCTGATTTGAGATCTTCTTTTTTAATGGAGGAAACACTTAAAGCCATAATTTTGTCTCTTGATACTCCTCTCATTTCATTCAATTCATTTTAGTTATGTTGTATATTTGTTTTTATTTCTATCAAGATATTTCAAATGGTCAATTGCTAAGTCTCTTTGAACCAACAATTGACAGTGTGTGTTGCTTAATTTCCAGGTATTTTCCTTCTGCTACTGATTTCTAGTTTCATTCTATGTGGTTAAGAAAGATAATTTGTATGAATTCATCAGTAATGTATCTGAAGGTAGAGAAATACCAGTTTGTCCATTACTTTGTTCATCATTAGAGAAAGACATTTTGTTCATGATTTTCTATTTATCTTACAGCTTTTTGGGGTGTCGCTTATCTTTTCCTTTATTGCCTACATTTGCCTCTAGCTAATCTTTGGTGACTGTCATGATTCCCTTCTCATTTCTTATTGCTTACAGTTACAGATTTTTTTTTGGTAATTTTCCAGACTACTAAATGTGCACTGCTAAATGTTACATCATAAAGTTGGGAAATCTTAAGGTGAAACATTGTTATTTCTTGTGTGGTATCTCTATGGGAGGCAAAAGGAAATGACCTTTTTAGTTCACAATTTCACTGACATCACACCTATACACTTTTTTAAAGTGGTAACACTGAGTTGCATAAACCATGTACCAAGCTATTACAAAGTAAATTTTAATGTTTAAAGTAAGGATTTTTTTTTCTTGCCACTAGGTTTATTGCTGGGCCTCTGTGCCTATATGATTTCACTGGTTTCAACAAAATTTCTTTTCTTCCTTTCTTTCTCTCTCTTTCTACATATATATGTAGAAACTGAGAGTCAGAGAAACAGACACTGCAGAAGAGACACCACCGTACTATTCTACCACTTGTGGAGGCTCCTTGTGCAGGTTCTTCTTGTGGTTGCTGGGGTGGGGGTGAGGGGAGAAGCCCATTCCCTGCACACAGGAAAATATGCTTTCCAGTGCATGAGTGATATCTCAGCCCCAAGAATAAATTTGTCTTAATGTGAATTATAAATTCACATTAATACAAATTAAGAAGTTAACAGAATTGCAACAAATTAATTAATTTCTAATAGCATATTGTAGGTTCCTATAGTTCCCTAAAAGATCTCCATAGGTGGATGTAGAAGACAAAGAAACTGTTAATCGGGTGAACATTTCAAATTGCAGCCTAGATACTAAAATTTTAATGTAAATATAATTGGGAAAAACTGTGTAAAGAATCAAAGATACTTCTATATTTTAATATTATATAAATATAATTTTAAAATCATAATTTTATAATTGTAAAAATATGAGGTTTAAGCATGTAAAGGAATGATGATTTATTAATTTTATGAGTTATTGGCAGTTTTATGTATGTAGTCTGAAAGTAATCAGGGACCTAAATTTACTGAACCCAGAGAAAATTCTAATACAGAGCATGGCAAACTTATGAAAGCATAATAGGATCAATAAAATAATATTTTTATATCGCTACTGGTACATTTCAAAATGCAATGGGTTTTGTTAAGTATAAATAGAATTTTTAGAAAATAACTCTCTGCATTCAGTAAGAGTAAGTATAGAAATATTCACCAGATGATATGGGACATAGAAGGAGTACTTAGTTTTAATTACAAAAGAAAGATAATAAAACACTATCACAACTCATTTGGATAGTGTATTGTTTTGCCATGTTCAAGACCAGCCACCACAGCACTGATGGAAATATATGTGTCTTGGGGTGTCTCTCTCTCTCCGTCTCTTTCTCACTCTGTGTCTTTGAATTTGTCTCTACTGAAAAAAATACATCTTCCTGGAGATTATGAGCCTCTTTGAAATACATTTTATTGATCTGTATAATCATTTTTAAAATATGGTTACATCAAAGGATTAAATGAGACCATAGATGCAGATTCCTAAGGCATAGGATACAAATACTAGAATTAATAATGAACTGAATGCAGTAAACTCTACTCCTGCTTTTTACAGTAATGTATAAAGGGGCATCAAGTAAACCTTGTAATTTTTTTGTCATTTTTTCTTCTGTTTTATTATTTTATTTTATTTATAAAAAGGAAACAATAACAGAACCATAGGATAGGAGGGGTACAACTCCACACAATTCCTACCACCAGAACTCTGTATCCCATCCCCCCTTGATAGCTTTCCTCTTCTTTAACCTTCTGGGAGTATGGACTCAAGGTCACTGTGGGATGCAGAAAGAGGAAGGTCTGGCTTCTGTAATTGCTTCCCCACTGAACATGGGCATTGACAGGTCAATCCACACTCTCATTCTGTCTCTCTCTTTCCCTAGTGGGATGGAGTACTGGGGAATTGGAGCTCCAGGACACATTGGTGAGGTTGGCATCACGCTAGCATGTGGATCCTGGTGGCTGAAAAGAGAGTTATCATATAAAGCTAAATAAATTGTAGACTAATCAAGAACCTAAAGAGTTGGGGGGGGTCCAGCATGACATCATCTCCCCAGATAATAACTTGAATCCACCTGCATATCAGATTTCAGATTTCAGGCTCAGGGAAAAAAAAAATAGCATAGCCATAGACCTTTTGGAATATAACTAAAATATGCCTACTAGCTTTCTACTAAACGTTGTAATTTTTAAATTTTTTTTAAAAATTATTTTTATTTATTTATTTATTTATTTGATAGAGAAATTGAGAGGGGCAGCTAGAGAGGAGGAGAGGCAGAGAGACACCTGCAGCCCTGCTTAACCACTGCAGGTGAAGCTTTCCCCTGCAGTTAGGGAACAGGGGCTTAAACGCGGGATCTTGCGCACTGTAATGCATGCACTTAACCAGGTGCACCTGACCCTTAAAACTTGTAATTCTTTTTTTTTATCTATAAAATTGCTTCCCTGGACTGAAGACCCCACCAATGTGCCCTGGAGCTCCGCTTCCCCAGAGACCCACCCTACTAGGGAAAGAGAGAGGCAGACTGGGAGTATGGACTGACCAGTCAAAGTCCATGTTCAGCGGGGAAGCAATTACAGAAGCCAGACCTTCCACCTTCTGCAACCCACAACGACTATGGTTCCATGCTCCCAGAGGGATAGAGAATGGGAAAGCTATCAGGAGAGGGGATGGGATATGGAGGTTGGGTGGTGGGAATTGTGTGCAGTTGTACCCCTCCTACCCTATGGTTTTGTTAATTTATCCTTTCTTAAATAAAAATACATTTTAAAAAAAAGAAAAATTTAAAAAATTTAAAAAAAAGAAAACAGTGAAAAAAACCATAGGATAAGAGAGGTACAACTCTACACAGTTCCCAACAACAAATCTCCATATCCCATCCCCTCCCTTGATAGCTTTCCTATTCTTTAACCTTCTAGGATTATGGACCCAAGGTCATTGTGGAATGCAAAATATTGAAGGTCTGGCTCCTGTAATTGCTTCGTCTGCTGAACATGGGCACAGGTCGATCCATACTCCTAGCCTGCCTCCCTCTTTCCCTAGTAGGGTGGGTCTCTGGGGAAGTGTAGCTCCAGGACACATTGGTGGGCATGTGGATCTTGGTGGCTGAAAAGAGAGTTAACATATAAAGCCAAACAAATTGACTAGTCATGAACCAAAAGGTTGGAATAGTGCAGATGAAGAGTTGGGGGGGGGGTCTCCATTTTGTAGATAGCTATCTTTTATTACTTTATTTAATTTAAAGTTTATTGTGTCAGAGATGAGAATGGGGCTGTTCCTGCCTCTTTTTGTGGTCCATTAGCCTGTAAGATAGTTTCTCCTCCTTTCACTTTAAGTCTGTGTTTGTCTTGTTGGGTCAGATGGGATTCTTGCAAGCAGCACATGGTTGGGTTGTGTTTTCTGATCTATCCTCCCACTCTGTGCCTTTTAATGGGTGAATTTAATCCATTGACATTTATTGATTATGGATTTAATGTATTGTAGTGCCATTATTCAACAATTTTTTATTTGTTCTGATAGATGGTAAGTATTATGGTGATGTTCTTGCTTATAGGGGTCTTTTAGCACCTTTTTCAGGGCAGGCTTGGTGATGGTTACCTCCTTTAACTGTTGTCTTTCTGAGAAGGTTTTGATCCCTCCATCTAGTTTGAATGAAAGTCTAGCAGGATATATTATCCTTGGTTGAAACCTTTTTTAATTCAGGGCTCGATATATATCTTGTCATTCTCTTTTGGCTTTTAGAGTTTGAGTGGAGAAGGCTGCTGATAATCTTATGGGTTTTCCCCTGTATGTGACTTTTTGTTTTTCTCTTGCAGCCTTTAGGATCCTTTCTTTATCCTTACTTCTTTTCATTGTAACTATGATGTGTCTTGGTGTCTTTAGGTCTGGGTTGATTCTGTTTGGGACTCTCTGAGCCTCTTGAATCTAAATGTCCTTTCTGTTATTTAGGTCTGGTAAGTTTTCTTCTATAATTTCCTCTAGAATGTTTACTCCTCTTCCTCTCTTTCTTCCTCTGATAGGCCAATTATAGGAATGTTACTTCCTTTGATATCATCTCAAATGTTTCTGTTGTTTTTTTCAGTGCCTCTCAATCTCTTTTTGAGCTTTTAACTCTTTCTTAGTTTTCTCTAGCTCATCCTCTGTATTGCTAATTCTGTTTTCTGTTTCAGTTAGCCTGCTTTCCCTTCCCTCAGCTTCTTTCTTCAGTTTAGTTATAGTATTAGCTTGTTCTGCTAATTGACCTTTTAGTCCTCTATTTCAGCTTTCACTTCTCTAAGTACCTTGAGGTAGCTTGTGTTTTCCTTTAGGTTCTCATCTGTTGTTTCCCTAATTTTCATAGCCCTTTCCTCCATAGTTGTCTTCATTTCTGTGATTATTAGGTTTATTATTGCTTGCATACTTTTCTTATCTATGGTTACTTCTGACTGATTTGGAGTTTCTTCTGAGATCCTATATTGATTCATTGTGGTAGAAGTTTTATTTGCTCTTAATTTAGCCATTTTTTTATTGTTGTGTTTTTTATTTTTCTGTTCTGTCATTCTTCGGTTATTGTGTTTTAAGTACAAACCACGCTATATTAAATACCTTTATGACAAATGGAGTAACCCAACCTCAGAAATTCAACAATAGTAACTAAAGCAAGGATTAATGCAGTTCAACCAATACTAGTTAGCCAAACAACACCTCTAGTCCAAGAAAAAAAAAAAATAGCAACCATATCCAAAGGAAAAAGAAAGAGAAAGGGAAAGCAAGAAAAGACCATTATGCAAATCTACTGTCCACAGGAATAGCGAGAGGAGAAAGAGAAGTAGAGAAGAGATATACATACACACAGAGAGAGCCTACTCTGAGTCAGATTTCTTCACCATAATAGTTCACAAATGATTATCAGTGAATTCAGAAAGTAAAAGAAGAAGGAATGAAGAAAAGAAGACAAGAACAGGAAAAAAAAGACCAGTGAAAGGAAAGAGGTTTTTTTTTTTTTTAATTGAATTAGCTAGGGGGAGGAAAAAGGAGAATGGAGGGAAGAGGTAGAGATAAACAAGTTCCTCACACACTGGATAGGACACCCAGTCACCTAGCAATGGAAAAAACAACAACACTTAATTTTGGTCAACCTGAAGAAGGAGAGGGGGAAGGGAAGCAGGTATTTAATAACACTAATAATAAAATAGAATAGAGTAAAAAACCCTAACAGTGAGTCTGCATCTTGGACTGCTCCAGATTGGCTACAGGCAGCCTGAACAAAGACAGCCAATTATAAGAAGGATCAAAAAAAAAAAAAATTCAGGTACTTTCTCAGGCAGAGGTGAGGCTCTGATTGGTCAGGTATTTTGTCATTCAAATAGAGCTCCAGACACTTTAAAAAGAAAGAGAAGGAAAGCAAAAAGAAAAAGGCTTAGAATGACACCCCTGGTGAGCCAGGAATCTTGGTAAAGAAAATAGCTCAGTGGGGAGCCTGCTAGGAGTGGCCGTCCAGCCCCTGGGGGCTGGTTCTGTGGTGGGATGTGAGCTTTAGAAATAATCAAAAGATATTCCTTTCTTTTCCCCTCTGGCCTCCATTTTCTAACCCAACAATGGTGTCACCCTTAGGACCCTTTATGCACCCTGACAGCCCAGTATCCTACCCTATCCAGAGAATCCTATGTCACAAGCTGCTCAGCTTCCTGGAGCTCATACCAGCCACTGCTTCCAAGTCATCATCTTGGCTCTGTCCCCAAACCTTGTAAATCTATAGAAGTTTCCATTTCAGCCTTACTGATTAAGTAGTGTTGGGTGGGTAGTTATTATTGAATAGTAGCAATTCATTAAGTTTATTGAATTTAATGAAAATATCTCATTAATTGGTGTGAGTAGTAGTAGTTTTCTTTTAAATTGTTTTGTGTAAAAAATGTAGTCAACTTGTTGAGCATTCTTATTAAGTGTTAAATATGCATCTTTATACATTGAGAAAAAATATTGAGCCAAATTATTTTCCAGTGAGCCTACATAAAAATTCCCAGATGTATAATTCAAAGTATAATGCCTTCTTATTATATCTATGCACTTTGTTACTACCATGGTAAATATGCTAGGATTTAATTGGCAATTAGTTAATAGAATTTTATACAGCTTTGTTCTTAGGCTATTGAAACTTTATAGGAAACTCATTTTTAAATATGCCTCTTATAGTAAAAATAAAACTTAAAGAAATCAAGGAGTAAGATTACTGAGACATTTGCAAGAAACTGAATCTTCTAAAATAAGAACATAATTTATTGATAATTCAAGAAATAGTGAGCTTACTGTTACAACTAAAGAATTATAAACACTTATAAGTTATTATCTCTATGCAATTCTATATTAATAATGTCTTTGATGCTTGTATTCTGAAATCATATTACATATTGATAGCACAGATATAGTCTCCTGTGATAATGTCTTGTAGTTTAAATATAAATTGTCTCTTTTCAACATGTCTACTTGTGTTTATTGTTATATGATAACATATGGTGCTATTAAATAAATCAAAGACTAAATCTCATGTTTCAGAAGAACTGCCATTCCTATATTTGCATTTTTTTGCCCAGGATTTACTCTTGGCTACATAATCTTGATCTCTAATACTGGTTTTCCCCTTGAAAAGGAGTTTTAAGTTTTTATGGAATTACATGCTTCTTATTTACACTGTAATCTTTATAATCTAACCTTTTTTTCCTTTTTTTAAATTTTTAATTATAAAAAGGAAACACCGACAAAAATCATAGAATAAGAGGATTCAACTCCATACAATTCCCACCACCAGAACTCCATATCCCATCCCCTCCCCTGATAGCTTTCCTATTCTTTATCCCTCTAGGAGTATGAACCAAGGGACATGATGGGGTGCAAAAGGTGGAACGTCTGGCTTCTATAATTGCTTGTCTGCCGAACATGGGCATTGGCAGTTTGATCCATATTCTCAGACTGTCTCTCTCTTTCCCTAGTAGGGTGGGTTCTGGGGAAGAGGAGCTCCAGGACACATTCATGGGGTCGTCTATCCAGGGAAATCAGGTTGGCATCATGTTAGCATCTTGAACCTGGTGGCTGAAAAGAGAGTTAACATATAGAGCTAAAAAACTTGTTGGCTAATCATGAACCTAAAGGCTGAAAAAGATTATATGAAGAGTTGGAGGGGGGGTCCTCCATTTTGTAGATAGTTAGTAATCCTATTTTAGTTATATTCCAAAGAGCCCATGACTATACTAGTTTTTTTTTTCCCTGAGTCTGACATCTGATATGCAGGTGGATCTAAGTTATTGTCTAGGGAGATATAATGACTGGTAAAAGGACCAGAATGCTGGATCGGGGAAGGAAGAGAGTAGCTCCCAAATATGGAAAAGGTGTATAAATATTGTTAAATCTAATTGATTTGATCTGATCCAGGGCATATTTTCAGTTTAGGAGCCTATGTGATCTATGTATTCCTATAAATCTGAGTTTACATTCTGTGGTCCCGAGTAGGAACGCTCCAAGCTGCCCCAATTTCAGGACCCATCTTCCTCAGGTATAGCATAGAGCATGTTGTCCAGCCTCCATTCGGAGTATGGAACATTCTTTACCAGTTGATGGCAAGGTCCTATAAGGGCCCACCCAGGGATCTATTTTGTTGTTCCTGATAGAGATGATTGGTAACAATGGAGAGAAGGATTTATTCTAGTGCTACGCCTATCTTGTCTGTTTGGGAATCTCAGGATTCCTTGACTAGGGCTCCAGCTGATGGGGTGGACTGATAGTGACTAAGGAGTCATCGTTAAAGGATGCCAGTCTCTTGCCCTTATTCAGCTTTTTCAATCCTTGCTTTGATAAGGCTAGCTTGGGAGTTAGTGAGGGAAGTATAATAGGAAATAGGTGAGGTGGGTATCTAAGTCTATGTAGAAACTATTTCATTATGCACTTTATACTGTCTCACTACAGACTATTGTGTACTTTTGCTTTCAGGTATATAGTTTGCCCTAATTTATGGATACATGTGAACATATGCCCTATCTCATGGGACCTGGTCTATATCTAGGTTTGGGGACTTTGTTAGGTAGTGTACCTCCTGGAATGGAATTAGAGAATCCTATGAAAGGAAAGGTCTCACCTGCGTAGTGAGGGTGAAAGGTTGACATCCATGTCTGACGTCTCTGGACATAGTCTGAAGTGAAGCATGCCAAGGTGGTACTTGTTACATTGATCCCAAGCTAATCAACATGATGAGTAAATAGTTTTATGCAGGTGTAAGAATCAGGACATCAAGAGAGTGGTCCTGGAAAAGATGAGTTAAGAACTTTTGGAAAAAGTATTTGTCCTAGGGAGTTCAGAGGTTAAATCATTCACCAAAATCTGCTTTCAGTACATATCAAACTTTTGTTGAAAGATACTTCTTCATGAATTTCTAATGTTCTTGCACATTTTTTTTTGTCTTCTGATCAAATTATTTTTAACAAGGAGCCTTGGAAAACAGAAATAGTGTTTTTCTCTGGAAAAAAAAACTATATTATTTCTGGAGATGTAATGAAAACCCTTCTTTCACAAGAGATATTTGCTTTTTTGAGTATAATAAATCTAAAGATGCTGTCTTCACCATAGTATTTTATTATAGAAATACAGATACTTTTTTCCTATACCTCAGGATAGAGCTCTAACCATAAAGATACTTATTTTTTTTCCACAAAGACACTTATAAGTGGATACACAAATTAGTATCTCACAATTTTTTTTAGTAAAAGGAATCTACTCTTAATTGAACTGGATGGTTCAATTGTCATGGTTTCTCATTAAGTAGCAGTGATATGGTAGGACAAGGCTAAGGTCTATGATAACTTGATTGATATGAAGAATATAATTCCATGCTCATTATCATAGCTATTGGTGGGGAGGTCTAGTGTATTTCCATATATGCCTCTCAGGGTGCTCACCCATTGACTTTCTTCAGAACAAAGGATTAATATCAGAGAGAGTTCCCAAAAGAATATTTTGGAGGTTCTTGAAATACTCTAAATTTGTGAGTATTTAGCATTATTTCTGTCATATTTTTTCAGTGAACTAATTTATCTATTTAGAAGCCTAGAGAGTTAGAAAGGCAGAGAGAGAAAGAAAGAGACCACAACACTAAATTTTTCTTCAAAGAGGAGGTGCCACACCCAAATTTGAGTCACACACAGTCTGCCATATTCTTACTAGTTCTATATACTATCCCAGATACATTATGCAGTGAGACAGCAAAACTGTGTTATTACCAGGAGGACATGATTGTTGGTCCTCACTCTGTGGCTTTTTACCACATGGATTATGTTCACAAATTATTGGGTTGTTGGAAAAATCATAATGCATTTTTGCATAAAAAAACATGTCATGACTTTTCGATAGCCTAATATATACTCCGGGCTTCAAATATCCTAGGTATGTCACTGGTTTCTAGTCTTCTGGTATAACTACTACTATTCATTAATTTTCTTCTCTACTTCCTTTTACACAATTCATATAGTTTCTCAGCCCATCAGTGTACTTTAGTAAAGTAACTCAAGTTTTTGTTTATATATATATATATATATATGCTTTTGTAGACTTGCTTGTATGTGATTACTATAGTTTTTTCATTTCTTGGACAGAAAAGTGCCCCAGAGAATGTTAGTGCATTAGAAAGACTTTATTCTTCTTCTATTACATTTAAGTAAATATTTATTCTTGCTAATTAGGATTGCCTTGTAGCCCTCTATATTATGTATTTAGTTAGTACATAATGAGTACTATATAACATAGGGATGGTCAGTATCTAATTTCATGAAATTTGGTTTTGCCACATAATAAAAATAATAGTATTTCTTCTTAGGAAATAAGGACCTACAAATCAAAACAGTGGAGGTTTGCAGAAAGAGATAAAGCATTTGTGACTAGATTGTATACAGAGAGACTCTGTTCATCTCAAGTTAGTTCAGTTAACATTGCTACTCTTCTGCCTGTGACATTTTTCTATATTTTATTTTATCTCTTTTTCACCAGAACACTTCTCAATTCTGGGTTATGGTGCTGCTGGGAATTGAGCCTGGGATCTCTGGCGCATTAGGCATGAAAGGAGACCCACTGCATTCAGTGCTGTGGTCTCCTTCACTCTCAAGACTTTTGTTGGAGGGGAAAATGGTTACAGTAATTAAAGTTGTTGGTACATGTGTTTTTAATAGATTAAAGTAAATATAATTGTTGGAACATATGTAAAATTTCTCAATTTTCTGCAAAACTCCCTCACCCTATAGCTTAGGTCCTTAGCCACATCATTCATCAGGACCTGAAGTCCCTCTTTCCCCCAGAGTCCTTTACTTTGGCACAGTGCACCAGAGCCCATCAAAGTTCTGCTCCCCTGGCTCGCCCCTTTCTGTTATTTTTTATCAGCTTCTGTGTATGAATGAATTTACCCCATATTTATATTTCTTTCTGGCTTACCCACTGTTGCTATGCTTCACATTGGGCCCATGAAGCCAGCCCGGTTATAACAACACCCCACTTAACAAAATTCATCATTTGTAATAGTTGTGTAGTATTTCATTGTGTTTATATATACCACAACTTTCTCAGTCACTTGTTTGTTGTTGAACACCTAAGCTGCTTCCAGGTTTTGGTTATTACAAATTGTGCTGCTATGAACATAGGTATACACAGATCATTTTAGATGGGGGTGTTTAGTTCCTAAGGATATATCCCCAGGAGAGGAATTGCAGGGTCATAGAGTAAGTCCATTTCTAGCCTCCTGAGAGGTCTCCAGACTGCTCTCCAAGAGGCTGGATCAATTTACATTTCCAACAGCATTTGTTGTTGCTATTATTTTTTTTACATATGACATTTTGACAGGGGTGAAATGATATGTCATTGTTGTCTTAATTTGCATTTGCCTTACAATCACTGACTTGGAGCATTTTTTTATATGTCTGTCGGACTTTTGGATCTCTGCTTTGGTGAATATTCTACTCATATCCTCTCCATATTTTTGGATGGGGCTTTTGTTGTTGTTTGTTTTTGTTGTTGTTGTTGAGTTTGGTATCTTCTATATATATTTTGGTCATTAGTCTTTTGTCTGATGTATGGCATGAAAAGATCTCCCATTCTCTAAAGAGTCTCATTGTTTGGGTTATGGTTTCTTTTGCTGTGGAGAAGCTTTTCAGTTTGATGTAGTCCCATGGGTTTATTTCTTATTTTATCTATTTTGCAATTGGGCTTATAGGCAATGGGTTTTGACATATTGACATAGGATACTAAAATCTCAGGTGAAAATGCAAAAACAAACTAGGGATCATCAAAATTATGAATTCCTCAAAGAATCTTATCATGAAAGTGAGAAAAAAAAGACAGAAGTGGAGAAAATTCTTCAAATTTCATCACATAAGAAATGTGTGCTTTAAATATTCAAAACTTATTACAATGTCACACACATACACAAATTGAATCTTAGATTAGCAAAGGATTTTTTAAAATAGTACCTCTATAAAGTTGTACAAATGGTTAGTAAGAACATCAAAAGATTTTTAATTTCATTAGTAACTAGAGAAGTGTGAGTCAAACCAAATATGATATGCCACTTCACATCCACCATAATGGCCACAGTTAAAAAGATGACAATAGTAAGTATTTGGGAAGATGTAGAAATTGAAACTATCAAGTTCTTATAAAAATATAAAATAGACAATCACTTGAAAGAGTCTGAGTATATTAACTATAGAGTTATCATTTACAGTTTTAGTATTATATAACTGAGAATATAAAATATATGTCCACACAAATATTTCTGGATGAGTATTCACAGAAATATTATTTGTCCAGGGCTGGGCGGTAGCACACCAAATTCTTGGTTTGAGCCCTAGGGTCTCCACCTGCAGAGGGGTTGCTTCACAAGTGGTGAAGCAGGTCTGCAGGTGTCTTTCTTTCTCTCCCTCTCTCCGTCTTCCCCTCCTCTCTCGATTTCTCCCTGTCCAGAAACAACAACAGCAATAACAACAACAATACCAACAAAATAACAACAACAAAAAATGGAACAAATGACTGCCAGGAGTAGTGAATTCATGATGCAGACACAAAGCCCCATTGATAACCCTGGAAGAAGAAAAAAAAAAAAGGAAAAAAAATATGTAATTCACCATAGCCAAAAATAAGGAAACAATCCAATGCCCACTGGCTTGTTTCTGGATGAACAAATATTGTATTTCTGTGCAGTGGTATATTACTCAACCATTAAAATGATAAAATAGTGATACATAGAATAGATGAATCTTGAACACATGACTTGGAACCACTTATTTGGTTCCTTTCTTTTTTTTAATATTTATTTTATTTATTTATTCCCTTTTGTTGCCTTTGTTGTTTTATTGTTGTAGTTATTATTGTTGTTGTCATTGTTGGATAGGACAGAGAGAAATGGAGAGAGGAGGGGAAGACAGAGAGGAGGAGAGAAAGATAGACACCTGCAGACCTGCTTCACCACCTGTGAAGCGATTCCCCTGCAGGTGGGGAGCCGGGGTTCGAACCGGGATCCTTATGCCGGTCCTTGTGCTTTGCGACACCTGCGCTTAACCCACTGCGCTACAGCCCGACTCACATTTGGTTCCTTTCTATGCCATGTTAAAGACAGAAAAAAACATAGAGACATACAGTAGATTAGTGGTTGGAGCAGAGGAGACTGAAAGAGGGAAGAATTGACTGCTAAAGGATAAGGTGTCTTTTCTGAGGATGATGAAAATGTTATGAAGTTGGATGGTTGCACAATTAAGAATCTTACATTTCAAGAGAGAGAATTTTACGGTTTGCAAATTATATCTCAATAGAACTGTTATTTAAATGCACAATAATAAAGAATCTAGTATAAACTCTAGAAAAGACATATCAGATAATTATTTGATTATTGAAAATAGTTTATATATAATATATAAAGCTTTCACAAAAATCCATCTTAGTGTCAACAACTTATATAATTTAGTACAGTTATATAAAAAAACAGAATAAAATGAGTGCAGCCTAGAATTTTTCTAGTTCTGAGCATATGTGACTTCAGTCTGACAGATACTCGGGTTACACAGACTTCTGTGCTAAAAATAAATATATATATAGCCCCTAGGTCAGATAAATGGAGTTAACTGTTAATTGTATTTGTATACTTTTCTCATATTTGGGTGCTACTCTCTGCCCTAATCCAGCTTTCTAGCCACAGTCTCAACTCTGAAACTATCTTCCCAGACAATACTTTTAGCCCACCTGCATGTTAGTTATCAGGCTGAAGCAAAAATTAGTAAAGTCATGGGCCACTTGGAAAATTCCTAAAATAGACTACCTAGCTTATTCCCACATGAACACCTCTAATTTTAATCTGCTCTATTCCTACCTTTGGGCTCCTGTTTATTAAACAATTTTTTCCTGCTTTTATATCTTACTGCCTTTCAAGTTGTAGAGGCTACCATGATGCAACCTGACTTCTCTGGGAAGTCAAACTCACCAATATGTCCTGGAACCATGCCTCTCCAGAGCCCTACCCAACTAGGGAAAGATAGAAACAACCTAGGGGTATAGATCAAACAAACTACTAACATCCATGTCTAGTGGAGAAACAATTACAGAAGCCAGACCTTCCACTTTCTGCACCCCATAATGAATTTTGGCCCATACTCCCAGACAGATAAAGAATATGGAAGTTTCCAGTGGAAGGGATGGGACACAGAACTCTGGTGGTATAAACTGTATGGAAGTATATCCCAAAAATGAGAGAGTTGACTCTGTGGCTAGAGTGCTGGACTTGGATTGCATGCATTAAATTCCAAGTTTGATCACTAGCCTAAGATACGTTAGAGATAATTCTCAAGATTGTCTCTCTTTCTCTTGCTGTCTTGTAAAATAGATACTGTTTTTATGAAAAATTAATTTTCAAGACTAGGAAATTAACATTTTAAAGTACCAGTATAACTAAAATTTATTCAAATCTCACAAGTTTTGCCACTAACATTTTTTATTGCTTTTCCCAGATCAATTGGAAAGAAGCATCAGTTCAATCCTTCAAAACCACTTTTAAAATCAAAGAATTAAAAAAGGCAAGATTACTAGGCTAGATAAAAAGGAAGGAAGCAGATGGAGGACAAAAAAAAAAAAAACAGCCCTCAAGATAGAGAAGCAAGTTCCAAGTGAAATAAGTCAGTTCATAGATATGAAGAACAGATTGGTGATTGCCAAGGGCAGGAGGTAAGGAGTGAGTGAAATGTGTGAGGGTTATCAGAATGTACAAACATTGCAATTACAATATAAATAAGTCATGGGAAGTGCAATGTGCATTGTAGTCACTAAAGATAACAATACTCTGGTGTATTGCTGAAAGTTTCTAAGATTATATCTTTAAAGTTCTCACCACAAGAAAAGAAAAACTTGTAAATGTGTTGTGATATATGTTTACTGAGTATATTTTAGTACTGAAACTTTATGTAAAACTACCCAAAACTAACAAACAGAAAAATAACAAGTTTTTTCCCAAAACCAAAGAAATTTCCACTGAAGAGAAAAACCTTACCTTCTAAGTGAATCTATGACATTTTTACCTGAGAAACTGAATAACTACAATCAATTTTATCCAACTCATGCAAAAATATTACTCTTTTGATATGCAAGAAAAATTCTAATTGTCTTCTGGCAAGAGACAACCAAAATGAGTATTAACAAAACTGAGACTAGAATAGTTCAATCTTCTGCTTGTCTGGTTTCATCCAAGTATAGAACTATAGGAGCATAACAATAAAATTTATACAATGTTATCACTGAGTGTGACCAAAAAAAAAAAAAAAGAAAGAAAGGGAAAGAGCTGCTAAGTAATACTTCTAAATATCTGCACCAACAATCTAGATAAAATTCATCATGTTTACTATACCTGTTTGAGCCATGGATTAGAATGCAGCTGGGCTAGTTCTGTGAGGAAGCAGAGCACAATGGTCATAGACTGGACTTGGTCTCTTGCAGCAAAGTCACAGGTTTGGTAAGGAACTGTAAAGAGGGTGTTGGGTTCATATTGGGGACCCAATACACAATGCTAGAGAAGGACCTAAATTGCCTGTGGAAATAGTGTGGAGATTCCTATAATGGAAGGATAGGCTGTAGATTCCATATTTAAAAAAAAGAGAGTTGGGCAGTAGCTCCTGGGGATTAAGCACACACAGGGGGTTAAGTACATATGGTACAAAGTTCAAGGACCAGCTTAAGGATCCTGGTTCAAGCCCCGGGCTCCCCACCTGCAGGTGAGTCACTTCACAGGCAGTGAAGCAGTTCTGTAGGTGTCTATCTTTCTCTTCCACTCTCTGTCTTCCCCTTCTGTCTCCATTTTTCTCTGACCTATCCAACAAATAGGACATCAATAACAACAATAATAATAATTACAATAATAAAAACAACAAGGGCCTGGATGTTAGACCAGAAACTATCAAATACTTAGAGGAAAACATTGGTGTAACACTTTCCAACCTAAACCTCAAGGGCATTTTTGATGATACAAACTTAATTGCAAGTAAAACTAAAGCAGAAACAATGTGACTAAATCAAATTGAAAAACTTCTGCACAGCCAAAGAAACTATCACACAAACAAAGAGACCTTTCACAGAATGGGAGAAGATCTTCACATGCCATACATTACACAAAAGACTAATAACCAAAATATACAAATAGCTCAGCAAACTTAGCAACAGAAAAGCATATGGCCCCATCCAAATATGGGCAGAGGATATGAACAGAACCTTCATTATAGAAGAGATCAGAGGAGGGGAGGAGATACAGAGATCTGGTGAAGGGAATTGAGTGGAGTTGTACCCCTCTTATCCTATGGTTTTGTTAATGTCTCCTTTTTAAAAATAAATACAAATATTTAGAAAGAAGAGATTCAAAAGGCTAACAAACACATGAAAATTTGCCCAGTTCTCTGATTGTAAGAGAAATGCAAGTAAAGACAACATTGAGATACCACCTCATCCCTGTGAGAATGGCATACATCAAAAAGAACAGCAGCAACAAATTCTGGAGAGGCTGTGGGGACAAAGGAATTCTTCTTCATTGCTGGTGGGAATGTAAATTGGTCCAGAGAGCAGTCTGGAGAACTCTTACAAGGCTAGACATGGACCTTTTATATGACTTAGTAATTCCTCTCCTAGAGATATACTCCAAGGACTCCATAACAGCCAACCAAAAAGAAATGTGTATGCCTATGTTCATAGCAGCAAAATTCATAATAGTTAAAACCTGGAATCAACCCATGTGCCCAACAACAGATGAGTGGCTGAGAAAGCTGTGGTATATATACACAGTGGACTACTATGTGGCTAGAACAATGAACCCACTTTCTCTGACCCATCTTGGATGGAGCTAGAAGGAATTATGGTAAGTGAGCTAAGTCAGAAAGATAAAGACGAGTATGTAATGATCCCACTCATAAACAGAAGTTGAGAAAGAAGAAAGAAAGGGAAACTAAAAGCATGATTTGACTGAAGTTGATTTAGGGTGCCGGGATAGCCTGAGGGTGCTTCTTCCCGAGAAAGTGCTCTCTGGGTTGGAGAGAACTCAACTGGAGCCAACCTAGGCTGCTGCATGGGAGAGGGATCAGGAACTCGTGCTGAGCTAGCATTGCAGGAGATAGACTCTGGAACTCTCTGAGCTGGAAGGCAATCCCAAGTGTGTTAAAACAGAAGAGCAGCTGTATATATACTCGCCAAGTAGGGTGGAAACAGGATGTGATGTACAGAGGGTGGAGCAAAGAGACTGGTGGAAATCAGAGTGATTACGAGAGGTTACCAGGTAACTGGTTATGTAAATAGACCACAGGGATAAGCAGGGGGAAGCTGCCCAACAGTAGGGCACCAAAGTAAAAACCCTAGGGTAAGGGTGAGGGTATATGTTCGGCTTCATGGGGCAGGTGGGGTGGTAGTAGGGTAGTGGTAGGTTGGGATGGGACACAGTCATTTGGTGGTGGGAATGGTATTTATGTATACTTCTTTTAATCTGTAGTTGTATAAATCACTATTTAATTAATATGAGAGAGGAAAATTGATTGAATGTGTCAAACTTTTTAATGCACACCATAGGCTGAGTCTTTGATATGTTGACTCTATTAAAAGCTTAGACCAGGGAGAACAGAAGCAACCTGTGGCACAGCTATATATAAATAATGTCAAAGGACATAAATTATGGTGATGTTGTGTATGATACAGCAAATCCTAAAAAAAGGGATATTTCAGAGTTAATCCAATTGCCAAGTAATATGATTATAGCAACAACTATCTATTGCCTTCTTAAACCCTAAAACATCAGGAACCTCCAACTTCCTCAATAGAGCCTATATTTCTCCAGTCCTGGAACCTCTAGAGTGGGGCTCACCTTCCATGCATGCTTCTCCCAATTCATACCAAATGATATCCCATCTGCTAATTCAATCCTAATCAATGCAACAAGTGTCACTTTGGTATGCTTCACTTCAGACTGTGTCCAGAGATGTCAAGTATGGAATGTCAACACTTCACCCTCATTACTCAGGTTAGACCTTTCTTTTCAGAGGATTCTCTAAATCCATTCCTGGTGCTTAACATCCCAACAAAGTCTTAACCCCTAGATATAGACCAGGTCCCATGAGATAGGGCATATGTTCACATGTATCCATAAATTAGTGCAAAATATATACCTGAAAGCAAAAGTAAACAGTAGTCTACAGTGAGTCAGTAAGAAGTTCATAATGAAATAGAGTCTACTTAGACTTAAATACCCTACTCACCTATTTCCTGTTATACTTACCTCACTCATTCCCAAGATATATTTATCAAAGCAAAGACTGCAAAAGCTGAATAAGGGAAAGGGACTGGCATACTTTAACAATGACTCTTTATCACTATCAGGGCACCCCATCAGCTGGGCCCTACTCAGGTAGTCTTAAGATTCCCTAACAGTCATGATGGGCCTAGACCTCCAATAAATCTCTCTCTATTGTTTCTGGTCATCTATACCAGGAACAACAAAACAGACCCCTTTGTGGACCCCCATAGGACTTTTCCCTCAACTTGGATCAATAATGGTAGAGAATGTTCCAACCTCTGAAGGGAGGCTGGATAACATACTCTATGCTACACCTAAGGAAGATGGGTCACGATATTGGGGCAGCTTGAAATGTTCCTACTT
The DNA here is from genome assembly GCF_950295315.1 of Erinaceus europaeus. Taxonomy (NCBI): domain Eukaryota; kingdom Metazoa; phylum Chordata; class Mammalia; order Eulipotyphla; family Erinaceidae; genus Erinaceus; species Erinaceus europaeus. The sequence continues at coordinate 80,469,502 of NC_080163.1, forward strand.
ATGACCACAGAATGTGAGCTCAGATCTACAGGGATGCAGAGTTCATATAGTCTCCTAAGCTGAATATGGGCCCCAGATCAGATCAAATTGATGGAGTTTACAATCAACAATATTTATACATCTTTCCTATATTTGGGAGTTACTCTTCTTTCTTGATACAACTTTCTGGTCCTTTTTCCATCCATGACATCATCTCCCCAGACAGTAATTTGGATCTACTTGCATATCAGATTTCAAGCTCAGGGGGAAAACAAAACTAGTATAGCTGCAGGCCCTTTGGAATATAACTAAAATATGCCTAATAGCTATCTACAAAACAGAGACTAGCGATGCCTCCCCCCACTAACTCTTCATCTGCACTATCCCATCATTTAGGTTCGTGATTAGTCAGCAACTTGTTTGGCTTTATATGTTAACTCTCTTTTCAGCCACCAGGTTCCAGATGCTAGCATGATGCCAACCAGACTTCTTTGGACAGACCACCCATGTGACCTGGAACTCTGATTCCGAAGAACCCCAACCCACTAGAGAAAGAGAGAGGCAGGCTGAAAGTATGGATTGTCCTATCAAAGCCCAAGTTCAGTGGGGAAGTAATTACAGAAGCCAGACCTTCCCCCTCTGCATCCCACAATGACCTTGTCCATACTCCCAGAGGGTTCAAGAAAAGGAAAGTTATCATGGATATGGAGTTCTGGTGGTGGGGACTGTGTGGAGTTGTATCCCTTTTATACTATTGTCTTGTCAGTGTTTCCTTTTTATAAATAAATAATAAAAAGAGATAATAAATAAATAAATATTTTAAAAACTGTCTTTTAAATCATTGCTTCATTAAAAACAACAACAACAAAAAAGATTAACATTTCTGATGTAGGGGAACTTCCCCCAAGATATAGGACATCTGTAGCATATAATAAATGTTAGTTTTGTTTTTGTTTTAGTGAAGCAATGATTTACAAGGCAGTTTTTTTTTTTAAATAGTACAAGCCTCCTTTGTAGTGCTTTAGTGGGATGTTTTCAGAGTTAATGAACAAGTCATACATCTGCATCCACAGAGGGAAATCTCCTTAATTTCCAAGCCTATCCTAAAGTCATTTTTTTATCTTAATCTCTTCAGAGAGTTTAAGCTTGCAATAGATAAACTCTTTCAGCCCCACAAAAACACCTAAGGCAAAGGATATGCAAGTACCTAGCTTCTTATATGGATAACAGAAATGAAGTGGGGGAAATAGAAATCATATTATAAATACACAACTTATCCTATTCAATTTCAAAGAGGCAATTAACAGAGAGGAGAATTATCAAATGTTATGGACAAGTTATCTCTAATCTAGATGAGGGAAAGTAGAGGAAATCTTATGGAAGAATTAATTATTGAGATGAAATCTGAGAGGTGAATAAAAGGGAAAGAGGTTATATTTGTAGATAGGGACTTTAATGGAATAACTAAAATTAAACAAATAATAGCAAAGAATTAACAAGGAAAAAGGAAGTGAAGTGGAATGCTAGTGTGTAAAGTGTCTTAAGAAAGAAGAACCATGCTTAAAATATTGGAATGAATTCCACATGTCTGAATATCACATTGAAAGATGAGCTGAAGAGTTACTTGTAGGTTATACTAAGGCAGAAGCTTTGAAACTAGAGTAAGGCATATGGATTTTACTTTACAAACCCCAAGTTAAACCATTTTAAGCCATGGGAAAACAAATTTCACCTTAAAAGATCATTATCATTTCAAAGTAGACATTGGAGGTAGAGGGTATCTGCTAGCTTTTGAACAGTACTAGAAATGGAATCATTATGAAACTCTTACAATAATTTTCCAGAGAAAATGATAGCAGTGTGACCTTGAGAAATGGCAGATAAAATATAGAAAAGTGGGCATACTTCAAAGATGTGAGGTTATACAATCTACTGAATGTGACAATATTTTATTTCATGGAATCCAAAACTCAATTGACTTAAAATCTATCATTTCATATTGCACAATGAAGGAAAACCTGTCAGTTAATAAAATACAACATACCATTGATTGTTGAGAGCACCACAGTTTCATAGAATTACAGAGGGAAATGTGCATTGTGGAATTAATGAAATTCAGTAGATTGATGGGATATATAGGGAGAGGAATCAACTATGTGACAGGGAAGATGAGTAAAAATAGGAGTGAGTGAGTAAGTGAAATGGAAATGTAAAGAATGGTTAGACAATGCCTTAGAAATACTAATATAGATTCTGAACATGTTTCATGATTGTGTTATATTAAACTTTAAGTGCTGAGTAATATATTTGTATTGTATGGCTGGAGTTCAAGTAATCTTATGAATTTCATAAAGATTTGAAAAAATTGCATATTATGCATGCAAATAAAACTGATGTATGAAATAAAAACAAATACAAGTAGTAAAAAATAATTAACTAAAATAGATTTTTTTTGTTTCATCTGGCTTTAAAAATAAGTACCGGAGGGTTTCCCGGAAGATGGTGGACTGAGAAGCTGCTAGTGGCTGAGCTCTGATCACATCTCCTGGAAACGGCAGGATTTTCTGCCTTTAGCAGGCCAGCCAATAAGGGGTCCTAGCAGTGACACCAAGGAGGTGACTATAACTTAATTTGGGTTAAGAATTAGAGTAGGGGAAAAAAGGGGGAAAATTTTTTTTTCTTCCTTTTAATTTTCAAGCATACCTCCTCCCCCCCCCCATAACCAGTCCCTGGGGACCAGCTCCTAGCAGAATCCCTTGCTAGGAGCTCCTTTTCTTTACCAAATTCCTGTCCCACCAAGGAGTATCATTAATTCTAAATCTATACCATTCTGAAACCTCTGGCCTTTTTTCTTTCTAAGTAGCCAACCCCCCCACCTCACCCCGCATCGCTAATTAAATAATTAAAAATAAATACATTAAAAAAAAAACCTTTCCTTTCACTGCCCTTTTATGACTGTACTTTTTCTTATCTTTTTCTTTTTTCTCTCTCTCTCTTTTTTTATTTTTCTTTTTCTCATTCTTGTCATCCTTTCTTCCTTAATACTACAGCTTCCAAAGTCATAGCCCGTAGACCCCACACCACCAAACAGGGCGCTTTTTTGAATTCACTGATACACATTTGGGAATTTCCTTTCACTGATCTTTAATTACAGCTCTTTTTCTTATCTTTTCCCTTTCTCTCTCTTGTCTCTCTCTCTCTCTCTTTTTTTTAATCTTATCATACATTTCTTCCTTCTTCTTTGCCTTTCTGAATTTGTGAATTATTTTGGGGAAGAAATCGGACTCCAAGAGGACTCTCTATGTGTGTATCTCTGCTCTAGTTCCCTTTCCCCTCTTGTTACCCCTAGAATATACAGTGGATAGTAGATTTGCATAACTGTCTATTCTTGCTATCCTTTCTTTCTTTTCTCTTTCTTCACAGGGATTTGGTTACTATTTTTTCTTGGACTGGAGAAATTGTTTGGCTAACTGGTAACGATTAAACTACTTCAATACTTGCTTCAGTTGCTACTGTAATTCCTGAGGTTGGTGAATGCAATTGTCATAAAGGTATTTAGTACAGTGTTACTTGTACTCAAGACACAACAACTGAGGAAAAACAGAGCATAAAAAAAACACATAAATCAAAAAAATGGGTAGATCAAAAAAAATAAAACTGCTACTCCAATGAATGAAGACAAGAACCCAGAAGAAACTACAAATCAGCCAGAAGTAACCATAGATAAGAAAAGTATGCAAGCAATAATAAACTTATTAATCACAGAAATGAAAACAACATTGGAGGAAAGGAATGGCAGTATTTGGGAAACAACAGTTGAGAACCCCAAGGAAAATACTGATTATCTTGAGGCAATTAGAGAACTGAAAGCTGAAATAGCTGTAATGAAGAAAGAAGCTGAGGCAAGGGAAAGCAGACTAACAGAAGCAGAAAACAGAATTAGTCAGACAGAGGATGAGTTAGAGAAAACGAAGAAAGAGGTGAAAGAGCTTAAAAAGATATTGAGAGACACTGAAAACATCAACAGAGACATATGGGATGATCTCAAAAAAAGTAACATTCGTATAATTGGCCTGCCAGAGAAAGAGAGAAAGGGGAAGCAAACATTCTAGAGGAAATAATAGAAGAAAACTTCCCAGACCTGAATAACAGAAGGGATATCAAGATTCAAGAGGCCCAGAGAGTACCAAACAGAATCAACCCAGACCTGAAGACACCAAGACACATCATAGTCACAATGAGAAGAAGTAAGGATAAAGAAAGGATCCTAAAGGCTGCAAGAGAGAAACAAAAAGTCACATACAAGGGAAAACCCATAAGATTATCTGCAGACTTCTCCACTCAAACTCTAAAAGCCAGAAGTGAGTGGCAAGATATCTATCGAGCCCTGAATGAAAAAGGGTTTCAACCAAGGATAATATATCCTGCTACACTTTCATTCAAACTAGATGGAGGGATCAAAACCTTCTTAGATAAGCAACAGTTAAAGGAGGCAACCATCACAAGCCGGCCCTGAAAGAGGTACTAAAAGACCTCTTATAAACAAGAACATCACTATAATACTTGCAATATATCAGAGCAAACAAATTTTTTTTAGAACAATGGCACTACAATACATTAAATCCATAATATCAATAAATGTCAATGGCTTAAACTCACCCATCAAAAGGCACAGGGTGGGGGGATGGATCAGAAAACATAACCCAACCATATGCTGCTTGCAAGAATCCCATCTGTCACAACAAGATAAACACAGACTTAAATTGAAAGGATGGAAAACTATCATACAGGTTAACAGACCACAAAAAAAGGGCAGGAACAGCCATTCTCATCTCAGACACGATAGATTTTAAATTAAATAAAGTAATAAAAGATAGGCAAGGACATTACATAATTATTAGAGGATCAATCATCCAAGAAGACTTAACAATTATTAACATCTATACACCCAATGAGGGACCATCTAAATACATCAAGTACCTACTGAAAGAATTTCAAAAATACATCAATAGTAATACAATAATAGTGGAAGACTTCAATACCCCACTCTCACACTTAGACAGATCAACAAAGAAGAGAACCAATAAAGATACAAGAGAAATGAATGAAGAGATTGACAGACTAGACCTGTTAGACATTTTCACACTCCTCCACCCCAAAAAACTGGAATACACCTTCTTTTCAAATCCACATAACGCATACTCAAGGGTAGACCAGAATTTAGGCCACAAAGACAGCATCAATAAATTCAAGACCACTGAAATCATCCCAAGTATCTTCTCAGACCACAGTGGAGTAAAACTAACATTTAACAACAAACAGAAAATTATTAAAAGTCACAGAATTTGGAAACTAAACAACATACGCCTTAAGAACCACAGGGTCAGAGACTCACTCAAGCAGGAAATTCAAATGTTCCTGTAAACTAATGAAAATGACATGATAGTATACATGGAAAAAACCGAAGGAATCCAGCAAGAAGCTTTTGGAAATCATCAGGCAATACAGTAAGGTGTCAGGCTACAAAATTAACATTCAAAAGTCAGTGGCATTCCTCTATGCAAACACTAAGTTAGAAGAAATTGAAATCCAGAAATCAGTTCCTTTTTCTATAGCAACAAAAACAATAAAATATCTAGGAGTAAACCTAACCAAAGAAGTGAAAGACTTGTATACTGAAAATTTTCTTTGAGTTACTACTCAAAGACATTGAAAAAGACACAAAGAAGTGGAAAGATATTCCATGTTCATGGGTTGGAAGAATTAACATCATCAAAATGAATATATTACCTAGAGCCATCTACAAATTTAATGCTATCCCCATCAAGATCACAAGCACATTTTTTAGGAGAATAGAAAAAATGCTACAAATGTTTATCTGGAACCAGAAAAGACCTAGAATTGCCAAAACAATCGTGAGAAAAAAAACAGAACCGGAGGCATCACACTCCCAGATCTCAAACTGTATTATAGGGCCATTGTCTTCAAAACTGCTTGGTACTGGAACATGAACAGACACACTGACCAGTGGAATAGAATTGAGAGCCCAGAAATGAGGCCCCACACGTATGGACATCTAATCTTTGACAAAGGGGCCCAGACTATTACATGGGGAAAGCAGAGTCTCTTCAACAAATGGTGTTGGAAACAATGGGTTGAAACATGCAGAAGAATGAAACTGAATAACTGTATTTCACCAAATACAAAAGTAGATTCCAAGTGGATCAAGGACTTGGATGTTATACCACAAACTATCAGATACTTAGAGGAAAATATTGGAAGAACTTTTTTCCACATAAATTTTAAAGACATTTTCAATGAAACGAATCCAATTACAAGGAAGACTAAGGCAAGTATAAACCTATGGGACTACATCAAATTAAAAAGCTTCTTCACAGCAAAAGAAACCACTACCCAAACCAAGAGACCCCTCACAGAATGGGAGAAGATATTTACATGCCATACATCAGACAAGAGGTTAATAACCAACATATATAAAGAGCTTGCCAGACTCAACAACAAGACAACAAATAACCCCATCCAAAAATGGGGGAAGGACTTGGACAGAATATTCACCACAGAAGAGATCCAAAAGGCTGAGAAACACATGAAAAAATGCTCCAAGTCTCTGATTGTCAGAGAAATGCAAATCAAGACAACAATGAGATATCACTTCACTCCTGTGAGAATGTCATACATCAGAAAAGGTAACAGCAGCAAATGCTGGAAAGGGTGTGGAGACAGAGGAACCCTTTTACATTGCTGGTGGGAATGCAAATTAGTCCAGCCTCTGAGGAGAGCAGTCTGGAAAACTCTCAGAAGGCTAGACATGGACCTTCCATATGATCCAGTAATTCCTCTCCTTGGGTTATACCCCAAGGACTCCATAACACCCAACCAAAAAAAGATGTGTACTCCTATGTTCATAGCAGCACAATTCATAATAGCTAATACCTGGAAGCAATCCAGGTGCACAACAACAGATGAGTGGCTGAGAAAGCTGTGGTATATATACACAATGGAATACTATGCAGATATCAAGAACAATGAACCCACCTTCTCTGACCTATCTTGGACAGAGCTAGAAGGAATTATGTTAAGTGAGCTAAGTCAGAAAGATAAAGATGAGTATGGGATGATCCCACTCATCAACAGAAGTTGAGGAAGAAGATCTGAAAGGGAAACTAAAAGCAGGACCTGATCAAATTGTAAGTAGGGCACCAAAGTAAAAACCCTGTGGTGAGGGGTAGACATGTAGCTTCCTGGGCCAGTGGGGGGTTGGAGTGGGTGGGAGGGATGGGTCACAGTCCTTTGGTGGTGGGAATGGTGTTTATGTACACTCCTAGCAAAATGTAGACATATAAATCAGTAGTTAATCAATATGAGAGGGGGAAAATCAATTGTATGTCTCAAAGTTTTTCAAAACACAAACTGAATCTTTTCAATATATAGGCTGTGTATTTGATATGCGGACTCCTTCAAAAGCCTAGACCAAGTAGATCAGAAGCACCCAATAGCACAGCTATATACAATATACTGGATACTGTACAGAAAAACCATAACAAAAGGACTTTTCAAAGTTAACCCAATTACCAAATAATGTGATGATAACATTAACTATCCATTGTCTTTTTGAACCCTAAGACAGCAGGAACCTCACGTCTCCACTATAGAGCCCCTTCTTCCCCCAGTCCTGGAACCCTTGGATAGGGCCCACTTTCCCGTTTGCCTCTCCCAATCCATATCAAATAATATTGCATCCGCCGATCACAACCTAACCAATGCAATGACTGCCAGCTCAACATGGTTCACCTCAGACTGTGTCCAGAGACTTCACGTGTGGAATGACAACCCTTCAGCATCATTACTCGGGTGAGACCTGTCTTTTTATAGTACACTCTAATTTCATCTCAGGTGGTTCACTTTCTAACATAGTCCCAAAACCTAGATATACACCAGTTTCTGTGAGAGAGAGCTTATGTTCACACATATCCATAAACTACTGCAAAATATATACCTGAAATCAGAAATACACTAGAGTTTGCAGTGAGTACCTCCCTAACACTTCCTCTCCACTATTCCAAGCTTTGGGTTCATGATTGCTCAACAATTTGTTTGGCTTGCTATGTTAACTCTCTTTTCAATCACCAGGTTCCAGATGCCACCAGGATGCTGGCCAGGCTTCCCTGGATTGAAGACCCCACCAATGTGTCCTGGAGCTCAACTTCCCCAGAGACACACCCTACTAGGGAAAGAGAGAGGCAGACTGGGAGTATGGACCGACCAGTCAACGCCCATGTTCAGCGGAGAAGCAATTACAGAAGCCAGACCTTCTACCTTCTGCAACCCTCAATGACCCTGGGTCCATGCTCCCAGAGGGATAGAAAATGGGAAAGCTATCAGGGGAGGGGGTGGGATATGAAGATTGGGTGGTGGGAATTGTGTGGAGTTGTACCCATCCTACCCTATGGTTTTTTTAATTAATCCTTTCTTAAATAAAAAAAAAAAATTAAACCTTTAAAAATGAAAAAAAATAAGCAAGTACCAATTATAGAGGCTAAAGTTAAAACTTATCCTCTGTAGAGAAGGCAAGACATTTGATGCTGTGAAAAAAATAATAAATTACAAAAGAACAAGCTTACTGAAGATATTAATGGTGTAAAACATAAGGATTAATGAAGTAATTAAAATCATTGGAAACAAGCTCTGTCTAATCAGTAAATTAATCAACATATATGGAAATTTGTATAATCTTTGATTGTTTTTTTATTTTACTTCAGTATAAACTCTGCTGTATTACTTCTTCAATGTAATTATTTGAGAAATATAGATCATAAGGAAATAGAAAATCTTGTCAATAAAAACCTGTTTACATATATGTTATTTAATTAGTTATATTTTCCCTTTACTCCAAAATATACTAAAAGTCATACATAACCTCTAAGTGGCTATATTTGAAGATAAGGATTTTTAAAGAAACAGCTAAAGTTAAACAAAGTAATAAAGTTGGAGCACTAGTTCAATTAGTCTGATGTCTTTATGACAACATGAATAGACATCAGGTGAGCAAGAACTACAAGGGGACACAGTGGGATACCAACACCTTATTTTAGTATTCCAGGACTGTGAGATAATAAGTTTATTTTCCTTAAGTCAATCAAAGAAGAGAGCATAAGAAAGGAGAAAATGTGTGAGGAAAAGAGGGAAGAAGGAAAAGTAATGTTGCTAAATTTCCACTCATAGATTACAGTAATGGCTAAGCGTCACAGGCTCTTTCTTCTTAAGTTAGAGTTTAATATTTAATTAAGAGTGAACTTCAAATGTTCTGATTTTAGTTTAAATGGCTTTTATTAATATTTTAAATTTTGTGTATAAGCCAGAGAAATTCTAACTAAAATTATTCTAAGTATTCATCTTAATACCTAGACTGCTTAATTAACTTGCACGTTATATTGTTAGATATAAAATTCTTGGCAGGAAATTAGGGTTGCTTTTTAAAGTACCAAAATATAGCAAGATATTTTTGTTATTTTTTTATTGATAGAAACTTTTCTTACCCTGACATTTTAAAATCTATACTGTCTCACTGGTCAATTAACTAATCATGAACCTTAGAACTTCCTTTTTACTGACTCAGCACATGCAGCTGTATAATTATTAAGTCAAAACTAGTTTCTATCTTTTTGAAAACTTCAAGTAAATATCCTATAAGTATATAGGATAAATTTATAATGTTGATTTGTAATTATTAAGAACTTGACACTACATTTTAAGACTTTTTTGTGTAAGACATGTATAATTTGCTACAAGCAGATCACTTTTAAAAGTAATATAGGATCAGTTCAGTTGCACATAGTTCCCATGAAAAGGGAATATATTTTGTATATAGCATATAAACAAGGCATTTACACTTGGATAACTCTCAAATCTTCACTCGGAATTTCCATATTATGCAGTTACATAATGTAATTTTATTGTACTATTTGCTGTATTCATTTGGTATATTCACTGCTATAGCCTATGTCTGACAACATCAAACACTTTGGGAAAAAAATTCTGCTATTCTTGTTGGGTACTCACATAAAAACATTTATTGTATATACTTTTTAGCCTGAACATTCCTTACTTAAGATATAAAAGAGCATACACTGAAAGAGAACACTACCTAGTTTTCAGAATAGGCTATTTCTTTTCTTTTTTTAATTTATTTTTTATTTAAGAAAGTATAAATTAACAAAACCATAGGATAGGAGGGGTACAACTCCACACAATTCCCACCACCCAATCTCAATATCCCATCCCCTCCCCTGATAGCTTTTCCATCTCTATCCCTCTGGGAGCATGGACCCAGGGTCGTTGTGGGTTGCAGAAGGTGGAAGGTCTGGCTTCTGTAATTGCTTCCCCGCTGAACATGGGCATTGACTGGTCGGTCCATATTCCCAGTCTGCCTCTCTCTTTCCCTAGTAAGGTGTGTCTCTGGGGAAGCGGAGCTCCAGGACACATTGGTGGGGTCTTCAGTCCAGGGAAGCCTGGCCGGCATCCTGATGGCATCTGGAACCTGGTGGCTGAAAAGAGAGTTAACATACAAAGCCAAACAAATTGTTGAGCTATCATGGACCCAAAGGTTAGAATAGTGGAGAGGAAGTGTTGGGGGGGGTACTCACGCAAACTCTAGTGTACTTCTGCTTTCAGGTATATATTTTGCACTAGTTTATGGATGAGTGTGAACATATGCTCTATCTCAGAGAACCTGGTCTATATCTAGGTTTTGGGACTTGGAAAATTAATTGTATGTCTCGAAGTTATTAAAACACAGACTGAGTCTTTTCAATATATAGGCTGTGTATTTGATATGCGGGCTCTCTCAAAAGCCTAGACCAAGTAGATCAGGAGCAACCAATGGCACAGCTACATACAAGATACTGGGTACTATACAGCAAACTCTAACAAAAGGACTTTTCAAAGTTAACCCAATTACAAAATAATGTGATGATAACATTAACTATCCATTGTCTTTTTGAACCCTAAGACAGCAGGAACCTCACATCTCCACTATAGAGCCATATTTCCCCCAGTCCTGGAATATTAGGATAGGGCTCACTTTCCAGCATGTCTCTCCCAATCCATATCAAATAATATTGCATCTGCCGATCACAACCTAACCAACACAACAATTGCCACCTCAACATGCTTCACTTCAGACTGTGTCCAGAAACTACACGTGTGGAATGACAACCCTTCAGCTTCATTACTCGGGTGAGACCTTTCCTTTCATAGTATTCTCTAGGCTCTCTATTTCTTGTTTCTGGGTTTGGGAATTATGTAAAGATTCCTGAATGAGTGAAAGCTTAAAATAACAGACCTACTGAATGAAATTGTATTGGAACAAGACTGTTAAGTAGCTGAAGCTTAGTTTCTCATCTCTCAAGATAAAAACGGGATATTATAAAGTCTGTCAAATGATTCTGAGCTGGTGGGCAGGTAAGTTGAAAAAAAGGATATATAACTTTTGCTTCGATCTCATGTTTTCTATATTGTATTTTCTTTAATGTGAACATTATTTGCCTTAGAAAACAAAACAGTTTTGTAAATGGCAGACAACCTGAAACATATTATTCATAAAACAATAAAGAAATTAATTTGTGTCTTCAGAGAGCTGTAAAAATTAAGACAATGGTTTAAATTGTCTTCCTATGAAAGCAAGGAATGAAGTAAAGGCTTGGCCCTGAGGAATTTGCTTGAAAAGTTGTCTCAGGGAGCAATAGTAATGGCCAGGCAGACTATAAAACAGTGAAGAATGTGCCCCAAGCCTGTTGGCACCAGGCTGAATTACATCATTAGCTTTCATGGGTCTCCAACTTGCTCATGCAGATCTTAGGGCTTGTTTTCTGGACAACCCAAATAAAACAGTATCCTCAGTGGCCCTGCCCTCATTGAATCATGGTCTCTGAATTGCCCATCCACTGTAACCTCCAGACATTCAGTGTCTCTAGTCTTCTTAGTCCTCTACTGTGCACTTTTTATAGTTCTATGTCTTATACCAACATGTGTAAGTATAACCTAGTGATACTGATTTCCTCCTTCAACATCATGAAGAAATCACTTAGTTTTTGCCTTGAAAGTTGTGCTTTAGGTGGTGCACCTGGTTGAGCACACACATTACAGTGTGCCAGGACTGATCCAAACATACAGGGTGGAAGTTTCACAGGCATTCAGTGCTGCTAATCTCTCTCTCTCTCTCTCTCTCTCTCTCTCTCTCTGCCTCCCTCTCCCCTCTCAGGTTCTTTCTGTATCTATCCAAAGTAAATAATTTTTAAAAAGAATATTTTAAAAAGTTGTGTATTCAAGCATCTCACTGTCTTGTAAGACAGCCTAACCTATCTCCGAGAAACCATTAAATTTTTTCTCTTTGCTGTATTCCGAAATGTGTTTTCCTTTTTGACCTCTTACTACTTTGACCTATATGGAGCAACATGAAGTCTAATCCTTCATCATAATAACTCAAAAACTAGAAAATAGAACCTACATCTTTCCTTCAAGTTAAATACACCTCCTGCTTACTCATATACTTTACTGTTCTCAATTCTCTTATATTCTCCCTTTAACACAGGTCTCAGTGATTCTTTGGCCCTATTAAGAACTGTTATCCTGAAACAAGCAGAATTTAGTCATAGTCTAATCAGGACAAAATGAAGAGAGACCATTCTAATATGTAATGAATTCTATAGCTCTTTGATTATCTCTGTGTGAGACTTGAATTTACAGAATATTTCAGCTATCACACAAAACCTCATCCTCAAGTGAGATAACTGACTTTGGTCCTATGAGCTACTATTTTTCCCAGTTGATATTATTTTAATGATGGTAACATTCAACCCTTTTTTTCTTCATTGGGGGATTAATGGATTACAGTGCTATTGTTGACACATAAGTACAATTTCTCATCTCCGTGGAACAGGTTTCTGAACCTATATAATATAGAATAGTATATATAAACCTATAGTCTATAGAATTATTTGATTTTATCCAATGTAGCCAAGCAACTAAAGAGACATTAGAATAACCCTATTTCTGCTAGGTCTAGTATTATATGCAAACCCTTTGGACCAGGCATGTCTTTTCACAGATGGATATAAAAAAATAAATGCCATGTTATTAACTACTGTAGAAAATGTCTAGACTGAACTAAATGTTGTATTTTGCTTGGCAAGAGTTATATTTTTTTATGATAGATAACTAAATTTTGTTATGATAGATAACTAAATCACTAAATTTAATCAAAGTTACAAATAATATTCAAATCACATTCCTGGTAATATTACCAGTAATAGTCAATATTCTCTGTATGCTACCTCTAAAAGTACTAATTCACTTAGATAGTTGTTGATAATAGTACAAAGTAATTTGTTTTAATCATTTGTGATGTTGGAATAGTTTTAGATCTCCAGAAAATTTGCAGAGATAATACAGAGAAGTTACATAAATTGTCACCCAGACTCCCACATTAAAACACCTTAAATTAAAGTTAGCAAAATAGCTGACTTGGATATAGTACTTGCTTTGTCATGCATATTACCAAAGTTTGAGCCCTGCCTTCATTGTATTGAAGGAAGGCTTTATGCTGTGGTGTCTTTCCCTTTGTCTATATTCCTATCTTCCTATCTGAAAAAGTTATCCTGGAGCAGTGAAGTACCTATGATGTAAATAAATAAATGCTACATTAGTTGTACATGTGTTAAATCACTAAAATAATATTAACACATTATTGTTAACGAGTGTTCATATTTAATTCAGATTTCACTGATTTTACCCTGATGTCCTCTGTCTGTTCCAGAATCTCATGCAAGAGATCACATTTCATTTTATCAATTTCCCTAAACTCCTCTTGGCAGTAAGACCTTCGAATAGGCTGCTCATGTTTTTATGACCTTGGACAGTTTTGTAGTTCTGATATTATTATTTTGTAGGCTACTCCTCAAATGGGAATTACCTGATGGTTTTCCTCATAATTAGACTGAGTTTATGAGTTTGGAGGATGACGACTATAGTGATAAATAAGTTGCCATTCTCATTACTTGTCAAGGGTATATAATGTGATTTATCACTATTAATCTTGACTTTGATCAGCAGGCTGGATGATCACATTGATTGATAATATAAATATTTATTTATTTATTGAATAGAGACAGAAAATTTGAGAGGGAGGGGGAGATAGAGAAGTAGAGAAAAAAGAGAGAGACACCTGCAGCATTCTTTCACCACTTGTGAAGCTTCCTACCTGCTGCTAAGGGCTAAAGGCTTGAACCCAGATCCTTGCACATTTAACTAGGTGCACCAACATTAGTGCCATCCATTGCTAATTTAAAGAGCCTAAATTAGAACTAATTTTGATTTAAACAAATTCTTACATTTTGACTGATTTTGAGGTTGCTTCATATCATAAAACTTCATTTATATTACTATCTTGAAAATCAGGGCTACCGTTTTTATACAGTGTGTTAAAAGATACATAGTACTTTAACAAAAAAAAAAAGAATCATATAAACAATTTAAGACCAGTGTCAGGATTCAATCAGTTAACAATTTTGAAACATTAAATATTTAGACTATATATATATATATATATACATATATATATATATATACAGAACTAAAATCTAAGTAGTAAAGGAACTTGAAACATTCCATCTATTTCCCACCTGACTTACTGAATTAATAGAGATTTATAAGATTAAAGTTAATACAAATAGACTTTCTTTTTAATTTTATTTATTTATTAGATAGAGACAGAAATTTAGAGGGGAAGGAGGAGATAGAGAGTGAGAGACAGAGAAAGACACCTGCAGCCCTGCTTCACCACTTGTGAAGCTTTCCCCCACTGCAAGTGGGGACCAGGACCTTGAACTTGGGTCCTTGCACACTACAAAGTATGCACTTACCCAGGTGAGCCACTGCCTGGCCCCACAAATAGACTTTCACACCATTCTCATGATCAAAGGTCTATATCACCACCCCCAAACCTTTATGGTGAACTTGAACCCCTGCCCACCAGTCCAAGTTCTGTTTGTGTTTCCCTTCCTCTTATTTCTCAACTTTTATCTGTGACTGAGATGACCGCATATTCAATCTTCTCTTTGGATTATTTCACTTACCATGATTCCTTCAAGCTCTAATCAAGATGGGGTAAGAATGTAAATTCATTATCTGTAATAGCTGAATAATATTCCGTTGTGTGTATATACCACAACTTTCTCAGCTACTCATTCATTATTAGACACCTTGGTTGCTTCCACATTTTGACTATTACAAATTGGGCTGCTGTGAACATAAGTATACAAACATATCTTTGGATTAGGTGTGTTTGATTCCTTAGGCTTTAACCCTAGGAGAGGACTGCCTTCTGATAGTTCTCTAGACTGCTCTCCACGAGCATTGGACCAAATTACATTCCTATCAAATTATAGGAGAGTTCCTTTTTCCCCCACAACCTCTTCAGCATTTGTTGTTACTGCCATTTCTGATATATGGCATTTGCACAGGAGTGAAGTGATATCTCAGTGTCTTAATTTACATTTCCCTGACATTCAGTGACTTGGAGCACTTTTTCATATGTCTGTTGGCATTTTGGACCTTTACTTTGGTGGATATTCTGTTCATACCCTTTCCCTATTTTTGGATGGGGCCATTTTTTTTATTATTGAGTTTGTTGAGCTCTTTATATATTTTGGTTGTTAACATCTTGTCTGATGTGTGGCATGTAAAGATCTTCTGTGCAATAAGGGGTCTATGTTTGGATAGTGGTTTCTTTTGATGTACAGAAGCATTTCAATTTAATGTCCCATGGGTTTATTTTTGTTTTAGTCTTTCTTACAATTGGATTTGTGTCTTTTAATATCCCTATAAAATTTAGATGGAACAGTATTCCAGGGAGCAGGTGGTGGCACACCTGGTTGAAAGCACATGTTACAATGAGCAAGGACCTGTATGCAGAAAGCTCTGGAAGTGGTGAAGCAGTGTTGCGGGTGTCTCTGTCTCTCTCCCTCTCTATTATGCCCTTTCCTATTGATTTATGGCTGTCTCTACCCAATAAATAAAGGCAATAATATTTTTTTAAAAAATAAAGAGTTCCGCAAATATTTTCCTCTAAGTATTTGATAGTGTCTGGTCTAATATACAAGTCCTTGATCCATTTGGAGTTTACTGTTTTGTTTTGTTTTGTCTTCAGGGTTATCGATGGGGCTCATTGCCTGCACTACAAAATCAGTGCTTCCGCAGACCATTTTTTTCCTTTTTTTCTTTTGTTGCCCTTGTTATTGTTGCTATTGTTATTAATATTGCTATTGTTGGATAGGACAGAGAGAAATAAAGAGAGGATGGGAAGACAGAGAGAAGGAGAGAAAGATAAACACCTACAGACCTGCTTCACCACTTGTGAAGCAAGGCCCCTGCAAGTGGGGAGCCTGGTGCTTAAACAGGGATCCTTACGCCATCCTTGCATTTCACACCATGTGTGCTTAATGCTGCACTACCACCCCGACTCCTGGAGTTTACATTTTATTTGGTGAAATGTAGTGGTTCATTTTTGTCCTGCATTTTTCAAATTTTGTCAAGACCATTTGTTGAAGAGCCTTTCTTTTTCTCCATTTAATAGTTTGGCCCCCTGCTTGTCAAAAATTAAATATCCATAAGTAAGGGGGCTTATTTCTGAGCTATCAGTTCTGTTTCACTTTTCAGTGTATCTATTTTTGTTCCAGTACCAGGAAGTTTTGATTATGATAGTCCTACAAGCTGGAAAAGGGGGAAAGACTGGCTCCTTTAATAGTGGCCCTTTTTGGTCAATACCAGGGCACCTCATGACCTGGAGTCCTAATCAGGAATCCTTGGATTTCCCCATAGATACTATGGGCCTGCGCCTCTAGTAGATCCCTCTCTCTATCATAACTGGTCACTTTTACCAGGAACATCATAACATGAATCCTCTTGTGGGCTATTTTAGGACCTGAACCTCACTATAAATTCCAAAGGGAGGCTGGGTCATACTACAATGCCTCTCAAGGAAGACTACTCATGAAATGAGTACAGCCAAGAATGCCCCAGCTGTGACCATAGATTGCAAGCTAAAATTAATAGGGATACAGAGGTTGTACAAGCTTTTGTATTAAATATGAACATATATTATATATTTAGACCCTGGGTCAGATCAGTGTAGTAAACTGCTCATTGTACTTGAATATTTTCTCCAAGTTTGGGATCTACTCTCTTCTCTGATCCAGCTTTCTAGTTCTAGTCTCAAGTCTGGCACCATCTTCCTAGTTTTAGTCCACTTCCATGTTAACTATCCAGCTCAAGCAGTGATCATTAAAGTCATGATCCACTAGGAACACACCTAAAATAGACTCCTAGTTTCTTTCAGCCCATATATCCCTATTCTCATCTGCTCTATTCTTACTTTTTGGTTCCTGTTTATTAAACTTTTTTTTCTGCTTCACATCTTGTTGCCTTTCAGCCACCAAGTTGTAGATTATACTGTGATTATATCCTGAACTCTCTGGGCAGATGACCTCACCAATAAGTTCCACAGTCTCACCTCACAAGAGCTCTAGACTACTAGGAAAAGATAAAAACAGGCTGGGGGTATGGATCAGTCCATGTCCAGTGGAGAAGCAATTACAGAAGATAGAACTCCCACCTTCTGCATCCCAAAAACATTTTGGCCCATATTCCTAGTGGGGTGAAATGTTAGTGAAAGAAGTTTCAGAAATTCAATTCCATCAAGACCCAACAAGTAGACAAAAGGAAGAACACTTGGAAATAATAATAGGTATAGGTGAGACTTAGATAGAAAGAGAATGTAGGACCAGAAAAAATGGGCAGATCTATATAGATATGTAGTTATAGAAATAATAGTTAACCCATATCTGTGACCTTGGGAAAACTAATGCAGTTTCCAGTAAATAGGGACACAGAACTCTGATTGTGGGATTGGTGTTGAATTATATCCCTGTTATCTTATAGTTTTATAAATAAATATTAAATTTCTAATAAATAAATACATAAAAATATACACAATCACCAGAAAAACATTTTTATTATTATTTAGCCTCTCACGTAATTCTATCAACACAGACAGAATTATATGATCCATTAAACTGTTCTAGTTTCTGTAAGAAATGAAATTCTCCTCATGAATGCAGCACTTTGGCAGCCTATTCTCATACATCTGTCTCAGGGGTTTAGTTAATCAAAAAGATCTCTTTTGGTATGCTGATAAAATCAGGTAATAAATTCCAATTCATGAAACCTCTTCAGAGGCAAGTAGGAAACCTCCCATAGAGAGAGGCCTATAATGTTCCTCTTCAGCACTAAACATGATCATTTAAAAGCTTAATTTTCCCACTTGAACTTGTTCAGTAGCTAGCTTCTATGCTCCCAATAGTAGAAAAATTGAATAAGATTATTAAAAAATTCTTCTAGAAATTTATTAATATTTCTCATTTATAAATTTTCATGATATCCTTTCTAGTACTCTACATTTGACATAATTTACTCATTCTTTTGTACCTATTCTAATTATATACTATTGTCTATGATGGAGTACTCTTCTGAGTACAAAATATAAAATATACCATTTTAATATTGTACATTAACATATTTAATGAAAAAATAGATATCTGTATTTCTAAAAGCCCTCTATGTGTTCAGAACACTTTGAAGGAATGCACTTAATTCAGAGAAAAGTAGGTCAAATCTTCTAAGATCATATTCTAATCAAATAGCTATTCTGCTATTTATTTTATAACTCTTTCTCTCCTTACCAAAATTACATAACTTTTATGCTAATAATCATTATATTTTTCATCTCTTCTATGTGGATTTGTGTTGTTAGAGTAAAAATAAAAATATTTCACTTTCAGAATGCATTTTTGATCTTTAATATATGCACTTTGATTATTTTTATAACAGATTCTAGGAAGTTAAATAGAAATATATTTCTTTAATTCCCATGTCTCATATTGGGTTCTACAAATGCTTGAATATAAGAGATGTAAACAAAGGTTTCTGAACCCTATCAAACATGCAATACATTTCAAGTGTCTAGTCAGTTTCTTGGATAATGTTATAGTCCTACTAGAGTGCATTCAAATTGGAATGAAGGCTGAGAAATGGGATGACATAGCTTGGGTGCAGCTCTCATTCACTACATATCACTATCTGCTGAGAGAACCAGGCACTGCAGCAGTGTATCCATCACAAGGAAATAGTGCAAACCGAAAATGGAGAGATTGATTGAGAATTTATATTAAATCTTTTTATAAAGATTTATTTGGTTGTTTGGTTGACTATCTTCATGTGAGAAAAATAGAGACAACAGATCATTGTTACTCTGGGGTATTGGGGTACATAGGATTGAACCTGGAACCTCTGGAGCCTTAGGCATGAAAGTCTGGTGCAATATATCCAAAAGCTTTATATAAATTTTAGCTTTAAATAATTTATTCATCAGTCATTGTAAAATAAGTATAACTGTCTTTGTAGTTGTGAAGGAATGGAAGCATCCTAAATGCCAATTGACAGATGGTTATATAAAGAAGCTGTGGGACATAAATTCAATAGAACATTGCTTTGCAATTAAAAAAGTATGATATTGTGTCCTGAAGGACACAGTGAATAGAACTGGAGGTGATTGTGTTTAGTGCAGTAAGAAAAGATGTAATGATTTTCTTCATATATAGAATATAGGAAATTGAAACTCATGAACTGGCAAAAAGAAAAAGAGGAGAGAGAAAGGAAAAGGAAAAGAGGGGAGAGGAGGAGAGGAAGAAAAGGAAAAATTATCAAACTGTCTCTAAGAGTTATGAGAATTATGTTAGTTATCTTTTGGGGCAAGGAAGATGTTGTCACAGAGCTTAGGTGGTGGGTGCAGTGTAGAACTATACTTCTGTAATCTTATAATCACGTAAGCCACTATAAAATTATTAATAAAAATGAAATAAAGATAATTGTGCTTAACATGAATCCAAATACTACTCAATACTGTGCTTCTTTTTTGTATTTTTGATAAATTTTATTTAATCTTTATAACAGATGAATAAAATTGTTTATTCAGTTTTGTTATTTGATGCCGAACAGACCTCCCTGGACATACAACCCCACCAATGTGTCCTGGAGCTCCACTTCCCCAGAGGCCTTCCCCACTAGGGAAAGAAAGGCAGGCTGGGAGTATGGATCGACCATTCAATGTCCATGTTCAGTGGAGAAGCAACTACAGAAGCCAGACCTTCCAGCTTCTGCATCCCACAATGACCTTGGGTCCATATTCCTGGACTGTTAAAGAATAGGAAAGCTATCAGGGGAGGGGATGGGATACAGAGTTCTGGTGGTGGTAATTGTGTGGAATTGTACCCGTCTTATCCTATGGTTTAGTCAATGTTTCCTTTTTATAAATAAAAAATTTTGTAAAAAGAAAAAAAAACAAATTTGTTATTAATAATATGTTACCAGATTATAAGATTACAATGTACACTTCCATATACCACACACACCGCCAAAAATCTGTGTCCCCATCCTTCCACCTCCCAATGATAAGCACCATACTTCTCACAAGTTTTAGAAAAACTTTGCTTGCTTCTGGTTTTGTTCTTGTTTATTTATTTTGTTTTGTTTTGTTGGCAAATTCATGTGCTTTAGATCTCTACATTCCACATATGAGTGAAACTTCATGGCAGTTGTCTTTCATCTCTATTTGTTTCACTATGCATAATGACCATCCACTTTGTCCCAAAAGACACAATATCATCTTTTTTTTTTCCCCTCAGGGGAGAGCATGAACACATTCCCTCAATACCACAAATTATGCAGTCGAGTTTCCCACATTTGGGGAAATTGCAGGAGTCAGCACATCCGGAGTGCAATGAATAAGCCTCTCCCAGGGAAAGCCACCTTTGTGATCATGGTATCTCCTCTGCCAGGTAGTAGTATCACAATATTATCTTTTTAATTACGGAGTAGTATTCCATAAAATATAGACTCCATAACTTCTTTAGCCAGTCATCTGTTGATGGGCATTTAGGTTGCTTCCACTCTGGCTATTTTAATAATGCAACTATGAACATAATTAGTGTCTGAGTGTCCATTGGGTAAATACCTAAGAGTGGTATTGCTAGATCATAAGAAAATTCCAGTTTTATTTGTTTAAAGATGCTTCATACAATCTTCCAAAGATTGTACTTTGTTTTCAATGTGTAGAAGCTTTTTAGTTTCATGTAATCCCATTTAATTAATCTTGTTTTCGTTCCATTCCCCATACCCAGGGAGTTGAATCTTCAAACACATCTTTGATATGAATGTCCTGCAAAGTTTTACTGACATTTCCTTCTATAAATTTTAGTTTCTGGTCTTATATATAGATTTTTTTGCCTCCAGTGTTATCTCTGGGACTCGGTGTAATGCCTGTACCACAAATCCACTGCTCTTAAAGGCCATGTTTCTCATTTTTGTTGCCCTTGTTTCTGTTATTACTGTTATCATTGACATTGCTGTTGTTGTTGTTGTTGGATATGACAGAGACAAATTGAGATAGGAAGGTGAGACAGAGAAAGGAAAAGAAAGACAGACACTTGCAGACCTGCCTCTCTGCCTGTGAAGTGATCTCCCGGGAGCTCAAACCGGGATCCTTCCACAGATCTTTGCACTTTGCCATGTGTGCTTAACCCGCTATGTTACTGCCCAGTACCCTATCCAGATCTTAATCTATTTTGGTTTGACTTTGATGTATGGTGTTAGGTGGTAGTTTAGTTTCACTTTTCTGAATGTGGCTGTCCAATTTTCCCAGTACCATCTATTCAAGATACCTTCTTTATCCTATTGAATGGTTTTGGCCCCTTCATCGTATATTAGATTGTTGTATACATGTGGGCTCATTTCTGGGCTTTTGATTCTGTTCTCTTGATCCAAGTGTCCATTTTTTGTTCCAGTATCATGCTGTTTTGATTACTATCACTTTGCAGTATAAACTGAATTCAGGAGTGTGATACCTTCATATTTTTCCTTTTTTCTCAGACGTGCTTTGACAGTCATGACCTTTTGTAGTTCCACAAAAAATTTTGGACCCATTATTCAATTTGCTTGAAAAGTGCCATTGGTATTTTGATAGAGATTACATTGACATTGTAGATTGATTTTGGTAAAATGACCATTTTAATGATGCTTATTCTTCTAATCCACGAACAAGGAATGTTCTTTCCACTTCTGTGTGTCTTCTTCAATTT
This sequence comes from Erinaceus europaeus, assembly GCF_950295315.1. Taxonomy (NCBI): domain Eukaryota; kingdom Metazoa; phylum Chordata; class Mammalia; order Eulipotyphla; family Erinaceidae; genus Erinaceus; species Erinaceus europaeus. The sequence continues at coordinate 80,491,749 of NC_080163.1, forward strand.
CTTTTAGCAATGTCCTATAGTTTTTGCCATGAAGGTCCTTCATCTCCTTTATGAGATTCATCCCAAGGCATTTTATCTCTTGGGGTTCTATAGTAAATGGTACTGAGACTTTTATTCCCCTTTCCTCTGACTTTGTATATAGAAATGCCACAGATTTATGTGTACTGATACCACAGATTTATGTGTCTGCTACTCTACAGGATTTACTAATATTTCCAGTAGTTTTTTAGCAGTCTTTGGAATTCTCTAGGTATAATATCTTATCATAAGCAAAGAATCATAGTTTCTTTTTTTTTTCCAATCACATGCCTTTGATAGTTCTTTCTTGTCTGAATACAGTGGTGAGGACATCGAGAACATCACAGCAGGACACATCTGTCTGGTTCCTGCTTTTCGGGGGAAATCTTTCAGCTTTTCCCCATTAAGAATGACTTTAGCCATGGATTTGTCTTAAATGGTCTTTAATGTATTGAGGAATGGTTCCTCTATTCTCAGTTTCTGGAGGACCTTTATCTTAAATGAGTGTTATATCTTGTGGAGTGCCTTTTCAGCATCAATTAAAATGACCATGTGATTTTTATCTTTCTTTTTGTTGCTATGATGAATTACATTGATTGATTTGTGGATGTTGGCCCATCCCTGTCTCCCAGGAATTAATCTCACTTGGTGTTGACAAAGCATTTTTGATATGTTGTTGGATTTGATTTGCCAATATTTTGTTCTGAATATTTGTATTAATGTTCATCAGAGTTACAGGTATATAGTTTTATTTTTGGATATAGTCCCTTCCTACTTTGGGGATCAAAGTGATGCTCACCTCATAGAATGTGTTTGATAGTGTTTGCCCTTCTATTTTCTGGAATAGCTTGGGGGTGAATGGGTATTAGTCCTTCTTTGAAAGACTTATGGAATTCATTAGTAAAGCCATCTGGCCCTGGGCTTTACTTGGGTAGATTCCTTTTTTTTTTTTTTATTGTTGATTCAATTTCTAAACTGGCGATTGGCTCATATAAGCTGTCTACTTCCTCTTGGTTTAGGCTTGGAAAGTGGTATAATTCTAGAAATGCATCCATCTCCTTTAGGCTGTTCAATTTATTTCCATAGATATTCATAATATTCATGTATGATTCTTTGTATCTCCCCATCTTTAGGTGGAATTTCATCTCTCCCCTTCCTGATTGTTTTTATCATAGTTTTTCTTTTTTATTTATAAAAAAGAAATGCTGACAAAACCATAGGATAAGAGGGATGCAACTCCACACAATTCCCACCACCAGAACTCCATATCTCATCTTCCCCCCCTGATAGTTTTCCTATTTCTTATCCCTCTGGGAGTATGGACTCATGGTCATTATGGGGTGCAGAAGCTTCTGTAATTGCTTCCCCGCTGAACATGGGCATTGACGGATAGACCCATACTCCCAGCCTGTCTCTCTCTTTTCCTAATGGGGCAGGGCTCTGGGGAAGCAGGGATCCAGGATGCATTAGTGGGGTCATCTGCCCAGGGAAGTCCAATTGGCATCATGCTAGCATCCAGGTGGTGGTTGAAAAAAGAATTAACATATAAAAGCCAAACAAATTGTCGACTAATCATGAACCTAAAGGCTGGAATAGAGCAGATGAAGAGTTAGGAGGTCTCTGTTTTGTAGATAGTTAGTAGGTCTATTTTAGCTATATTCCAAAGGTTCCATGATTATACCAGTTTTTTTTTTTTTTCTGGGCTGACATCTGATATGCAGTTGGATACAAGTTATTGTCTGGAGAGATGATGTTATGGCTAGAAAAAGGACCAGAAAGCTGGACCAGGGAAGAGATTAGCTTCCAAATATGGGAAAGGTTTAAAAATATTGTTGACTGTAGACCCCATCGATTTGATTTGATCTGGGGCCCATATTCAGCTTAGGAGCCTATGTGACCTTGGCATTCCTATAGATCTGAGCTCACATTCTGTCATTTTATTTTTTTGAGTCCAGCCAGTGGTTTATTTTATTGATCCTTTTGAATAATCAGCTCTTGGTTTCATTAATATTTTGGGTTATCTCTCTGGATTCTCTGTAATTAATTTCTGCACTGATTTTGACAATTTTCTTCCTCCTGCTGACTTTTGGGTTTCTTTGTCATTCCCTATTTAGCTGGCTTAGTTGTGGTGTTAGATAGCTTGAGATCTTTGCTGTTTGTTAGTCTGGGTGTGTATTGCTATAAACTTCCCTCTTAGGACAGCTTTTCCTGCATCCCACAGGGTCTAGTAGTTGGTCTCTTCATTTACATTGTTCTCTAAGTAGTTTTTAATTTCTCTTTTGATTTCTTCACTGACCCAGATACTATGTAGAAGTATATTATTCAGGCTCCATAGTTTATGTGTATTTCCTAGTTTCTTTTGTGATTTATTTCTAACCTCACCACCTCATGGTCAGAAAAAATATGTTCTATGATTTCAACATTGACATATTAACTATTGTTGTCTTTGTGTCCCAGCACATAGTGAATCTTTGAGACTGTTGGTTACATATGCACTTGAAAATAATGTATATTCTTTCTTTGAGGGGAAGAAAACTTCTGAATGTATCTGTTAAAGTCGTCTTGTCTATGATTTCAATAAAGGCTTCTATGTTGTTGAAGTTTGTCTTGATGATCTGTCTCTTATGAGAGGTTTGTTGAGGTCTCCAACTAATTTTGTGCTGCCGTTTATGTTTTCCTTAAGGTCGGTAAGTACTTTGTTTATATGTTTGGATGTACTCAGACTGGGAACATATGTATTGATTATGGTTGTGGACTGATCCTCTAACCAATACTTAGTGTCCATGTCTGTCTCTTTTCTCATTCTCTGCCTGAAAGTCTAATTTATCTTATCTTAAAATAGCTATTGCTGCTCTTTTCATTGAATTATTGGCTTGGAATACCTCGTTCCAACCTGCCATCCAGAGCTTCTGTTTGTCCTTCTTTTGGATATGTTTCCTGGAGACACAGCCAGTTGAATGCACACTGATACAGGTTCAAGTCCCCGGTCCCTACCGATAAAGGAAAGCTTCATGAGTGGTGAAGCAATACTGCAGGTCTCTCTTTTTTCTGTCTCACCCTCCCCTCTCAATTTCTCTCTGTCCTATCAAAAAATTAAAATTTTCATCCCACAAGGTAATGCTATCTAGAGGTCCTCAGTTCAATCCAGCCATCACATATGACACAATGATGCTCTGGTCCTCTTTCCCCCTTCCTCCTCTTTTTATCCCTGTCTTTTTGATAAATTAGATTTTCTTTTTTTTGTAAAAAGAGAGGCAACATGAAAGCTCACATGTATTTTAATGCACCTGTTTGTCATATGTACAACCCATGTTTGTGTGCTCCCATCACCACACTGGAAGTAATTTGACTTAGAGTCACTTATAGTTAAGGTACATTTACTTAGTGACATTTTCACCTCAGTATCTTTTAAAGTCAGGGATAGTCAGATGAATGATTGCCTGCACTGACTTCTCTGACTTGTCTCAGAACATTGTCTCACACACAGGTTAACAGTTGGATTTTCATAATATCCCACAGAGAATTTTGTGATACTAACCACCCTACTAAGAAACAGCTACAAGTTCAGAAATGCCCATAGTCAAGTTATACATTGACATTTCATCATAACTGGTTTTCTTTCTTCCTTTCTCTCTTTTATGGGACAGACTGGAGTTGTCATGCTTCTGAAGCAAAGCTCAATGATGTTTCCTCCGTTTGAAGAAGCAATCTCTCTGATACACATCTCTGAAGTCAGAGTCTGTTTCACTTTTGATCGGCTAACACTGGTAAGAGCTGTAGCATGTCTTTCTCCAAGTTTGCCTTTGTTAGAGATGTATAGTGAGTTCATGCTGTTTGGCTAATGTTAAACCAGCCATTTATTTAGCTTATCTTTGAGAGGATACTGCCTCCTAAACATCACAATTAGACATATAGAAAGATTGAAAGAAAAAAAATGCACAGGCTACGATTTACTCATGACAAATTCAGAATTTTTATTGAAAAAAAATCACATTACTTACAGTGGCACATAAATAAGTGGAAGGAAAAGAGAGTTTAGGCTTGCCTGAAGGAGTAAGATAAAACTTTACAGAATATTTGGCTCTTATTTTGAGTTTAAAAGATATTTCAAGTAAATTCAGACATATAAGCTAGTGAAAAAGATAAGGATGAAATTGGTTTGAGGGAAAGCGATGAGCACACAGTTTATCAGTTTGAGTTTGTCTCAGCTATAGTGATAGCCCAGCAAGACAGTAGCTAAACCTCACATGCAAAGATAGACCATCTAGATAATGTGCTAAACAGATTGTTGTACTCAGAGTTCGCTAAGGCATATACACTTTCAGTATGACTTTCCAAATTCCATACTTTAAATGTTATGATGTTATAACATGTATGCTGTGCATGGATGTCTTTACAAGATGACCTGAAGGCCCAACCCAGATAGATGTTTCAGACTCAGCAACACGTCTTCATTCTGATCAGATGAAGGCGTAGGTTCTAATTATGATCTGACTTTCTTTTACTTTCAGTGAATATGTTTTCCATTTTTCCATACATATTCACCCACAATATAATGCTCAATTTTCAAGCAACTTCCTATCTCCATAATCTTCTTTTTTAATCCCACTCACTAACCTCTACTGCCTACTTTTCCCATCTAGTCCTTTTATTTTATCATCAGTATTTGCAGTTCTCTAGTCTTATCAAATGTCTTTAATTCACTCAAGTCCCCAGTAACTCTACTGACTTCATTTGAAACTCACTATCAAATGTTATAATCTCTTATTATTATTCATTGCATAACCCCCACTTGTTTTCCTCTCTGTCAATTTGTCGTGCTGTGCTCTCTTAGCAAAAACACAGTCCTAGTTATTTTTCTCCCCTTTTCATTTTTCTCCCCTGTACCTAGACAGATGGATGTAGTTGGAGAAAACAGCTATCTTAACTGGTCTCACATTCAATTATTAACAACTTCAAGCAAGCCTTTGCAAAAGCCAGCGATTACACTGCAATGCCTATTCATTATCACAACTCCCTAGACCCAATAGTACACCTTTTTCTTGTCCTTAAGTCTCCAACACATCCTGCTCCATCCTCTTCGTTAGCTGATAACTATTCATTCCAATGACATTCTCCCACCTATCTACATTAACACCCATCTGCTTTATATCCCTGACTGTTCCATCTGTTGTCCAAGGCAGAATCTTAATAACACTATCATTCTCTTCCTGTGAGTAACTTCTGTATCACCAGGGTTGTTTTCTATCCTGGTTTATTCCCAAGTATATATTCTCTATCTCATTCTACTCATTAATTTTATGCTTATGCTACTCTTTATATAAACTCATTCCTCTCTACTATTCCTGAGACATAGTAGACCCAGTTCCATAGTGTCATTGACTATTGCTCTGTCTGGAATTCTCTCTAGTATTTTTCATCTTAGCATACTCCCCTCCTTTCAAATGTTTGTTTAATCACTCTTTTTTATTTTTTATTTAAGAAAGGATTAATTAACAAACCATAGGGTAAGAGGGGTACAATTCCATACAATTCCCACCACCCAATCTCCATTTCCCACTCCCTCCCCTGATAGCTTTCCCATTCTCTATCCCTCTGGGAGCATGGACCCAGGGTCATTGTGGGTTGCAGAAGGTAGAAGGTCTGGCGTCTGTAATTCCTTCCCCACTGAACATGGGCATTGACTGGTCCGTCCATACTCCCAGTCTGCCTCTCTCTTTCCCTAGTAGGGTGGGTCTCTGGGGAAGGTGAGCTTCAGGACACATTGGTGGGGTCTTCAGTCTAGGGAAGCCTAGCCGGCATCCTGATGACATCTGGAACCTGGTAACTGAAAAGAGAGTTAATATACGAAGCCAAACAAATTGTTGAGCAATCATGGACCCAAAGCTTGGAATACTGGAGAGGAAATGTTAGGGGGTACTCACTGCAAACTCTAATGCACTTCTGCTTTCAGGCATATATTTTGCAGTAGTTTACGGATACGTGTGAACATATGCTCTCTCTCACAGAAACTGGTGTATATCTAGGTTTTGGGACTTTGTTAGAAAGTGAACCACCAAATGTAAATTGGTACAGCCTCTGTGGAGAGCAGTCTGGAAAACTCTCAGAAGGCTAGACATGGACCTTCCATATGATCCAGTAATTCCTCTCCTGGGGTTATACCTCAAGGACTCCATAACACCCAACCAAAAAGAGGTGTGTACTCCTATGTTCATAGCAGCACAATTCATAATAGCTAAAACCTGAAAGCAACCCAGGTGCCCAACAACAGATGAGTGGCTGAGATATATATATATATATATATATATATATATATATATATATATATACAATGGAATACTATGGAGCTATCAAGAACAATGAACACACCTTCTCTGACCCATCTTGGACGGAGCTAGAAGGTATTATGTTAAGTGAGCTAAGTCAGAAAGATAAATATGAGTATGGGATGATCCCACTCATCAACAGAAGTTGAGGAAGAAGATCTGAAAGGGAAACTAAAAGCAGGACCTGACCAAATTGTAAGTAGGGCACCAAAGTAATAACCCTGAGGTGAGGGGTAGACATGCAGCTTCCTGGGCCAGTGGGGGGTTGGAGTGGGTGGGAGGGATGGGTCACAGTCTTTTGGTGGTGGTAATGGTGTTTATGTACACTCCTAGTAAAATGTACTCATATACATCACTAGTTAATTAATACGAGAGGGGGAAAATTAATTGTATGTCTCGAAGTTTTTCAAAACAAAAACTGAATCTTTTCTCAATATATGCAGTGTAATTGATATGCAGACTCTCTCAAAAGCCTAGACCAAGTATATCAGAAGCAACCAATAGCACAGCTATATACAAGATACTAGGTACTGTACAGCAAACCCTAACAAAAGGACATTCCAAAGTTAAACCAATTACCAAATAATGTGATGATAACAATAACTATCCATTGTCTTCTTGAACCCTAAGACAGCAGGAACCTCACATTTCCACTCTAGAGCCTATATTTCCCCCTGTCTTGGAACCTTAGGGTGGGCCCACTGTCCTACATGCTTCTCCCAATTCATAAAAAATAATATTGCATCCGACAATCACAACCTAATCAACACAACGAGTGCCACCTCAACATGCTTCACTTCAGACTGTGTCCAGAGACTACACATGTGGAATGACAATCCTTCAGCTTCATTACTCGGGTGAGACCTTTCCTTTCATAGTATACTCTAATTCCATCTCAGGTGGTTCACTTTCTAACAAAGTCCCAAAACCTAGATATACACCAGTTTCTGTGAGAGAGAGCATATGTTCACACGTATCTGTAAACTACTGCAAAATATATACCTGAAAGCAGAAGTACACTAGAGTTTGCAGTGAGTATCCCCCTAACACTTCCTCTCCACTGTTCCAAGCTTTGGGTCCATGATTGCTCAACAACTTGTTTGGCTTCGTATGTTAACTCTCTTTTCAGTCACCAGGTTCCAGATGTCATCAGGATGCCAGCCTGGCTTCCCTGGACTGAAGACCCCACCAATGTGTCCTGGAGCTCAGCTTCCCCAAAGACACACCCTACTAGGGAAAGAGAGAGGCAGACTGGGAGTATGGACCGACCAGTCAACGCCCATGTTCAGCAGGGAAGCAATTACAGACGCCAGACCTTCTACCTTCTGCAACCCACAATGACCCTGGGTCCATGCTCCCAGAGGGATAGAGAGTGGGAGGGCTATCAGGGGAGGGGGTGTGAAATGAAGAGTGGGTGGTGGGAATTGTGTGGAATTGTACCCCTCCTACCCTATGGTTTTGTTAATTAATCCTTTCTTAAATAATAAAAAAAAAAGTGAACCACATGAGATGAAATTAGAGTATACTATGAAAGGAAAGGTCTCACCCGAGTAATGATGTTGAAGGGTTGTCATTCCACACGTGAAGTCTCTGGACACAGTCTGAAGTGAAGCATGTTGAGGTGGCAATCATGGTGTTGGTTAGGTTGTGATCGGCAGATGCAATATTATTTGATATGGATTGGGAGAGGCATACGGAAAAGTGGTCCCTATCCAAGGGTTCCAGGACTGGGGGAAGTAGAGGCTCTATAGTGGAGATGTGAGGTTCCTGCTGTCTTAGGGTTCAAAAAGACAATCAATAGTTAATGTTATCATCACATTATTTGGTAATTGGGTTAACTTTGAAAAGTCCTTTTGTTAGGGTTTGCTGTACAGTATCCAGTATCTTGTATATAGCTGTGCTATTGGTTGCTTCTGATCTACTTGGTCTAAGCTTTTGAGTCTGCATATCAATTACACAGCCTATATATTGAAAAGATTCAGTTTGTGTTTTGAAAAAATTCAAGACATACAATTAATTTTCACCCTCTCGTATTAATTAACTAGTGATTTATATGACTACATTTTACTAGGAGTAATCACTCTTTTTTAAGGCGACCCATTCAACTACCAGCTATTTCAAATTGTTATCAGAACTCACTGTGATGTTTGCCTCCTGCAGCTTTTTATATCCCTATCTTGCTCAAACATTATTTCATAATATATGCCAACTTTAAAAATCTATTAGAATTTAGTAATTTTTAAAATATTTTTAAAAGATATATTTGGTAATGAGAGAGAGACGAGGGAGACAGAGAGAGAGAGAAAGAACTAGAGCATCAGTTGACACGTGAGGTGCTCAACTCTATAACCCCTCTAGGGTGCAGTATGATTATGTTTTATTAGTTACCACCCAAAGCTAAAATGTAATTATAAAAGAATAGACTCCTTTTTTTTATATTTGTTGTTTCTTTGTTTTGCCACCAGGGATGACTCTGGGACTCAGCACATGCATGAAGCCACCACTGTCAGAGTTCAGTTTTCCTTTTTGTCCCCATTTTATTTGATAGGACAAAAGGAAATTGAGAGGGGGGAGATAGAAAGAGGGGGGGAGACACTTGTAGTACTTCTTCAGTGTTTGTGAAGTTTCCTCCCTATAGATGGTAATTAGGAGACTGATCTCAGCTCCTTGTATGTGGTAATGTGTGCATTCAACCAGGTATACCACCATCAATCTTATAGAAATTGTTTCTATTTTTTAAGCCCTTGTGCCTGGGGTAGTGCCTGGAATATATTTGAATATCAACAATCCCTTTTTGTTTATTTTTAACATTATTTATTTATTTATTATTGGATAGAGACAGAGAGAAATTGATAGGGGAGGTGGAGATAGAATGAGAGAGAGACAGAGAGACACCTACAGCCCTGCTTCACCACTTCTGAAACTTTCCTCCTGCAGGTGGGGACCGGGGACTTGAACCTGGTTCCTTGGTATTGTGTGCGCTTAACCAGCTGTGCCACTGACTGACCCCAACAATCCCTTTTTAAACATATCAAATGTACTTGTTTCTGTCTTTTACTGTTTGGTGTTCAGGTAGTTTAATATGCAGGAGTATTTAATTTAAGTCTTAGATGAAATTCTTTATTTGGTCCTATCCAACAATGACGACATCAATAACAACAGTAATCACTTCTTCTAGCGTTTGCCACAATAATCACTACAACAATAAAACAACAAGGGCAATAAAAGGAAATAAATAATTCTTTAAAAAAATGGTGACTTCGCCATTTTCAGCTGATCTTGGAGGGACCTTGAAAAATTCATGTTGAGTGAAATAATTCAGAATCAGAAGGAGGAATATGGGATAATCTCATTCTCAAGCAGAAGTTGAAAAATAAGATCAGAAGAGAAAACACAAGTAGAACCCGAACTGGGCTTGGCATGTTGCACCAAAGTAAAGACTCTGGAGTGGATGGGGGGGCAGGAGAATACAGGTCCAAAAAGAATGGCAGAGGACCTAGTGGGGTTGTATTGTTATATGGAAAACTGAGAAATTTTATACATGTACCAACTATTGTATTTACTGTCAAATGTAAAACATTATTTTCCCAATAAAGAAATTTTAAAAAAGAAATGTTCCGTAAATATTTTAAGCTTAAAAAATAAACTATATGTGTTGAACTTTTTTTTTTTGCAATTTCAGGAAAATAAGAACTAAAAAAAGACTTGTACTAAATAGGAGGTTCAGGATATGACTCAGCAGACAGAGTAATGCATTTTCACTGGGAGTATCAGGTTGTTTTTTTTTTTTTTTTTTTTTGCAAGTAGATGTTTATCAGTTCTCTAGACTCTTCTTATCAGTGAAACTATCTAGTAGTTTTCTTTAATTTCTTCGATTATTTTGCTAAGCATAGTCACCTCCTTTTTTGTGACATCTCACTTGGCCTGATTTTTTAAAGTGTTTTTTTATTTGTTTATTAGAAATATAGGAGGAGAAATAGAAAGAACCAGACATCACTCTGGTACGTGTGCTGCCAGGGACCCTGGGTTGAGCTCAGTGAAGGTGGATGTTCTGCTTGAGGGGGTGGGGAAGGGGAGATCGGGGGGGGGGGGGGGGGGAGATGGGGGATGGGAGGATGGGACACAGTCATTGGTGGTAGGAATAGTGTTTATGCACACTCCTAGTAATGATATTTTTAAATTAGAGTATGCTAATTCTAATTGTGAAAATTAGAGTATGTAATTCTAATTGTGAAAATTCTCATACATAGTAATAACAATAAGAATGTCATTAATAAGAATATAAACAATAGTTGGTAGTATACAGGACTTGTATAAAAGAAGTGTTATGTTCAGTCTCCAGCACTACCAATAGGCATGTTGCTCTGGCTAAAAATGAAGTAAAAAATGTTAACTCTTTAGATACATACTATTTTGATGAATTAAAAATATGTTATTTATATTTAAATGAACCCAGAACATTAAATGGAGAAAGGAAAAATCTCTTCAACAAATAGTGCTGGAAAAACTAGGTTAAAATGTGTAGAAGAATGAAAGTGGACCACTTCACATCACCATTCACAAAAAGCAATTCTCCTATACATGTATGTTTCATATTTATGCTATTTTTAAGTAATGAAAATTTTACTGGGTTACCAATTTTCAAAATTCAGTTCAATTAATTATGGATTAACCATTAACACCTCATTGCTTCAAATAACTTGCTGGCTATATATCAGATAACTTACTGGCTATATAAAGAGACTCTTTTCAGCTTTAATGAGATATAGTTGGCAGTGTGTAATTCTTGGGTGAGCAACTGTGTTGATTTGACATATTTAAGCATTGCACTATATTAATCACTGTAGTATCATTAACTAATACTTCCATCACTTCTATGTGAGCATTTTCTTTAATTGTATGGTAAGGAACATTAGTTAAGGTTACAGAATATGAATACCTCATGCAGAAAATAAGCATGTTATGCTGGATTCAGTTAGAAAACAGGATTGGGCAAAGGATAATTCTTTACTCTAAAATCTTTTTTATCCAGAGCCAGGTGGTGGCACACTTGGTTAAGTAAGCATACTCATTACAGTGCACAAGGAACCAAGTTCAATCCCATGGACCCTGCCTGGCCAGGAAAAGCTTCAGAAGTGGTGAAACAGGGCTGCAGGTATCTCTCTGTCTCTTTCCCTCTCTACTTTCTCCTCCCCTCTCAATTTCTGTCTGTCTCTTGGAAAAATAAATAAATAAGTAAATATAATTTAAAAAATAAAATTTTTAGTATATTAGTACATATATAGAAGCTCCAACAAGGGTTTAAAAGAATTTTCCAACTTCATTTGCTAATAATTTTATGAATTTGTTTGTTTATTTCATAGAGACAGAGAGAACCCAAGATGGAAAGGGGAGAGAGAGTGGGAGAAAGAGAGACATCTACAGCCCTGTTTCACTACTTGGTAAAGTTCTATCCCAGCAGGTATAGTAGCATGTGTGCTCAATGGAGTGTGCCACCAATCTTTTTTTTTTTTTTGAGGGGGGGAGGGTAGGTGGAAAGCATTTCTGAATGGGTTTAAAAAAAAACAACTTTGGGGTTAGTCAGTCAGTAAAGAAATACTGTAGTACCAGAAAGGACACTACAGGAGAAATCCAGAGAAAACTACCTATATGTCAAAAAAATGACCTTGTATATTTTTATGTAATGCTTGATTTTGATTTAACTATTCTTATATAAAATGGAAATAATAATAACACTCTATTATTCAACTAGGTGTGCCATAATAAAACACCACAAACTAGGTTTCTTAAAAACAAGTATTTATTTTCTTACAGTTGTAGATACTGAGAGTTTAAGAAAGTACTATTTGTAGACTTGGTTTTATTCTGAGGCTTCTTACTTTAGCTTATAGATGATTCTCCAGTGCCATCCTTTATACATGGTGCTCTGTGTTTATGTTACCTGTTTCCTAATACTGTATCTTTACTGTAAGGACATTACTAATACAGAATTGGGTCCCATGAAATGACCTAAATTTATTTTTTTAATGAGTAAAAGACAAATACACTTTTCTGTTACTTAGGAAGTTTTACTTGTTTTAGCTTTGTTTCTGTGTGTATGCAGAGATCAACCCTAGGGTCTCAAGCATGTAAGGAATATAATCTGCTGCTAGATCCACCTTGTCAGTAACTTCTTTTCACTATAACTACATTGTTAAAAACCCTATCACCAAATATAGTCATGTTTTGATATACTGGTGGTTCAGATTTCAAGATAGGACTTGGAGGGGAATATATTTCAATACATAGCAAGTGCTTACCGCATTGACTTGCATATAGATTAAATAAAATAACATGTAAGTAAATTTAATACAAGGCCTAAAATTAAGCAAGTATAAATTAAAAGATAATTTTTATTGCTATGGGGTTGGATAATATCTATTTGACAATATAGTGCTCTAAGATTTTCCAAATGTTCAAGTAGTTTGAAATTAAAATAGCATAATGAATAAGAATATGTGATAAAATAATTTTGACCATAAATAGATTTTGAAAGAAAAAAAGTCATAAGACTTCTAAATGTACCAAGCCTAAGTATATATTGGAAACCATCTATATTTTGTCTGTTATATCTTTCTTTCTTCTCTTTAACTGTTACCAGGCTCATTCTGAGGCTTATTGCCTATACTATTTCCAGTAGACAGTTTTATTTCTTTCTCTTTTTCCATTTTTTTTAATTTATAAAATAGAAACACCAACAAGACCATGGGATAAGAGAGGTACAATTCCACACAATTCCCACCACAAGAACTCCATATTCCCTCCCCTCCCCTGATAGCTTCTCTAGTCTTTAAACCTCTAGCAGTATGGACCCAGGATCATTATGGGGTGCAGAAGGTGGAAGGTCTGGCTTCTATAATTGCTTCTCCACTGAACATGGTCATTGACAGGTCAATCCATACTCCCAGCCTTTCTCTGTCTTTCCCCAGTGAGGCAGGGCTCCAGGACACATTGGTGGGGTCATCTGCCCAGGGAAGTCCAGTTAGCATCATGGTAGTATCTGGAACCTGGTGACTGAATATGAGTTAAGATATAAAGCAGAACAATTGTTGACTACCTTTCTTTAAAAAAAAAAAAGTGAGCAGAGAAAGACAAAGAGAAGAGAGAGACCTGCTGCACTTCTCTGCAGCTTGTGAAGCCTACCCACTGTGGGTGCTGATTGGGGGCTTAAACTCAGATTTGTGGACATGGTAATGTGTGCATTATACCTGGTCAGTCACCACTCAACCCCTGTAGCATTTTTGTAAAACCGGATTGTAAAAGGTATAGTTTCTGGAGGTAAGGTGTTGATGCACCTGGTTGAGCATATATGTTAAGTGCTCAAGGACCCAGCTTGAAGCCCCTTGCAGAGGGAAAGTTTCACAAGTGGTGAAACAGTGTTGCAGGTGTCTTTCTGTCTCTCTCTCCCTCTCTATCTTCCCCTTCCTCTCAACTTCTAGCTGACTCTATCCAATAAATAATAAAAATATTTAAAAGGGTATAGCTTCTTTAAAAAATCTAAAGTAAAGTTATTATTGGTATATGAGTCTTTTTTTGGACTACTTATTAGAATTTTGGACCAGAATCTTTCTGTTATCAGTCTCCTATTAAAATCACTGGATGCATCAAAGAAGAAAATAAGTTCAATGAACTAGAAATTAGAATCCTTGAAAATAAGATAATGGATTCATTCTTTGAAAGTTAAGCATAGCTTACATATTACGTAAAATGAATAAGTATAGATAAAAACTAATGAAGAACTCTTCAAGTGTGAAAAGAAAAAGTGTATCTAGTACAAGAATGAGTAGTAGATGAACATAGATTTTTAGACTCAATGTTTCAGCCTAACATCATTTATTTGTTACAGCTTACAAATAGCCTACCACATATTTTCAGTTTTGTCAGAAATGCTTATGATTTCATGACTTTAACTTCATAACAACTGAAAGCCATAGGCTATGTGTTAGGAAACTAATAACAAGAACAGGGCTGCTATAATAAATATATTTTGTTAACATCTCTAATAGTAATGAAATAGACTAATTGTTAAATGTTTCAAAAACTATACTCTGATGAATAACAAACGTAGCTATACTTTTGAATACAGTTTATGTGGTATAAATAAGAGTAGGAAATAGAGTCAGTGTCCACTGCCCACACTGCATAATCAGGCCTGCTAGTCAAATACTTCTAGTGCTCAAGTTCAAAACAGAAGTCCATTTTCCCAATATCTAATTGACTCTTATTTTCTGACTTCAGTGTCCTGATCTTCCTTGATGTTCTCTGCTTCTTAGGTATTTTCATGGAGCTATTTCTGTCTTGTCATTTCCTTTTGCCATTCACAGCAGAGTAATCCTCCACTCAAGAGTGGTATAATGAAATAGACACAGTTATGGACTGGTTAAAACATTAACATCTAACTCTTGGGAAAGAAACCTGATTGTAGAGTTAATTTATTTAGTATAATCTGATTGCTTTCTAACTACCAACGTGATGTCAACTGGCTTTCCGAATTCGTAGAAATGTAGCAATTTCTTCTCATCAGTGAGTGAAAGCTGACTCTGCCATTCTAGTGATAAAGGGCAAAATTAGACTTTGTTTCATTTAACCAACATAAATGATGTAGGGACTGAAGAAATCTAGAAACAAAGTTAGAATTAGAAACTTCTTTGAAGGTCATCACTCCGTCTCTTTAATTTTACAGGTGAACAAATTCCCATCCAAAGAGGTTAATCTTCGCTGGTCCCTGCACTGTATTTTTATGACTTCTGTCTTTATTCCAGGGTGGCTTAGAAGACTAGAGTGTGCTCAAATGATCTTTCTTCATGGTACTGGATTAAAGATCAGCCTTTGATTTGTAGCTACTGTCATTATTTGTTGAGTTTTTACTGTTTGTCTCCTAAAATAAAAAAATTATGAAAACTTTAAGTTCACTTGTGACTGCAGAATTATCTCTTCTGCTATGCTGTCCTTTCTATACTCTTTCAGGTATGACCATCCATCTCTTACTTAAAGCAATTTTCCTTTTTCATTTATGGTCAGCCCTAATATGAAAAAGGTATTTTTTCATATAAAGGTAGATAGTAATAGCACATTTTTATAAATGATATAGCAAAATAGAATCCAATAATCTTGGTCCAAAAGAAAGCAAGTAATATAACTGGAATTAGAACCCTGAATATAAATCTAAGTCAGTAATCTTTTTCCTGTACAATATAATACCCCCCTTGTTCTTGCATGTGATTTTGACAAGGAAAGGTAAGGACTGTGCTATATAGATTGATTCAGAGCAATTTATAACTTTTCAAAAGTTCAAGACAATTTTCTATCCCTACATATTTGCCTGGTTAACCAACAGCATGCCAAAAATTTAAATAGGTGCCATATAGCTTGAAAAGAAGATAAATTGACTCTTTCTTTAAAGCATTTAAGAATTTTTTAGAGAAATGGTAAACAAAAACATACCTGACAATAAATGTGTATAAATAATTGTGCCTGTGTAAATATAGCTACAAAGTTTTCCAAATGGAGAAAATGATCTCAATTAATATAAATGGTTAATATAAATGTCCCAGGAAATTAGTAATTAAGAATCTTTATGATTTTTATTTCAGTCTAATTTTCCAGATGTTTTCTTACATAAGTAGCTAAAAAAAAAAGTGCCTGGAATTCTCCTTCCTCTGGATGTATATTGAATATAATACCATTTCTTACTGTAGGACCACATTTCTCACATTCCTTGTCTTAGTATTTCCAGAGTTCAACATAAGTGTTTATTCTCATTTTTATCAACCTTATATAGAATACCAGAGACAGTCACCTCCAAGATTCTGAAATGCTATAGTACTTTTTTGCAACATTTTAAGGATTATTTTCTTCATAACAAGACGTCACAGGAAACATGCAAATAAACACTTCAAACTGAAACCTGTGAAATGTCTACATACTTATTTCAAGGTCAGCATTGCTTAAAACAAGTCTTAAAATCCTACTCTGAAATGCCATCAGAACTTATTTTAAAACCAAAAGAAATTCTTATTATTTTTACAACAATTTTCCATTTGGTTCCTTTTTAACCAGTCATTTATTGTCTTATTATTATTTCAGGACTAAATAGACCATAATCTTCGTAGATTTAACTTTGTAATTTTGACTATTGTAAGTGACCGAGAAGTTATGATTCATTTAATAAACAGTAATACTTAGTAAAAAAAGAAAAGGTAAATTATATAAGATTGCCTTGTGGAAAAGCATTGTTTAATTAACTGATGAACAAACTAATTTCACTGTCCTGAATCCTAATCTCAATGAAGGTATTTGTTGTTACCGCTATTGTTCTCTAAACACCCTTTATAGTCATAAGTATTTCTTATTAGTGATTTAATAATTGTCAACAATACTGTAGGATAAGGTGGGTATAATTCCCATCTCCACAATTCCATATCCCCTCCCCTCCATTGGAAGTTTCCCTACTCTTTATCCCTCTGGGAGTATGGGAGTATCTTTATGAGGTGGAAAAGGTAGGAGTTCTGGCTTCTGTAATTGCTGTTCTACTGGACGTAGGCACTGACAAGTCAGTCCATACCCCTAGCCTGTTCTTATATTTCACTGATGGGTTAGGGCTCTGGGAAGGTGGGGTTCCAGGACTCATTGTTCATCTGGCCAAGGAAGTCAGATTGGTATCATGGTAGCATCTGCAACTTTGTGGCTGAAAAGGGAGAAAGATAAAAAAAAAAAAAACAGAACAAATTGTTTAGTATGCAGAAACCTAAGGATTAGAATATAGTAGATGAGATTTGGGATCTTCATGTTGGAAGAAGCTAGGAAGTCTATTTTAGCTACAGTCCCCTAGGCTCATGATTTTATTAATTTTTGCCTGTGCCAGACAGCTAAAGTGCAGGTGGGCTAAAAGTATTCTCTGAGAGGACTGTATCAGAGTTGGGAATAGGACTAGAAAGCTGGATCAGGGAAAAGAATAGCTCCAAATATGGGGAAAGTATATAAATACTGTTAACTGTAAACCCCATATGTCTAACCTCCATGTCCTGGAGCAGGAGCCTATGTAACCTCTGCATCCCTGTAGGTCTGCGCTCACATTCTATGGTCATAGCTAGGAACATGCTACATTGCACTCATTTCAGGACCACTCTTCCTCCACCCAAACTCTCTTTGGAGAGTCAGCAATCTCTACTACTGTTATTCTATATTGAGGGTTTGTGATGTTTTTCCTGATGGAGATGACCAGTGATGGTGGAGAGAGGCATCTGTTAGAGGTCTAGGCCTATCATATCTATATGGGATTCCCAGGATTCCCTGACTAAGGCCCTGGATGATGGGGTGGCCTGATAATGAACAAAAGGGCCATCATTAGAGTGTGCCAGTCTCTTGCCCTTATCCAGCTTTTGTAGTCCTTACTTTTTTCTGACAGGGTTAGACTTAGAGTAATTGAGGAAAGTGAAGTGGGAAGTAGGTGTGGAGGGTTTCTAAGTCTAAATACATACTATTTGATTAAGTACTTTATGGTGTCCTTTTTAGGTCTTTCTACTTGATTGCTGTGCTTACTGAGTCACTGTAGACTATTACACACTTTTACTTTAAGGTATATGTTTTCCCCTACCTTATGGATATATGTACCCATGTGCCCTCTCTTATGGACCCTGGTCTATATCTAGGTTATATAACTTAGTTATAGTCATAAGTCTTATGGAATGATGTTTAAAATGATACTGAAAATAATAGAAGTTATTTGTGCTAGTTTAACAAGAATGTAAACCTCTGGTTAAAAAAAAGGTAGGTGGGTGTTGGTGCACAGGGTAAAGCATACAATGCATGAGGACCCAGATTTCAGCTCCCTCACCCCACCTGCAGAAGGGACACTTCACAAAGGGTGAAGCAGGTCTTTAGGTCAGTCTCTCTCTCTCTCTCTCTCTCTCTCTCTCTCCCTCCCTCCCTCTCCCTCACCCTCTCTCCCTCTCCCTCTCCCCCTCTCCCTCTGTCCCTCTCCTTTGTCTCTGCCTTCATTCTAAATCTCTATCTGTTCTAGAAGTTAATTTTTTATTATATTCATTAATTTATTGGGTAGAGACAGCCAGAAATATATAATGAAGAGGGTCACAGAGAGAGAGAGGGAGATGGAGAGAACCTGCAGCTCTGCTCCACTACTCACAAAGCTTTCCCCCTGCAGGTGGGGAATGGTGTCTCAAACCCTGGTTCTTGCACATTTAACAGGTGCACCACCACCCCCCAACTTTTTTATTAAAAATTAAATGAAAATGCATCATGAATTTGAAAGAGAAGAGTTTTTAAAAAAATAATGACACATGAAATTAGTAAGAGGTGTAGGTGTGACTTAGAAAGGAAGAAAAGGCAGGACCATAGAAGAATGGGCAAAAAATTTACAGATATAGATAAAGACCTATAGATAGGTAGTTATAGGAGTAATAGTCAATCCATATCTATGATCTCAGAAGAAATATTTCAGTTTTCAGTGGAGATAATGGGAACAGACCTCTGATGGTGGGAAAGGTATGGAATCACCCCCTGTTGATTTTGTAAATCAATATTAAAACATGAATAAAAAATAAAGGAAAAATGACTGCCAAGAGCAATGGATTCATTGTGTAGGCACTAAACCTTGGTGGCTATTTAAAAAAAGTGTGAAGAGGGGATGTCAAAACTGATAGTAACCTGATCAATGATGACAGTGAGTATATCTCAGATTTTGTATGCAAACAAAAGCAATTTGTGAACCTATTACACAAAATGCTCCAACAAGAACAATAAGTACACAAGTGATAATGAAACATGGAATATTGTGACTTGAAGTTATTATTTGAGTTGTTGGAAAATCCAAGATACATTTTGCACAGAAAAATGCATCATAATTTTCTGACAATCCAATCTTTTGATAGAATTATCGCTCAACAGAATATCTTGGTACCAGTTACTTAATTTACTTTAGACATATTTGTATATTCATTAAAGATATGGAGTAATTCTTCTGAATTTTGTGATGAGAACTACTTATCTGGCTCAGTAAATCCAGTCTGTTTGTGGTTAAGAAAACTTTGGAGACTTAATAAGAATACCCATTTCAGAAGTTTGTTTTTTTCTATATACAAACAATTTTATATACAATTTCAGGGATTTTATAGCTTCCTTAGTATCCCTCAGGTGTTGGTATGCATGAGACTCCTTCTGTTTCATTTGGTTTAAAACCCCCCTGCTTAACACTATTCTATTTACATAACCACTTCATTCTATTTACATAACCACTGTTAACAAGTACCACCCTCCCTCCAGGGCATTGGTGGTTCAGTGATAGGATTCTCACCTGCTCCGCCCCCTCCTTGTCACACCCTGATCCCCTCCTTGTCACACTCTGATTTTCACCAGTCACTTTTCTCTCCACCCTCTCTATGTCACATCCTGTTTCCACCTTACTTGGCAAGTATATATAAAGACAGCATTGTGAGTTTTACAGTACTGTACTTTGAGTTTAACTTAGCTCATCTTAGATTGTGCTGCGTCCTGCATGAATAAAGAGATACTGCCTACAGCTCAGCCATGAGTCCCTGGTCATCTGTTACCTGCCCGTGAAGCCAGCCCGGCAAAAACAACATAACCCGTCGAAAACAACACTCAGGGATTCCAAGATGAGAACATGAATTATCACCAAGTTTGAAATTTATGTAGGACACAGAGTAAATATCTCTTAAATATAAAATGCTTTTCTCTGCTTTTTCTTTACACTCAACCTTAGCATATTGTTTTACAGTGTTCAGTGTTTAAGAACACTGTAAAAAATCATCTGCAATAGCTTTCATGTCAATTTGATATATATCTACAGGAAATTATCAATAAATTTAACTCCTTATTTTAGATAGTATGCAAAGTATGTTCCTATTAAATTTGTTTTTGTCTGTAAACTTACAAGTAGGCAACCCATTGTTTCCTTTCAAATGTTGAGTACCTTCGATAGGAATTCATGACTATAAGATTAAGTAAGACAGAGCCCATAAGACATGATTAGCAGCATGCTATTGTACATTAAGCAGTCTTCACCAATTTTTGTCTACTTGACTTGAAGTGACAACACATTAATGTTATGAAGATTAATGACCTAATGATTTATGCTAGAGTAGACATTTGTAACCAATCTGTGAGAAAGAAATCAGTGAAGCATGCAGAAAATATCTGGAATATAAATTCACTAGTGTAGCATTTGTACCATTGCATACCTTGCACTTGGTGAATATACAAATGAGAGCTTGTATGCAAGAGTGGCTTAAACTGTAATTTGAAATATATAGTAAGGATTTCTTATTGCAATTTGCTTTTTCACTATATTTGGAGTTTGTACTAAAGTGCGTAACTATCAAAATTGAATCCAGAGATATTTAAGTAAACTTTTTATGTATGAAAGGGAGTATATTAATTTAGGATATAATTTAAACAACATTGTTTTTACTTATTTTTAAACTTTATATTATTTTATAGGACAGAGAATATTGAGAGGGAAGTGGGAGGTAGAGAGAGACAAAGAGAGAGAGATACCTACAGCACTATTTTACCACTCATGAAGCTTCCCCTGCAGGCAGAGACCAAAGACTTGAACCTGGGTCCTCATGTGCACTGTAATATATGTGCTCAACCAAGTTCACCACCATGTAGCCTCAGAGATATTTCTTTAATGCAGAGAAAAAAGTTTAATCTGGCTACAGAGTCATGATCATAGATATTAAACTATAAATCCTTATCTGCAGATTTCTCTTCCATTACACTTGTTGGGCAAGATGTCAACAGAGAATAGATATACAGCAATTTGCTCAGCACATAAATGAATTTTAGAAAAATACTTTCATAGTTTACTAATAGAAATTTTTCAGGTAGAATAGAAAATGAGTTTGTTGTAAAACACAGACTGAGCAATTGTGCACTTAGAGCATATGTTATCATGTGTGAGGATTTGTGTAGAGCAGTGCTTCTGGTGTCTCTCTTTCTCTGTCCCTGTCTCTCCCCTCCTCTAATTTCAAGAAAGAATGGAGGGAAGTGGGAAGTAAAGAAGGAAGGAAGGAAGAGGAGGAAAGTGAGGGAAGAAGTCTTCTGGGAACAGTTGATTCACTGAGCACGCACCTAATCCTAGAGATAGCCCTAGTGGCAAAAATAAAATTTATTAGTTCCACAATAATATGTTTTAATTAAATGAGTAAACTTTTAATAATAAATATCCTCTGAAACAGTTAAAATTATGCAATATCTCTCATTCAGATCAGAAAACCCCAATTTGAATTAATATAAATTGATATAAAGTGCTTTTGAAACATGGAGATCATGAAACAGATTTTTATTTACAATCCAAATAGTATGAAAAAGAATAATTGAAATTCAATAGAGAGGATTTTTACTACTAACAATCTCAAAGTATAGTTGTGTCTTTGTACTTGAAATATTTCACTGACTTAAGAAAAAAGTTAGCTTCCATCTGCAAAACCACACAAACACACACAAGACAACAATCAGATAACCTTTTCTATAACTGCTTGTCCTAAATCCCATAATCAATAATGAGATCATGGCAGTAAATCTCTTGTGATTTTCAACATACAGTACAAGTATCTCGGTTTGGCATTAGTTTGACTCTGTTTTTTTTTTTTAATTTACAAATGGTTAATACTGTATTTATATTCTTAAGTAGTTCTACCCTAAAAGGCCTGTGCAAGATAAGACTATCAGTCATTTCTTTTATTTGAAATAGAAAATCATTTGAGGTTTATCCCTATAGTTTTGAGGATGAATTTTACCTTGAAGAAGTCATCTAAACATACAGATCTTTTTGAAGATAGCTACTCAGTTACATTACACATAGAATACAAAAGGAAAAAACAAGAACTCTCAGTTTCAGACTTTATATAAGACAAGTGGTTCACCTTCAAAATATTAGACATAATCTTGATTAGTATTATACACTACTTTTATGTGAGCAATTGGAAGGAGATCAAAAGGATATTTTTTCCAGTGTTGTAAGTAGCAGTGTTCTCTGATAAACCCACAGATTAAATGGCCACTGTATAATAATTGATATAAATTCCAGCTCTTCATTCTGAAGAAGTACCATGAGCAAAGAGTAAGCCATTTTAGATTGCATATGGATCTTTCCTCTGAGATCTATCTAGTTCACTAACACCAAGTTCCCTTTGAATCTTTATTTCCTTGAATGTCCCACTGTCAGCTCAAAGTCAATATTTCCAAAAGAAAATTTAGTTGCTTATCCACTATTAACCCATTCTCTCTCTTTTTTTATTGTTGTAGTTATTGTTGATTTCATTATTGTTGGGTAGGGCAGAGAGAAATGGAGAGAGGAGGGGAAGACAGAGAGGGGAAGAGAAAGATAGACACCTGCAGACCTGCTTCATGGCCTGTGAAGTGACTTCCCTGCAGGTGGGGAGCCAGGGGCTCAAACCAGGATCCTTACACTGGTCCTTGCGCTTTGCACCACCTGCTCTTAACCCACTGTGCTACCACCCAGCTCCCCCCATTCTCTTTATTAATCACTCCAGTTCCATCAACCCATCTTCAATATTAAAATCAATATATTAATTTTATCTTTACTGTCTCTCACTTAACACAAAATCCTGCCAATTTTTCTTTTGAAATATTTCTGACATTTGACTTTCATTATATTATCATAATAATTATAGTCATTATTACACTTAAAATCATTACAGCCCAATACTAATGTTCCTGACTATAATCTTTTCCTTCTACAAGTCAACCCACTGTGGCTTTATCTTTTTAAGTACTCAAATTGTGGCATTACAACTCTGCACCATAGATCATGAGCACAACTAAATTTTTGATAATAATATTTTTCTCTAATCATATATTCATAAGGCAATAATTGTAGGAGGTGTTCTTGCCTCCCAGAGCCACTATATAGGTTTTTTCAAACAATAAAGAAAAAACTTAAGAGCTGGGGAGATAGTTTAACGGTTATGCAAAAACTTTCATGCTAGAGGCTCTGAAGTCCCAAATTCAATCCGCAGCACCACCATACCAGCACTGAGCAGTACTGTGGTCTACCTACCTACCTATCTACTTATCTTTCTTTCTGTATCTTTCTCATTAGAATAAATAAATAAAATTTTTTTAAAAACTAAAAGTGAACTTAATTTCTTCTCTTTCCCTTCACTCACTTTAAATCAATCTTCAAACATTTCCCTAATTGTCTCAAAGTAAGCTCCCCTTTCAAGATCCTCTCAACTGCATTGTCAGATTTTTCTCTCTCCTTTTAAACAATTGCAATAGACTAAGTCTTCTCTCCCAACTTTGCCTTCACCTTCACCTTGTCCATTATACCCTCCACATTCTTGTCAGAGAAATTGTTTTGAAATATAAAATTAATTATTTTGTTCCCTTTTAAATAAATAGCCCACCACTTTACTACTTCCTCAAGACATAACATGAGCACCTTAATTTGAAGAAACAGAGTATTTCCCCTGATGCTACATAAGACTGCTGAACCTGAAGGCCAAGCAGCAGCATTTGCATGTTACCATGAACGTGAACCTGGGTTCAACCCCTGGTGCCCGCCTACAACAGGGAAACTTCATGATCATGAGCATTGTTGCAGGTATATGTGTATTCTGTTTGTCTCTATCAGAAAATGGGAGAAACAAGGAAAGTGAATGAATGAATGAATGAATGAATGAATGAATGAATGAATGAATGAATATGTAAATGAATAAATGATCATCAGGAGTGGTAGAGTCATAGTGTAAGCCTAGAAACCCAATGACAACTGTGGTGGCAGAAAAATAAAAATAGAAAAACTACTGAACCTCAGTTTCTGAGGATAGACCTTGAAACAGTACCAATATCAAAGACACCATTGGCCTTCAGGTTTATGTATAACTCAATACCATGATGTTGTTCCATCTACTATCTAACTTTATGTCCTCCTGCACCTTTTACTTATATTTTCATGTCAGCCTTTGAAAATTGCTTATGACCCCTCTAAATCTTATACTCTGTAATACATCTTGATTTTCAAGAATAAAGTTTCTTCTCTCTTAGTTACCTTTTTTCTACATTGGCTGTAAGATAAATACCAGTTATTTTCAATATTCAGTGTAAATAGCATCTATCCTGGAAATCTTTTACTGTCTTCAACTTCCATATTCTAACTGGTAACTCACTACTTATTTATCTTATAGTCCTTAGAACTACAGCCATCATGTACTTAGTGTGTTTGTTTCTTTTAGAGGTTTGTGAACTTTTTAAGAACTGCTAATATACCTTACTAAAATTGATAGTTTTAGTATCTATCACAGTGTTCAATAAATATCTGTGGGGGTATTAAGTGAGTAAATAAATGGATGATTAAGGAAGGGCTATTTGGTAACACAACCCATAAAATATACAAGTTATGATCCCTCTGGTCCCCACCCATAGGGAGTGAAGCTTCATGAATGGTGAAGCAGTGCTTCAGGAATCTCTCTTTCTGTCTACTTTTCACTGTCCTATCATAATTAAAAAGATAAACAAATAAATGATGAAGAAAGTGAAGATGAGAATAAGCACCTAAGTGACATATAAGTATTTGAGAAGATTTCAAGCCAAAATATTCACTGCAAATTTTATTTGATTGTATTATAATTGAACTATAAATAACCACTTAGTTCAGAATTATAAAACTCACAATTCTTTTATTTATTCTCTCCCCAGTTTCTTTTCTTCCCATCTGCTAGTTTGGCATAATTACAATTCCTACCTCAGGGTAGTGAAAATTAATTGGCTTGTAAATAATGATGAATTAGTCCATGTTCATAAAATGCTCTCAAGATGAAAAGTACTCTATCACCTCTAAACATTTTTGTTTGTTAGAAAATGAATTGATGCATTATCAATATCAGACCACACCTTTGATTTATGACCTAAGTACAGTTAAGCTTTTTTTTTTCTGTTCATTCCTAAAATTCATCCTCCCTTATATTCTGTTATGCAGAACTTTATATCACTGTCATTGTGGCTAGATATATGATGGAATTAGATACCATCAACAGAGCTTAAAAGAGTTATATAGATTTTATAATTTAGAACAGTCAACAAACTTGTGCTCTAATTCTAACTGTGACAATCTAGTTTTAGTCTCATCCCCATTTGGGGAGGCCAAAAGTTGGTCAGGATAAGGTATAATAGTTTAGGTCTAATTAGGAAAGTATATTACCTTGAATTCAGGATATCACCAGAGATAAAGAAACCCATGGAACTGGCAAAATTGAGATCATAATAGATAATGAATGGCCTTGTCGAAACTTTGTGGCTCTTCCCCTTTCTCTCTCTCTCTCTCTCTCTCTCTCTCTCTCTCTCTCTCTTTCTCTCTCTCATTGTTCTCCTTCTCCTCCTTCTCTTCCTCCTCCTCTTCCTCCCTCTCCCCTTTCCCCTCCTCCTCCTCCTGCTCCTACTCTTCCTCTTCCTCCTCCTCCTTTTTCTTCATCTTCTTTGGTATTATTTTACTGTGTCACTAAATATGAAGGCATTGGGAAGCAACATTATGTATCATTTAATGTTAGTATCTATTACTATATCCATTTTCCAAGTGAGGAAACTGTTAACTTTTTTTTTTGAGTTCTCTGAATAGAAACAGCAAGTCAATAACAGAACTAAGTATTAAATCTATTCATGCCTTAAGTCAATGTTCCTGCCTGTAGCTACTGTGCTCTTTGTGTAATAATGTGTTATAGAAGACTGGGCATACTAGTTAGTTCCATTCCAAAGTTCAAAACTGATAGCAATAGGAATTCTCAGTACAACTTGTAAAAATGTTTCAGTATGTTCCTACTTCCATTTATGTAAGGAAGATTCTATCTTAGTTTTCTTGAACTCATTTTTGAGTTCTTAAATAAGAAAGCAGTAATAAAAAGAGGCTAAAAGTATAAACTCTCTGTGATTGACACAATAAAGTATAGGGGACTTGAATGTGTAATGCCCCAGGTTTAGTCTCCAGTATTACACATTCTAGACTAAAACAATGATCTGAACTCTCTCCTACCATAAAATAATAATTTCATATTAATATATGAATACATACATCTACATATACTTACACTTGTACATATTCTGCAGTAATGATCTATCATTGCTCAAACAGCTTTCATAGCTACTATAGTTGACACTTTGTATTACACACCAGGTACTCTTAACAGACCCCATACCACCATCCCAGGAAAAGTAGCAAAGGAATCACACTGATGAGCACTAGTAAAAGCAGTGTTGTCTTTGGAAGGCACTGTTGCAGTTGTATAAGTATTGTTTCAAAGCTACCACTTTGGAAACCAAGATGAGGTGGGAGGAGAAACAGAAATGCCTGGTGCCATGAAAAAACCTGAGAAGTTTTTCACAGAACATGAGAGCTCCCCTGGAGGTCTCCCAAATTGAGATTATTAATTTTTTGTAAGACAATTTTGTCTAAAAATGAACAGTGTCTGAACTAAAAAATCATGACTGTTATTACTATTATCTCATATGCATGTGGGGCTTTGAGAGCTACTCTCTTTCTGATCCAGCTTTCTAGTCCTTTTCACAACTCTGATACCATATCCCTAGACAGTACTTTTAGCCCACTGACCAGTGTCCATGTCAAGTGGAGAAGCAATTTACAGAAGCCAGAACACATTCGTGCTTCACCGAAAAAAAAAAAAAAAAAAAAAGAAATGGTCCATATTTCCAGAGGGGGAAATGTTAGGGGAACATAACAGAGGGATCTGGGCCCCCTTTCACTGGATCTTAATACATTTGTCACCCGGAATCTTTTTATTTATACCATCACTGAAAGGGAAGAGAATCTGGAAAACACCAGAGGAAGTGAGGTCCATATCCCACCCCCTGCCCTGATAGCTTTCCCATTCTCTATTCCTCTGGGAGCATGGACCCAGGGTCATTGTGGGATGCAGAAGGTAGAAGGTCTGGCTTCTGTAATTGCTTCCCCGCTGAATATGGGCATTGAATGGTCGGTCCATACTCCCAGTCTGCCTCTCTCTCCCCAGTAGGGTGGGTCTCTGGGGAAGCTGAGCTCCAGGACACATTGGTGGGGTCTTCAGTCCAGGGAAGCCTGGCCGGCATCCTGACGACATCTGGAACCTGGTGACTGAAAAGAGAGTTAATATAAAAAGCCAAACAAATTGTTGAGCTATCATGGACCCAAAGCTTGGAATAATGGAAAGGAAGTGTTAGGGGGATACTCACTGCAAACTCTAGTGTACTTCTGCTTTCGGGTATATATTTTGCAGTAGTTTATGGATACGTGTGAACATATGCTCTCTCTCACAGAAACTGGTGTATATCTAGGTTTTGGGACTTTGTTAGAAAGTGAACCACCTGAGATAAAAAATTTTTTAAAATGAAAAATGAAAAAATTGCTCCAGGTGCAGGGAATTCATAGTGACATTATGAAGTCCTAGAGATAACCCTGGAAGCAAAATAAAAGCAAAAAATAAAAATAATAAATTTTAAAAAACATTCACAACTCCCCAATATAGGTGTTAGCATACATACCACAGTCTCCACCAACTTTTCTTTTCCTTTCGTCATTGGATACTGGGTCTCCATCCCACTTTTCAGATCCCTCCTGTATTTCTTCTTTAGATATCTTGGATCTGCTTCAATAGAACATATCAGAAGTTTTACCCACATTTTCACCTTTCTCCTTCTTCTTCCTATTCTTCCTCCTCCTCCTCCTCTTCTTCTTCTTCCTCTTCTTCTTCTTTCTCTTCTTCTTCTTCTTCTTCTTCTCCTTCTCCTTCTCCTTCTCTTTCTCCTCCTCCTCCTCCTCCTCCTCCTCCTTCTCCTTCTTCTCCTTCTCCTTCTCCTCTCTTTCTCCTTCTCCTTCTCCTCCTTCTCCTTCTTCTTCATTAAAAACAATTGATAAGACTGCAGGATTCCACAAATTCCCACCAGCAGAGTTGGGCATCCCATCCCCAGCTTTCCTATTCTTTATCTCTCTGGGAGTATGGGACCAAGATCACTATGTGGTGAAGAAGGTGGAAGGTATGACTTCTATAATTGCTTCTCTGCTGGACATGGGCATCGACAGGTTCATCCGTATTCCCAGCCTGGTTCTGTCTTTCCTTAGTGCAGTCAGGGCTCTGGAGAGGTGGGGCTCCAGGACACATTGGTGAGGTCTTCTGCCCAGGGAAGCCAGATTGGTGTCATGGCAGCATCTGAAACTTGGTGTCTAAAAAAGCATTAAGATATAAAGCAGAACAAAAGCCTAAGGTTAAGAATAGAGCAGATGAGATTTGGGGTCTCCATTTTGGAGAAAGCTAGGGAGTTTATTTTAGGTATATTCCAAAGAGCCCATGGCTTACTAATTTTTGCCTGAGTCAGGCAGTTGACATGCAGGTAAACCAAAAGTATTGTCTATGGAGAGAGTATCAGAATTGGAACTAGGACTAGAAAGCAGGATCAGAAAGAGAATAGCTCCCAAATCCCCAGTTGTATGTGAGATTACCCAGTATTCTTTATTCTATCTATGACATTTCACTTATCATAGTTTTGTTAAGTTCCATTCAAGGTGGAGAATAAGAGAAAATCTTATCATTTCTTAGAGTTGAGTAGTATTCTATGTGGTATACATCTTAACTATTTATCTGTCATTGAACAGCTGCTTCACTTCTAAGCTCATACTATTAGAAGTAATATTGCAATCAACATGGGTGTGTATAGGTCTATTTGTATATGTGTTTTGTGTTATTTGGAGAGATCCCTAGAAGAGGAATTTCCAGATGATTTTTAATGTTTTGAGAAATCATTACGTTGTATTCCACAAAATCTAGTATAATTTACATCCCCTCAACTGTGTAAAAAGGTTCTTTTCTATCTACATTATCCCTGGAACTTACTGTTTCTGTCATTTTTGATCTATGACATTATCATAGATGTGGTAATTTAAATAAAATGACAGCCACTTCCAAATAAAGGCTGATATTATGAAGATGTATCCCAATGCCTCACTCTTCTTCTTTTTGATCTTCTCTTCCTATAACTCACTGCCCAGATCCAAAAAAATCCAAGTGGCAAAAAATATAGAGGCATTAAAGTCACCAAGTTTCAATCTACTGGGCAAAAAAAGATAAGAAACTGTAATAACCAGGAACAGTTAGAGAGTGAACAATTTAATAACTCAAAAAGATTGCTCTTCCTTTTTTTTCCAGCCAAGGCTTCATTATTCCAGGCTGATTTTCTCAGACAGAAAGAGAATGTGAAATACGGAAAAGCAGAACAGTACTGAATCTTCCTCCAGTGCAGTTGTAACTAGCATCAAACCTTTGTCATGCACACAGTGTAAAGCAGGAGCACTGTTCAGGTGAGCTATTTTCCCAGACCTTGGGAAAGATTGTTCATATTCTCATCTAATAATATAGGAGTATAGAGTTAGCACCACAACTGATACACAGAAAGGGAAGAATTGAGTCTCATAAACTTTAGCTGATCTTAATTTGATATATTTATATCTATAATTAGAGCATTTGTAGTTCTGAAATATTCTATAAAGAATCATTTCTAGTCAGGAGGAAAGATTACTTTCTTTGAAATATAAGAAAGTTCTCTTTCCCAAAGTACTTCAAGGTGAGATAATTTAATAATTATGATTGTGTGAAAAGAGTAATAAAGAAGTCTGAAAGTTTATCCTTTGCACATTTTAAAATCAACAGATGAAAGATAAAATCAACAATCATTCTTAAAGTCCTCCATTGTTGTTTAAATAAGGATTACTGTGTTACTTATATTTTTCCAAGTGTATGTATATTTTAGGCACCTTATTGTAACCATTTTTATTCTTTTCTAGTCATCTGTGCCAGTTGTGAAACCATTATCTTTCATCTCTAAATTTCATTACACTCTGTGCTAACATAGTAGGGCTAGTACTCTCCAAAATACAGTTTGTGTACTTTGTGAAGTTCACTATTGGGATGAAAATTGAAAAGTTATGGGGAGAAGAGTTCTTTGATGGTTTCTGTTTCTATCCACACAACCCTAATGGTATAAGTGTTCAGCATTGGTTCCACTGTCCAGCCTTGTACTCATACCTAGAACCAGCTTCCTCTTGAACCTCTCAGGCATAAACATGAATTGAGCAGTCATTCTCCCTAAAGATGAGTTTCAGCTTCATAGATCACATCTTCCATCACAACAGTGTCTGAGAATCCTAACCTCTTCACTTTGTTTCCTGTAAGCATGATAGATACCTCTTTTTGGTTTATCTAGATAATTTTAGTCTCTCCTTTTCAGATTTTTGTTCTCCCATACTGTTTAGCTGTTTCTTTGCAGTCATTTATTTACTAAAATATACTGTTATTTGTCAAAATAATTTATATGTTTTACATTTTCCTAACTAGCATTAGGCAGACTCCTCACTGTGTCATTATTCTCACCTCTTTCCCCTAAAGCTGCCACTCTTATTTTTAATAGTGAACACGTTTATTACTCTACAGAGGTTAAGAGGAACTCAATTAACCCATAAATAGAAAAAATAATTTGTGTATATTTTATTTGTCAAGTATTATATTTATCATAATAGGAAACATTTCAGTGTTTCATCAAAAGTTTACAATCTAGTCAGAAAGACAAATTTTACAAATGATTGTAGGAAGGTGCCATAAAACACAAAAATATAGCATGTGACATGCAGGGCATTCGGTAATAATTTGATAATTAAAAATGACTTCACAGGGTAACTGGGACTTGCAAAAGAATAATCATAAAATTAAAAAACATGAAATTTGGGGGCAGATTGTGATATACCCAATAAAGTACACATGTTACAGTGCTCAAGGGCCTAGATTCAAGCCCCCATTCCCACCTGCAAGAAGGGAAGCTTCATGAGGGGTGAAGCAGTGCTGCAGATATCTGTCTTTCTCCCTTGATCTTTCCCCATTCCCTCTCAATGTCTGTTTGTATCCAAAATTAAAAAATTAAAAATGAACATTTGCTTATAATTAGAGGAAAAAAGAAAGATGCAATATCTGTGAGTTATTTTATTTATTCATTCACTTTATTTATCTACTCATTTAGATTATTGGTACTATTTTTACATCCTCTGTGCCAGACTGTGAAATTAGTGAGAAACACTGAGATGAACTGGGTAACCAAAACAGACATAACCTTGTTTGCCAGTCCCTGTTCAGGGCACCATTTGCCAATCTAGCTTCACAGGCAGGAGACAGGACACCAGGGATTCATGACTGAGCTGGGAAGCAGTATCTCCTTTATTAATCAGATACATCGCCTTTTATGCATCTCTTCACCAGAAGTGGCAAGCGAAAGGAAATGAGTAGGAGAGGGGGTGGAGCAAAAAAAGAGCACAAAAAGAACATAGAAAGCTTCCATCTAACCAGTGGGGATTAAACCAATACCCTGCAGGCAGAGCGGGACCCAGGTAAAACAGTGATTATGTAAATAGACCACATCGTAAGTAATACAAGGGAACCTAATGTGATGATCAAAACAGAAGGTCTTATAAGCAGAATTTAGAAGCATACCAACACTTGTTCTCACTAAGACCAGGTTTTATTTATTTTATAATATTTTAAGCTACAAAGAAGTAGAGAGTGAAAGAGACCACAACAGTGAAGTTTCCTTCGATGTACTGGGGGCATAGATCAAACTTGGGTTATGCACATGGCACAGCAATGCACTATTCAAGTGAGATATTTTGCTGATTTAAGATTCCTATTTTAATAGGAAAAGTGAAGTTAATAAGAATAATCATGTTACAATTGTATAACGTTCATTGAGATGTCAATATTAACAAGTTTACAGGCCGTGAGATACAATAGAAATAACTAATGGGAGGGGCAGAGACAAGATGAAGACATGGAGGCAGCTGCTGACATGAGCTCCACAACAATGGCTAGATAGGGTGATTAGGTGTCCTATCCATTGTGAGAGGAACTTGTTTCACTCTACCTCTTCCATCCACTCTCCCCTTTTTCCTCCTCCTAGCTAATTAAAAAAAAAAAACTCTTTCCTTTCACTACTCTTTTTTTTTTTTCTTCTCGTTCTTTTCTTCCTTCCTCCTTCTGCTTTCTGAATTCACTGATACTCATTTGTGAATTATTTTGGGGAAGAAATCTGACTCAGAGTGGACTCTCTATGTGTGTGTCTCTTCTCTACTTCCTGTTCTCCTCTTGCTATCCATAGAATTTACAGTGGGCAATAGATTTGCATAATTGTCTATTCTTGCTTTCACTTTTTCCCTTCCTCTTTCTTTTTCATTTGGATTGGGTTGCTATTTTTTCTTGGACTGGAGGTGTTTTTTGGCTAACTAGTATTGGTTAAACTGCATCAATCCTTGCTTCAGTTACTATTGTTATAATTTCTGAGGTTGGTGACTGCAGTTGTCACAAAAGTATTTAGTATAGTGTGGCTTGTACTTAAAACACAACAACTGAAGAATGGAAGAACAGAAAAATAAAAAACACATCAATAAAAAAATGGTTAAATCAAAAGCAAATAAAACTGTCACTACAATGAACAAAGACAGGAGCCCAGAAGAAACTCCAAATCAGTCAGAAGTAACCGTAGATATGAAAAGTATGCAAGCAATAATAAACCTAATAATCACAGAAATGAAGACAACTATGGAGGCAAGAGCTATAAGAATTAGGGAAACAGCAGATGAGACCCTCAAGGAAAATACTAGCTACCTCAAGGTAATTAGAGAACTGAAAGCTGAAATAGCTGAATTAAAAGGTCAATTAGCAGAACAAGCTGATACTATAACTGAACTGAAGAAAGAAGCTGAGGTAAGAGAAAGCAGGCTAACTGAAGCAGAAAACAGAATTAGCCAGAGGATGATATAGAGGAAAAAAAAAGAAAGAGGTGAAAGAGCTCAAAAAGAGATTGAGAGACACTGAAAACAACAACAGAGACATATGGGATGATCTCAAAAGAAGTAACATTCATATAATTGGCCTGCCAGAGGAAGAAAGAGAGGAAGGGTAAGTAAACATTCTAGAGGAAATAATAAAGAAAACTTTCCAGACCTGAATAACAGAAACGATATTAAGAATCAAGAGGCTCAGAGAATCCCAAACAGAATTAACCCAGACCTGAAAATGAAGACAAAACCTATACAAATATTTGGGACACAGCTAAAGCAGTACTGAGAGGGAAACTCATAGCCATACAATCACATATTAAAGAACAAGAAAAAGCTCAAATAAACTCACTGCACACCTTAAGGACTTAGAGGAAGAGGAACAAAGGAACCCTAAAGCAACGAGAAGGACAGAAATCACTAAAATTAGAGCAGAAATATACAACATTTAAAATAAGAGAACCATACAAAAGATCAATGATGACAAATGTTGGTCCTTTGAAAAATTAAACAATAAGGACCAAGCAATGATGCACCTGGTTAAGCACACACACTACAGTGCATAAGGACCCGGGTTCAAGCCCCTGGTCCCCACCTGTAGGGGGAAAGCTTCACGAGTGGTGAAGCAGGGCTGAAGATGTTTCTCTGTCTCTCTCCATCTCTATCTTCCTTTCCCCTCAATTTCTCTCTGTCTCTATCCAATAATAAATAAAGTTTAAAAAAAAGAATTAAAAATATGAAAAAAAGAAAAATTAAACAAGACTGACAAACCCCTAGCCAGACTCACAAGAAAAAAAAAAAAAAAGAAGACTCAAATAAATAGAATTGTAAATCACAGAGGAGATATCACAGTTGACACCACAGAAATACAGAAAATCATGCAAAACTTCTGTGAAGAACAATACACAACTGAGCTAGAAAATCTGGAAGAAATGGAAGAATTCCTAGAAACATATGCCCTTCCAAAACGGAACCAAGAAGAACTACAAACCCTAAATTCACCAATCACAGACAAAGAAATCCAAACAGTTATTAAAAATCTCCCCAACAACAAAAGTCCTGGACCAGATGGCTTCACTAACAAATTCTACAAAACCTTCAGGAAACAGTTAATACCCATACTTCTAAAGCTTTTCCACAAGATCAAAGAAACAGGAACACTCCCTTCCACCTTCTATGAAGCCAATATCACCCTGATATTAAAAGCATATAGGGACACATCAAAAAAGGAAAATTACAGACCAATATCTCTGATGAACATAGATGCCAAAATATTAAACAAAATCCTCGCCAACAGGATACATCAGTATATCAAAAACATTGTTCATCATTATCAAGTGGGATTTATCCCAGGAATGCAAGGCTGGTTCAACATACACAAGTCAATCAATTCACCACATCAATAAGTGCAAAAAAAACACATGATTATCTCAATAGATGCAGAGAAAGCCTTTGACAGAATTCAACACCCATTCATGCTCAAAACACTACAAAAAACAGAAATAGACAGGAAATTCCTCAAGAGAGTGGAGTCTATACATAGAAAATCTACAACATCATCATACTTAATGGACAGAAGCTAAAAGCATTCCCCCTCTGATCAGGAACTAGACAGGGATGTCCACTATCACCATTACTCTTCAACATAGTATTGGAAGTTCTTGTCATACCAATCAGGAAAGAGAAAGAAATCAAATGAATACAGATTGGAAGGGAAGAATTAAAGCTACAAAATCAATGTACACAAATCAGTGGCATTTCTCTATGCAAACACTAAATCTAAAGAAGACATCCAGAAATTACTCCCATTCACTGTTGCAGCAAAATCAATAAAATACCTAGAAATAAAGCTTATCAGAGAAGTGAAAGACTTGTACACTGAAAACTATGAGTCACTATTCAAGGAAATAGAAACAGATACCAAGAAATAGACAGACATCCTATGCTCATGGATTGGAAGAATATCATCAAAACAAATATTCTCTCCAGAGCCATATACAAATTTAATGTGATACCCATCAAAGTTCCACCAAGCTTCTTTAAGAGAATAGAGCAAAAACTACAGTCATTAATCTGGAACCAGCAAACACCTAGAATTGCCAAAACAATCTTGAAGAAAAGAAACAGAAATGGAGACATCACACTACCAGATCTCAAACTATATTATAAGGCTATCATCATCAAAACAGCCTGGTACTGGAACAAAAATAGGCACACAGACCAGTAGAACAGAACTGAAATCCCAGAACTAAAACCCCACACCTATGGACATCTAATCTTTGATAAGGGGCCCAAAGGATTAAATGGAAGAAGGAGGCTCTCTTCAATAAATGGTGCTGGGAAAACTGGGTTGAAACATGCAGAAAATGAAATTGAATCACCTTATCTCACCAGAAACAAAATTCAACTCCAAATGGATCAAGGACATGGATGTCAGACCGAAAATTATCAAATACTTAGAGGAAAACATTGGTGGAACACTTTCCCCACCTAAACCTCAAGGACATCTTTGATGAAACAAATCCAGTTGCAAGGAAGACTAAAGCAGAAACAAACCAATATTACTACATCAAATTTAAAAGCTTCTGCATAGCCAAAAAAAGTGTCACACAAACAAACAGATCCCTCACAGATTGGGAGAAGATCTTCACATGCCATACATCAGACAAGAGACTAATCACCAAAATATACAGAGCTCAGCAAACTCAGCAACAAAAAAGCAAATGAACCCATTCAAAAATGGGCAGGGTATATGAACAAAATATTCATTTCAGAGGAGATCCAAGAGGCTAGCAAACATATGAAAAACTCCTCCAGGTCGCTGATTGTCAGAGAAATGCAAATAAAGACAACATTGAGATAACATCTCACTCCTGTGAGAATGGCATTCATCAAAAAGGACAGCAGCAACAAATGCTGGAGAGGCTGTGGGGACAGAGGAACCCTTCTGCATTGCTGGTGGGAATGTAAATTGGTCCAGCCTCTGTGGAGAGCAGTCTGGAGAACTCTCACAAGGCTAGACATGGATCTTCCATATGACCCAGTAATTCCTCTCCTGGGCTTATACCCCAAGGACTCCATAACAAACCAAAAAGAGGTGTGTATTCCTATGTTCATAGCAGCACAATTCACAATAGCTATAACCTAGAAGCTATCCAGGTACCCAACAACAGATGAGTGGCTGAGAAAGCTGTGGTACATGTACCCAATAGAATACTACTCAGCTATTAAAAACAATGAACCCACCTTCTCTGACCCGTCTTGAATGGAGCTAGAAGAAATTATGTTAAGTGAGCTATGTCAGAAAGATAAAAAGATGAGTATGGGATGATCCCACTCATCAACAGAAGTTGAGAAAGAAGAACAGAAAGGGAAACTCAAAGCAGGATCTCACTAAATTTGTAGTGGGGCATCAAAGTAAAAACCACTGGACTTCTTCTCGCATGTTTCCCATAGAGAAGGACTACTCTAATTTGAGGAACATTCTCCAGTACCCTGACAGTCCCCAAGAATGGAGACATGTGGTTAGTTCTACTCTCCTGATTGGATTCTTTCTTGGATGGGAAGATACTTTTAAAAATGGGTGCCTGAAGCAATCCAGCAGGAACAGTCAGAAGCACCCTAAATGGAATTTTGAGGAGTTTTTTGGACTAGGACGCCCTCTGGGGACTCATGATACTACATGGTGAGATCTGCATAATCTGGTTCAAGTTGTGTTTCGTAAGAGAGTGATTTGAATGACTGAATTTTTGCTTGACATTGACTTAAAAAAAAAAAATGCTGGATGCAGCCATGATTTCTAGAGACATCCAGAAACAATCCAAAAAATTGCTTTTTCCTCCTTTTATTTTTTTACGTCTTGGCATAAATCTGAAACATTTAATCCTGAAAACTGTATGAGTTATGGGTGGGGCAGATAGTGGAATGATTATGTTAATTATTCTCATGCCTGAGGCTTCTACCGTGGTTCTTCTGTTTACCTTTCCACATTTTATTGAGTTTAAACTGTTTAACAACCTTAAAATCATACTAGAAAGGACTTCCAATTATAATGAAGTTATCAATTATAGTAAACTTCTAATCTGCTACAAGTTTTGTTTGACAAGTAAGTGAATTTCAGCTGTCAAGTCTTCACATGAAAAAGCATCTACTCAAATGAAAATTTCTGGAAATGCATTTGGACCCCTGTTCTCTGACATCACCCACAAGATGGAATGACTACAGCGCACCCCTGGAAACCAATGAAGTGACCTGGCACGACCTGAGGAAACAGATTCACAGACTCCAAAGATCACTCTCTACAGAAAAGCAGAATTCTGGTGGCCGACATTCCCCATGGAGACAGAAGTGCAGTGTTTCATCCCCTGGCATTTTCTTCCATGGCCATCTACTTTGGACTGACACCTCCATCGGACTTACTGGTACACGCTGCTGTGTTTCTCAAAGACTAACTTCAACCAATTGCCTTGAGACTTTATAGACCATGTCCCCTCGCCTGTAGGCTCTGTCCCAGAGGTAGAAAACTCCCCCTCCTTATTAGGTTTTGCCCACAGAGGCATGAAGCACCCCCCAGAGGCAATTGATACCCCCAGAGGCAAGAAATGCCCTTTTGCCTGCTAGGCCTTGCCCTTTGAGGCAGAAAATACCCCCTCAGGCCTCCCCTTGGCATCACACTGGTTATTGCTGCTCGCCTATTTTGTTTTCAATGTCTTATGCCAGTTCTTTTGAAATGCCTGCATAATATAGGTTTCTGTTCACCCCTACATTGCTATTCCCCTGACAGAGATGAAGCCTTTTATAGACATTGACCCAGTTATATATGGCCATAAAGTAAGAGAGAGATGTTGGGGAATTGTGAGGATGTGGTTGAGCTTGGAAGGGCTTGAGCTTGAGGGGTGTGTCAATCCTGTTAGTCTCTCTCTCCACGGAGAGGTTGAGCAAGGAGGGACAGTAGAACCCCAAAAAGGTGTGCCTCTTATCAGTCTCCCTGCCTCACAAAGTGCCCCGCAATCCCGATACTATGGCCATTAGTTAAAAAGAAAGGGGGGGAATTGTTGGTATCTTCTAATTCTGCTTTTAAAAACCCCTTCTGTTTCATTTGGTTTAAATCCCCCCTGCTTAACACTGTATTCTATTTACATAACCACTGTATTCTATTTACATAACCATTGCTGTCTATTTACATAAATCACTTTTACATTTACATAAAACACCACCTTACCTCCAGGGCATTGGTGGTTTAGTGGTAGAATTCTCACCTGCTCCACCCCCTCTCCTTGTCACACCCTGATCCTCTCCTTGTCATACCCTGATTTTCACCAGTCACTTTTCTCTCTACCCTCTCTGCATCACATCCTGTTCCCACCCTACTGGGCTAGTATATTTATAAGGACAAGATTGTTTGTAGTTTTGAGTTTAGCTTAGCTCAGCTTAGATTGTGCTGCGTCCTACACGAATAAAGAGATACTGTGTACAACCCAGCCATGAGTCCGGGGTCATCTGTCTCCCGTCAGTGAAGCTCAGCCCAACAGCCTAGAACTCAAATAAGTCCCTCTCTCCATTGTTACTGGTCATTTCTGTCAGTAACAATAAAATAGACCCCATTTGTGGGCCTCCATAGGACATTGCCCTCAGTTTGGATCAACAATGGTAGAGAATGTTCTATCCTCCAAAGGGAGGATGGACAACACCAGAGGAAGATGGGTCGATACTGGGGCAGCATGGACTGTTCCTACTTATGACTACAGAATGTGAGCTCAGATCTACAGGATTGCAGAGGTCACACAGGCTCCTAAGCTAATCATGGGCCCCAAATCACATTAAATCCATGGGGTTTACAGTAATATTTATACCCCTTTCCCATATTAGGGAGCTACTCTCTTCCCTGATATAGCTTTCTGGTCCTTTTGCTAACCATGACATCATCTCCCCAGACAATAACTTGGATCCACCTCCGTATCAGATTTCAGGCTCAGAGAAAAAAAATACTAGTATAGCTACAGACCCTTTGATATATAACTAAAATATGCCTACTAGCTATCAACAAAATGGAGGACCCCTCAACACTTCATCTGCATTATTCATCCCTTTAGGTCCATGATTGTTCAACAATTTGTTTGGCTTTGTTTGTTAACTCTTCTTTCAGCCAGCAGGTTCCCAGAAGCTAGCAGGATGTGACCAGACTTTCCTGGACAGACAACACTGCCAAATGTGGAGCTTCATTTCCCCAGAGCCCTTCCCTATTAGGGAAAGAGAGAGACAGGCTAGGAATATGGATCGACCTGTCAATGCCCATGTTCAGCTTGGAAGCAATTACAGAAGCCAGACCTTCTACCTTCTGCATCCCACAATGATCCTGGGTCCATACTCCCAGAGGGTTAAAGAATAGGAAAGCTATTAGGGGAGGGGATGGTATATGGAGGTTTCATGGTGGGAATTGTGTGAAGTTGTACCTCTCTTCTTCTAAGGTTTTGTAAATGTTTCCTTTTTATAAATAAAAAAATTTAAAAAGAAATAAATAACCAATGGGGGTCATGTGGTGGCTGGCACATTGTATTAAATAACTAATAAAGTGGGGGAAGGAATACCCTTCAGGTCAATCAATTGACAGAGCAAGTATCAATAGAGAGGAAGGATAAAGTGAATACAGGAAACTGAATGGTGCCAGGATTAAAGATAAAGAATTGTTAACTCCGTGTGAGAATCCCAGGACTCCCTGACTAGGGCCACAGGTGATGGGGTGGCTTGGTAGTGACTAAGGAGTCATCATGAAAGTATACCAGTCTCTTGCCCTTATTCAGATTTTGTAGTCCTTACTTTGTTTGGCAAGGTTAGCTTTGGAGTGACTGAGGGAAATGCAATAGAAGGCAGGTGAGGAGGGGATATAGTTCTAAGTAAAAACTATTTGATTATATACTTTATGGTGTCTCTTTAGGTCTTTCTGGTACGTTCTGACCCAGAAACCCCACTCCTAGGCATTTATCCAAAATCGATAATATCACTAATTTGAAGGGAAATATGCACCCCCATGTTCATAGCCACACCATCTACAATAGCAAAAATTTGGAAGCAACCAAAATGTCCCTCCACAGATGACTGGTTAAAAAAGTTATGGGGCATATACTTAATGGAATACTATTCAGCAATTAAAAAGACACTCATATGTGGAATTTAGAGAACTGAGCACACATACAAAAAATAAGCAAC
The DNA here is from genome assembly GCF_950295315.1 of Erinaceus europaeus. Classification (NCBI taxonomy): domain Eukaryota; kingdom Metazoa; phylum Chordata; class Mammalia; order Eulipotyphla; family Erinaceidae; genus Erinaceus; species Erinaceus europaeus. Next base: position 80,532,198 of record NC_080163.1, read on the forward strand.
CAAACACAATACAATCCATATTTAAATTGGGAAAACTATAGTACTTACCTGGGGGGTGGGGAGGGTACAGACTTTAGGTGGTGGGGAAGAGGTGAAACTCTAGTCCTATCACTATTTAGTCCAGCAGCAGTAATATGACAAGTAGGGGGGATGGATAGATTTAGTATCTCAAGTTCCCCAACTGCCTAGACCATAGCTCTAGGCACAAATACTAGCTTTTGCTAATATTTATCTTAGATTTGCAAAATTATAAAATTCTGATAAGGGGATTAATTGTTTATATATCTCTAAAAATGTTTCTGAAAATAAAGCTCTGCAAATATCTAAATCAACTACAGCTTTAGGTCAGACATGTCAAGACCTTTTTACCTTGTATTTAAAATATGAAGGGGTTCAGATACCACTAAAAGCATTCAAATCATAGTGAAGTCAAGTATACTAATACGGATACCAAACTCCCTAACTACCTGTCTATAATAACTAGTTATTGATATTTTTTAAGATTTTTTAATATTTATTTCCTGTGTGTTGCCCTTGTTGTTTTTATTGTTATTGTAGTTAATGTTGTTATTGATGTCATCGTTGTTGGATAGGATAGAGAGAAATGGAGAGAAGAGAGGAAGACAGAGAGGGGGAGAGAAAGACACCTGCAGACCGGCTTCACTACCTGTGAAGCAACTCCCCTGCAGGTAGGGAGCCAGGGGCTTGAACCAGGATCCTCATGCTGGTCCTTGCACTTTGCATAATTATTGATATCTTAACTCTCCCTAAGGCTATAACAACCCCTTGCATCCTCTTTAAGAGCTGCATTTTTCCTAGTCCTGATATCTCTAGGATATGCCCATACTCCTAGAAATTCATTTTCTATGATTCCTTACCACCTTTGTCAACTTCAACCAAACTGCTACTGGTGTTGCCACTTCGCATTATGCTGCTATTGAAATCTACTTTGGACTGCAACCAGAGATACCAGCCTGAGAAGCTAACCTCCAACTCTTCAAATCTGGTGAGACCTTTCCTAACACCTGGGACTACCTACATCCAAGTTAGATGGCACGCCATTTAACTAAGTAACAGATGCCACATTAGGCTATGGTTTAGGGTACTGGATACAGGTGTACACATATCCATAAACAAGGGTCAATCATATAACTCAAAGTTAAAGTGCTTAATAATGGCCTAAAGAAGACATCATAAATTCTGTTACTGATTGGATTTAGACCAAATTAGCAGGACAGCCTAGCAGAAAGGCCCAAAGAAAACAGATCCCCAAAACCTAACTCTGGTTGGGCTCAACAAACAATACTCAACGCCTAAACAACTGAGAGAAAATCTAAGATAATCAGGTGAAGAAAGGACTACAAAAGTTGGATAAAGGCAAGCAACTGGCTCATTTAATAATGGCCTGTTTGGTCAATATCACACCATCTGATCATCTGGGATCCTAGTTAGGGAATCCTTAGATTCCCATACAAATATGATGGATGTTGACCTCTAAAAGGTCCTTCTCTCCACTACCACTGGTTGCTTCCATAAAGATTAGTGTCTTGTGGGCCCTCCCAGGACCTTGGCTCTACCATAAAGCAATGAAGGTAGGGATAACTCCAGTCTCTGAAAGGAGGCTAAAGATATCCTACCCTGCCACTTGAAAAAAAAAAAAAAAACTGGTCTTGAAATGAGTGCAACCTGCAATGTTCCTCAGATTGGATCATGAGCTATAAGCTCAGACCAGTAGGGACTTAGAGATTACACAGGCTCTGGTACCAGATATAAATATACATTTACATATGTGCCTTGGAGCAGGTGGATGGAGGTAAATAGTTAATGTTAGCCAATTCTTTTTTTTTTTAATAAGAATGGGAGCTACTCCCTTCCCTAATCCAACTTTTTAGCCCCTTTCTTCACTCTGACACTATTCTCTCAGACAATATTCTCATCCAACCTCAGGCTAGCCACCAAACTCAAGAAAAACTATTATTATTATATGCAGCCAGGAACATGCCTAAACTGGTTCTCCTAGCTTTCTTCTACCCTAAAATCCCTAAGCTCATCTGCTCTGATCCTACTTTCTGGTTCCTATTCATTAACCATCTTGTCTCAACTTAGGTCTTGCCACCTTCCAAACACTAGGCTGCAGATGCTACCATGACTCCACCCTAACTTCTCTGGGCAGATGACCTCACCAGTGTGTCCTGGACCCTTACCTCTCCAGAGCTCTGGTCCACTAGGGAAGGATAGTGACAGGCTAGGGTTATGGATCAACCTGTCAATGCCCATGCTCAGTGGAGAAGCAGCTACAGAAGCCAGAACTCCTGCCTTCTGCTCCCCATAAACAACTTTGATCCATACTCCCAGCAGAAGAGAAGTGATAGGATAAAGATAAGAGGACTCTGCACTCCAGCTCCATCAGCACCCAAAGAGAAAGAAGGAAAAGGAGAGGGACATAATGGGGTAGTTTTGATGTAATGAGTGACTTAGAGGGAAAGAGAGGAGTGAATCTGAAAAAGAAGGGCAATTATGTATAATTGTGGACAGATAGTTGTAGAGAAAAGTGTTGACCCTTGTCTAAAACTTGAGGGCAACAGTGGTGGATTGCAGTGGGGAAAGCGAAGATTCAGAACTCTGGTGGTGGGAATTGTGTGGATTCAAATCCCTGTCAACACATAATTCTGTAATATAAAAACATAAAAAAATAAAAGAGAAAAAGAAAAAGAAAATAATTAAGGTATGTTTTTAATTGAAAATGAGGAGGAAATAAACAAGAAAATGAGTTTCAAATGAAGAACAAAAAAAGATTCACAAATCAATAGATGCAGGGGACCAACAAGAAATAAGGAAAGAAAGACACTATGAGAGCCATTTCCAATTTATGTTCACCAGCAGCCTTTGGTCAGAGTTTCATTTCCAGGAAATAACATTACAGACCACAAGCTGAGAGAATAAGAGATGAGTCCTTCCCCCAGTGTACTATAGAGGAGTCTTGTTCACTAATGATTCTTCTGGGCATAAAGAAACAGGAGCTGTATCTGATGTGGAAAGGAAGGACTAGCTCTCTGGAACAGAGTATTTTAACTTCACATGCATAGAGTAAAGACATGTTAGAATCCTTTGCTAATACATCTTTATGGTCTCCAAAATGCATGAATTTGTTAGTAGTTCAGATGACTTGGTTACAGAAAACAGTTTTAGCACTTGGCATAATTAATGTAAACATTGCATGCAATGGAAAACTAATCTAACACCTTCTGTATTTAAAGCAGGTTTAATTAATGTCAAGTGTAATAATTGGTAATCTCCCCTGCTTGCCTCTGTTCTCACCCTGTGTGTAAATGTTCCCTGCTGCCTTGTTTACCTGTAGACTTTAGAGTTTAAATGCACAGAAGGGTGTTTATGCTTTATTTCTAAAGCTTCCTCTCTCTCTCTCTCTCTCTCTCTTTCCTTTCAGTGATAGCTTCTACATTTCAGTGAGAGAAACTATTCCCAAAGCCTCTTGAAAATTCCTTGCTTCCTTGTTGACAAGTTCTGTGTCTTGCACTCCTTGCAATGACCTACAGAGACTCTCTGTGGTTCTAGATGCCTAAGCATCAGGAACAAGAATGTAGGTTATCTTTATTGGTTACTGCCTAACAACCAGAACTCCTTTCTCCTCTCATTGTGCCTTCAGGTTAACTCCAGAGGGATCCTATATAAGACAAGTGTCCGGTTAAAGTGTCAAAAGCAAATGTCAAGTAAACAGAGAGAATTGTATTAGTCTTACAAAATAGCCAGGGTGGGGATTTTTCTTGGAGAGTTGCCTTTCTCAAGTGTGGAATGGTATGACTCCATATTATCAGTAGTTTAACATTAGCAGAAAGGTTGAAGTTACTAAGAAATGTGTCTGTCTATTAAGAGTCTGTTTTATGATTTCCAAAACAAGGCAGAGTAATTTCCTTAATGATCCTTTATAGTATTCTTTGACTTATGAATAGAGTCTTTCGAAGAGTTTTCCTTCAAAGGTAGGTCTTCAAATAACATGTCTTCTTTCTCATGAGTCATGGTAGAATGTTGCCAAATAAATGTTTTATATCATTTTCTAATTTGTTGGAATGTCTTGGAAAATACTTTAAGTAAACATCAGAGGACCTGATACTCACCTTAACTGGTCCAAGGATTTAGAGTATCTTCTCATCTTGATGTTTCCAAACTATAGATCCTCTATCTTGTTAAAGTAGTTTTGTTTTAAATAAATGTTTCTACAAACCAGAGATGCCTGAAAAAAACACTAGCATCCCTTTAATTCAGAAACCTTCAATTACAGACTTCTTAACCTTGTGAGATATTTCTAAGTTATCCCAACCTGAAATGACTGAATGCTGTTTAATTACTTTAAGGAATACATATTGCTGCAAAGATATAGGTTTTCCCTATTATTTAAATATGAAGAAAAATAATGGCACTAAAAAGTACTTTTCTTAATAGTGAAACTTCATGTTGGTAGAAGAATACTTTTATTTGCTTGAAAGTCATTTTATAATTTCAAATCAAAATATATTCATAATTTATAGGACTTTTTAAACTTAAAACAAAGCTAATCCTGATTTATCCTAAACATAATTTGAGGACATTTAGACTCTCAAATATATATTTATGGTTGTGAAATTTGCCTGCTATATTTATAAAGGATTTCAGAGTCTGATTCAAAAACAAAATACTGCAAAAGAGTGAATGAAAGCTGAAGATGTTTTTAACTTCTTCTGTGAAAAGCTCCCTGGGCTTTTAAAATGTATTAATAATGTGATATAAAAATTTTATAATGGAAGCAGTAATCTAGACAGACCTGCCCCACGTCGGAAGTGCTAGAAACCACAATAGAAGAAGAAAAAAAAAATCTTCTAATTGTGAGCATATAAATTCTCCCACTATAGATCAGGCTTAAAAACTAGCCATACAGAAGTTGTAAAACAAAATTCTTATTCCCCAGTGATAACTAGAGAAGAAGACAAGGAATAGATTCCCCTGAGGATACTTGTAATTAATACTCTCAGAGCTAGAGGGGGAAAATCTATAGTATTTAAGAATGTAACAGCATATAGGACTTGCTCAAAGCCTTAAAAGATAAAATTACTTGGATATATAGTGGACATACTGTGGTGCTCAGAAATTAAAAGTGTAATTTTTAAATTTGAATAGTAATGAAATGTGTCAAGGTAAAAACAGGACGGGACAATCAACCTGAAATTACCATATTTGATGCTCTCATAGAAATAGAGGTGCACAGTAAATTGTTCCAATAGTCCTGAAATAATGATATAAGATGAGAGTTTCATAATTGTTTGAAAGCTACATAGTACCTAAAGAGTTAATGACAAAGAAGTAAGACTAAATGGAGTTTATAACCTAGAGAGCTTTAAATGCATTTACCATGTCCAAAGGCTCTCCTAGGGCTAACTTTATCCATTAACCAATTCCAAAGACACTCTACACATTGGGTTTATTAAAGCAATAAAAAACCAATGTTATCTCTCAATTCTGGAAGCTAAGATTAATGATTTGGCTGGTCTGGTTCCATCCAAGACCTATGAGGGTGATTCTTGTTCATGCTTCTCTACATAGAGATACATCTCTCATTCTCTGCCATCATCACCCCATGGTCATCATCCTGTGTTTCTCTGTACCTTCACATGACAGTGTCTTCTCTGTGTTTCTCTCTTCTTTTGTAAGGACATTAGTCATTTGAAGTAAGAGATAACTTACTCTAGTATGATTTCATTTAACTAATTGCATCTATTGTGGACTTCTCTTCAAATAAAGCCACATTGTGAAAAACTTAATACTAGATCATCAACAATTCTTTTCTGAAGAGACAATGTAACTGAAAACAATTTGTAACAAAAAATACCAACACCTCAGACCTTCTAGGTTTGATGACCCATCAACTGAAAGTGAACATGGGAAATGAACTTTGCAATGAAAAGTGTTGGGACCATATGTAAGCCTGATAGAGCTTAGGGGGAACCACCCCCATCCCTGGATGGAGGTCTGAGAAGATAACCTCTTGGTAAGTCTCACTCAACCGAGGTGAGCATAAGGGGGGAAACTCAGACTTGGTTCTTTCCTTCTTGACTCTCAGGCCCACAGAAACCCCAGTACTTCCCTCCATTAACCACAGGCCACATGGCTGCAGATTCACTTATTCAAAGTCACCTTCTGATCACAGAAGAACACACCTTATCACACACTTCATCACACACCTCAGACCCCAGACAAGAGAAATTCCAAACTATATGGCTTTTTGATATCCATCTTCTCTCTGTCTCACCCTACGGGTTTAACCCCTATGCTTCTCTCAAATACCTTTGGATAATTAAGTTGCTTGTGTCGTGGAGAATAACTGTCTTGTATCTCATCAATTCCTGTCATACCAGCCCCCTACTTTAGGGGCATGCTGACCGTTAAGAAACCTGTAATTTCTGACATATTTCAGTAATATTCCCTTCATTTGTTTTTCTACTTAACTCATGTCCACTTTGCTAATCTTCTTCTTCTACTAGCGTTTGCCCTTCTTCCGTAGCCAGTCAACAGCGTCAGGTTGAGCCTGATGTAAAGTTTCGAGACCTCCTTTGAATCTGGAGAGGTGGCAGTCGTTGACTATGTGGGTCATAATCTGTCTGTAGCTGCAGGGGCAGTTCAGGTCGTCTCTGGCTCCCCAGCAATGGAACATAGTGGCACACCGGCCATGGCCTGTTCAAAACGGATTCTACGGATTCTAGGATTCTATGGATTCTAGGCACGCTAAGAGTCCTCTGGTGTCTTTTACTTCGTGTCCCCCTGTCGTGAGCGAGAAAGAGCCAGCCCGTTACCTTTCCCCTGGAGACCACCCCAACCAGAGAGAGAGAGATACCAAAAGAAAAGTTCATGTGGTGCAATACTTTGAGCAGAATAGTAAAGCATTCTTTTCCCATGGTTCAAATATAAATATTGGGGATAAGTTTATAATATGTATGGATTAATAATATTTCTATATCCTCCAACTTTGCCCAGGAAGATTCTGGAATAATATGCATTGATCATCATTACTTTAATCAGAATCAATTTTATCTCCCTTACATTTGCATTTGAAATGGCACAATATTTAAGAATCTTTGACATAAATCTTCTGGTTATTTTGGTTTGAAATCTACAACTCAAGGATTAGGAACTCAGTATGACAGACAGAACACATTAGTGGCCAAAATTTTCCAATATCTTTCTGCATTTGTCACTATTAATTAGCTCTTTGACTTTAAACTTGGCCGAGTTATTTGCTTGGGTCAATGAATAAGAAGCTAAATTGACTCAAGTAAAGGTTTGAAAAAAAAATTCTTGGACATTTGTGCTCCTTTTCTTTCCATCTCAAACTTCTGTCTTTGCTTTACTAAAATGTTAACATTCCCAGGCTACACTTCTGTAAGGTGAGACACACTGGGGAAATTTTAGTTAGTTGTAGAAGGTGAGACCCTAGACAAATGGAAGAGTTCAACATTAGCAAAGGAACTCCAAGGGAGTACAGTTAACAACACAAAACTAAGCATCACTGGACGCAGTTTAGCAGGATCAAATTACCTATAAATTTAAAACTACTAATAAATCATCATTACTTTCATCTAGAAAATTCTTTGGGTGTTTGCTGCATAGTATCATTGTGGCAACAGAAAATTGATATATGCAGTAATTAATGATAGTCTGACTATCTTGAGTCTATTGTGGCTCTAGAAACATGTCAAACAGAACTGACATTTTGGCACGTGTTCCAATAGAAAAAATGTACTCAGGCTGGGATGGATAAACTCGACTTCTGCATTTTTTTAAATGATAAATCTTCTTTCTACACCCTAATTCCTTTTCCATACTCTGGAACAAATCAGATTCTCAGTAAATATTTTTAAATTAGTGAACAAATGATTTCTCATTAGAACTCCTGATAAGGAAACTACCAAAGGACAATCAGGATGTATTTTACACCTTAAACTTCTCATTTTTTTAAATTAGAGCAGTAACCATATATTAAGAACTCAATAAATAGTATCTTCTGACTTGTTAATTTATTAATGAAACTCAGCCAGTATCATTCCACGAGAAATGGGTGAATAGACATAATTAAACCTCATTAAGGAAGATAAGACTTGGCTTATAAGATTTTTATAACTTTCAATGTTTGAATTTTTTCCCAGATGAGATATCTGAGAAAAGATACACTTACAAGTTTTGAAATTTATAAAAACCTTTGCCATGCACAGAACTGAGACTTAGTTTTGATCCTCAATGCACTGGAGAAACTTATGGTATTGTGGTATCTCTCTGTCTTGTTGTCTCTCTCTTTCACTCTCTTACTCTTTCTCATTTTCTCTAATAAAGTTATTTCAGAGGAGTACCAATAATGTTGAAAAATAAAATATAGGTCATTGTTTATGATTATATTTTATAGCCTCTAGAAAAATTATTTTGTCAAGACACAGCTATATACAAATAATGTCAAAGGATATAAATTATGGTGATGTTGTGTATGATACAGCAAATCCTAAGAAAGGGGTTTTCAAAGTTAACACAATTGCCAAATAATTTGATGACAGCAATAACTATCTATTGCCTTCTTAAACCTTAAGAGAGCAGGAACCTCTCGCTTCCTCTATAGAGCCTATTTTCCCCTCAGTCCTGGAACCTCTAGACTGGGGCTCACTTTCTTGCATGCTTCACTCAATTCATACCAAATGATACTGCATCTGCTGATCTCCACCTAATCAATGCAATGAGTACCACACTTCACATCAGACTGTGTCCAGAGACGTTAGGCATGGAATGTCAACCCTTCAGCAACATTACTTGGGTGAAACCTTGCCTTTCATAGGATTCTCTAATTCCATTTCAGGTGGTTCACTTCCTAACAAAGCCTCAAAACCTAGATATAGACCAGGTACTATGAGATAGGACATATGTTCCCATGTATCCATAAATTAGGGCAAAATATATACCTGAAAGCAAAAGTACACAACAGTCTGCAGTGAGTCAGTATATGCAGCAAGCAAGTAGAAAGACGTAAAAAGACACCACAAAGTTCTTAATGAAATAGTGTCTACTTAGACTTAGATACCCTCCTCACGTACTTCCTATTAAAGTTCTTTCACTCACTGACAAGCTAACCTCATCAAAGGAAGGACTGAAAAAGCTGAATAAGGGCAAGAGACTGGCACACTTTAACGATGACTCTCTAGTCACAAACATCAGCTGGGGCCCTAATCGGGGAGTCCTGAGATTGCCAAACAGGTAAGATGGGCCTAGACCTCACAATATACCCCTCTGTTGGCGTCATAGAACCTTGCCCTTAATGTGGATCAACAACAGTAAGGAATGTTCTATCCTCGAAGGGAGGCTGGAGAACATACTCTATCTTCCATCTGAGGAAGATGGGTTGATACTGGGGCAGCATGTATGTGGTCTCAAGACCACAGAATCTGAGCTCACATCTACAGGCACATAGTCATATATGAGGTCATATAGTCTCCTAAGCTGAATATGGGACCCAGATCAGATCAAATCGATGGAGTTTATAGTCAACAACGTTTATATACCTTTCCCATATTTGGGAGCTACTCTCTTCCCTGATTCAGCTTTTTGGTCCTTTTTCCAGCCATAACATCATCTCTCCAGACAATAACTTGGTTCCACCTACACATCAGATGTCAGGCTCAAAAAAACAAACAAAAACTAATATAGTCATGGGCCCTTCGGAATATATCTAAAATAGGCCTACTATCTACAAAAGAGATCCCAAATTCTTCATCTGCACTGTTCCAGCCTTTAGCTTCATGATTAATCAACAATTTGTTTGGTTTTAAATGTTTACTCTTCTTTCAGCCACCAGGTTCCAGATGCTAACATGATGACAACCAGGGAAAGAGAGAGACATGCTGGGAATATGGATCGACCTATCAGTGCTCATGTTCAGCATGGAAGCAATTACAGAAGCCAGACCTTCTATCTTTTGCACCCCATAGTGTCCATTGGTCCATGCTCCTAGAGAGATAAAGAATAGGAAAGCTATCATTGGAGTGGAAGGGATATGGAATTCTGGTAGTGTGAATTATGTGGAGTTGCACCCCTCTTATCCTATTATTTTTGTCAGTGTTTCCTTTTTATAAATAAAAATTATATATAAAAAAGAAAGAAAATTATATTGTATTGATATTCTAGGAAGCTGGTGCCTCTTACCTGACTTGCAGAAACTCTTATTTTTTTAAATGTTCTTTTCTATATTTTTTTCTATTTTATTTGTTTATTTTTTGGATAGAGACAGCCTGAGTTTGAGATGGAATAGGTGATAGAAAGGAAGAGAGAAAGAGACACCTGCAGCACTGCTTTACCACTTGCAAAGCTTTCCCCCTGAAGGTGGGTACTGGAGGACTCAAATCTAGGTCCTTGCACAATGTAACATGTATTCTCAACTATGTGTGCTACCACCCAGGCCCCAGAAAGCCTTTTTAAATTTTTTTATATTTATTTATTTTCCCTTTTGTTGCCCTTGTTTATCGTTGTTATTGATGTCATTGTTGTTGGATAGGACAGAGAGAAATGGAGAGAGGAGAGGAAGACAGAGAGGGTGAGAGAAAGATAGACACCTGCAGACCTGCTTCATCGGCTGTGAAGCAACTCCCCTACAGGTAGGGAGCCCGGGGCCTCTAACCGGGATCCTTACACTGGTCCTTGCACTTTGCGTCACTTGTGCTTAACCCGCGGTGCTAACGCCCGCCCCAGCCACCAGAAAGTCTTTTATATTAATACATACTATAGTCCATAGTAATGAATAGATTAATTACTATCACTTTTTCTCTTTATAATTCTACATTTACATGTGAATTTCAGCTTCTTTTGACAAAATGGGTATTTCACATTTTATTTTATCTTATTTTAAAATAGTTTAAATAAAATTTTCCATATATAAGGATGTAGTATTTTTAAAATGACACCAAAATGAAAGTATTGACAAGGCCCATCCATTCATTAAAATGTTAAGCTTATATAATATACAAGCACTGTGTTTGACCATGTATAAATATAAGTTCTCATTTCTACTACTGAGGGGAAAATAGGCAAATAACTTTGACAGTGTAATGCCATAAGATGCGTATATACGGTGACAAAAGAGAAAAATAACTTATTATACATGGAGAAATGGTGGAGCTGACACTAAAGCTGAAAACAAGGAAAAATTCACCAAATAGAAAAAAATGAAAGAAAATCTAGACAGAAAATACTCTAAAAAATCATGGGAAGTGATTCAATCTGATGCTAAATGGACTAAATAGGCACATGTCAAAAGATGGGATTAGAACATAGACTTACAAAAAACATTGTCTTCCAGCTTTGGAGTTATATAATGGAAAATGACTCAATGATCTTTATTTAATTAGGACTCAAAATGCTTACATGAAGGCACAATGTAAAGGATGAAATAGAGTTCATTTATTCCAAGGAGGAAGTGGCTTTGCATATTATGTGGGATAATACTAAGCAGCCATCAACTGAAGGTTATGCTCTAAATCTTAAAAGACTGGCATCCCAGTTGGTGAGAGAGTCTGTGAGATAGCCAGCTGTAATATTTTACAGTTAATGTTCCTGATTAGTGCTGGCTCATGGTTAAGTTGTTGTACTGGTAAATGAGACTGTGATCTTTCCCTTCCACTTTCAGTGTGGTGCTATCTTAATTAAGTCAAAGAAAAAGGGAAAGGTGTAGAAGGCTGTCGATATTAATGAGCTGTGGGAAAGTTCTTAACAACATTAAAGGAATAATTATTAAAACTCTATAAACCTGGGAAACTGTGACATTATATAACAAATGAAAACAAAGTCTTTCTAAGTATCTGTTCCATTAGATAGTTATGAAAATTTCATACTCAATAATAAAGGGGGGAAAATCAAAGCACTATTTAATAGTAAAGAAAACGAAACCAAGAATCTGTAACAAATAAGCATAAGTTGCTAGTCAAGAACTCTCACTGAGCACCTACTATGAAGTTTCTCATTAAATATATGTGGATTTCCTGTGGTATCCTATTAGCAATATATTCATGGCTTGCCCCTCCTATAATAGAGATATATGGTATTTATGTCTGCACAGTCTGAACATTTCAACAAAAAGTTTTTTAATATATATTTTCCAGCTTAGATTACAGCTTTCCAAACACATCTGTTGGGAATATGCTATGACTTACTGTAAAAAAACAAAAGGAAGGCTATGCCATGTATATGGCTAGTGTCATCAGCATACACAGAACTATAGCATAGGATGTAAACCCAAAAGGAATTGTGGGTACTGGGAGTTATTTAAGGAATAGTCTGGCAGAAATACCTCCCTTTTCCTCTACACCTATTGCTGTTCACCTGTTTTTCTGGGACTCATGCATCCTGAAGCTGAATGCTGGTATATGTTTAAGGACTACATGGCTGGCTAGCTTTTTCTCTTTTGCCTATTTTTCCACCACGGTTTTTAAGGGCCTAATAAATTTGTTGCACCAAAAATAGGCTTGTTTTGTTGTTTTCATTTTTTTATTTTTACAATACAAAACTATTTTCATATGCTAGAAGTCCTTAAAGCTTTTGGTTTTTACAAGTATTAACTTCACACAGTACTTCTCCAACCACTGCTGCATTTGAACATTTGTTTTTCAAAGCTTTCATTAATCCCACAGGCCTGTCAAAAAAAAAAAAACAAAAACACTATTAATAGATGGGGAAGGGAGCCAGAGTGTGAGATCGTATGCCAGAAAATAAAACTTAATGAAATCGGCAACAAGATGAGAATGAATGTGAAATAATACAAGTGGAATTGGTATAATGTAATGGAAGTTGATATGGTTGAGAAGAATAACTCAGTGCTGTTTCTGTCAATACTTAAGAGCTAAAATTGGGTCCAGAAGGTTGCACACCTAGTGAAATGCTCACATTACAGTGCACAGGGACCTGGGTTCAAGCCCCTGGTCCCCTCCTGGAGGGGGAAAGCTTTACGAGTGGTGAAACAAGGGCTGTAGGTGTCTCTCTATCTCTTTCCCTCTTGGTCTTTCCCCTCCCTTCTCAATTTCTCTTTGTCTCTATCCAATAATAAATAAATAATTATTTTTAAAAAAGTGCTAAAATTAGGGTGTCAGGCAGCGGTGCACATGGTTAAATGCAAAGGTTACCATGTGCAAAAAAAACCTGATTTCAAGCCCCTGCTCCCCACCTGTAGGTGTAAAATTTCAGAAATAGTTCAGAAAGTACTGCAGGTATCTCTCTCTCTCCCACTCTATCTCCCTCAGCCCTCTCAGTATCTCTCTATCCTATCAAAGAAAGAAAAAAAGGGGGGTGCAGATGGCCATCAGGAGAAGTGGATTCATTGTATAGGCACCAAGCCCCAGCAATAATCCTAGTTGCAAAAAAAATAATAATTAAATAAAAAATAAGGAGTTTGGACAGAGGCAACACCAGGTCAAGCACAAAGGGGCCCTCATTGAAGGTTGTTGTTCCCACCTGTATGGGAAAGGTTCACAAATGGTTAATCAGTGCTACAGGTACCTCTCTTCATCTCTCACTCTCTGTATCTTCCTTCTGTCTCAATTTCTCCATGTCTATTTAAAAAATAGTCCTCTGGGATTGTGCAGGCACTGAGTTTTGGTACTACTAATAGTAGCAATTAAAAAATTAAAAATAAGATTTTAACAAGTATCTTCTAGGTAATTTTTATCTGGGTATTATAAGACAAAAATAAATATATATGTCCTCTTTCAAGATCCCCCCTTTAAATTCTCTTTGAAAAGAAGTCTATTTGTCTCAACCCAGTGAATAGAGAGACTAAAAGTAGTGGTGAGAAAGCAAAAAATACTTCTGTCCCGTGGTAAAAAAACATCTGACGTAAAAGAATTGAAAACACCTTCAGCAACTGTCAGGCATCACAGTGTTTTAGTTTTGGTAGAAAATTAATAGAGAGGAAAAAATTGAGCTGTTGCATTATCTTAGCTGCTTATAACTTTTGATACAGTAAATGTCTATTGCAACAGTTTGAAATATGTGTAACTATAGTCACTTTTATTCTGATTTCTCATCATTGCTTTTATGAGGCAATAGCAATCACAATATTTTAGAATGTTTTCCATAACTTATTAAAATATTTGCTGAACACATATGGTACTAAACTTGGTGTGGTGAACATATGAAAATGAAATAGTGTGTACACCAGTGGGCTCAGTAATGGCACACCCAGTTAAGAGCATACATTATAGTGCTTGAGAACCCAGGTTCAAACCCTCAGTCCCCACTTGTAGGGGGGGAAGCTTCATGATCAGTGAAGTAGGGCTGTAGGTGTCTCTCATTTCTTTCCTTCTCTAACTTCTCCTTCTTTTTCAATTTCTGTCTCTATCTAATAAGAAAAAGAGGTAGCAGTACAATTCCTCTTCTCAGCATGCTTAAGTCTAGGAATATGTGCATGAAAAGAAAGAAAAGCAGTGATTCCATTGGACTAATGCAAACATAAATACCAAAATTGAATATACGCTACACTTAGAATTTAAGATTATTAAAAGAAAAAGTTGAGAACTAGGTGGTGCAGACATTACAGTGCACAAGGACCTGGGTTCAAGTCCCTGGTCTCCATGTCCAGGGACAAAGCTTCAGGAGTGGTGAAAAAGGGCTGCAGGTGTCTCTCTGTCTCTCTCCTTCTCTCTCTCCCCCTTCCTCTCAATACCTGGCTATATCAATCCAATAAATATATGAAGATAATAAAAAATATTTAGAAAAAAAGAAAAAGTTGAAGTAACAGTACAATTTTATACTTGACTTTATATATGCTATTTCCTTATCTATAAAATGGGGATATATATTTAATAGTATGTAATTCTTGGCACATTTTATGGAAAGTATAATGAAGTAAAGAATTATTATCATAATGAATCACAAAAACATTGAAGCATTTATATTTTTCAGGGTTTTTGCACTTTTTTTTCCTTCTAAATCCATATCCTTAGACTTCTCAAAGTAATCTTCATATACAATTACAATTACTGGGAAATATCAGTACATTTAAATAGAGCCTCCTAAAACCTACATTTTTCAGTGTTAATTTTTTTCATCAAATAAGAAAATGTACCTCTTGGTAGCACATAATCAATATATTATTTCTAATGTTACATTGAAAAAGTGAACATTTTAACCAAGCTACACAAACTTCGTGGTGTATTGTGCTGGCCTTTGCAGATTCACCTTTGCAAAGTTCTATTTTAGTGATAAGTTTAGTGATAAAGCTTTTATAAAGGTCACTTTAAGTGAAAGTCATGTGTAATCTGACTCTGTGTCAAACAAATTCTCATCTGACCTCATTTTCCCACCAGCTACCATTCCATTTTTTTTGTTCGCCATTACCAAAAAATATCCCCAACATATTAATATATCTTGTCTTTATTTATCCTCAACCTTTCTCAAACCTTGTCTCATTGAGCTTCTCTTTCCCATTTGACTTATTTGTTTTTCAAAGTCAGAACCTAGTGCATGCATAATTTCACTGCTCCAGTGTTGGCTTTTTCCTTTAGAGAGACATCTGTAGATAAAGAAGAAGAAATGACAGCACTAGAGCTTATCCCAGTATTGTGGTATTCCTATTTGTTACCAGACCCCATTGAGCACCTGGCTTGGCATGTGCCCTACCTAATTAACTACCTCTCTGGCCCAGATAGTTCTACTTTTTTTTCTTTTTCATTGCTTTATTAGAATAAATAATAGTTTATAAAACAATTGTAGTGACATAAGTACAGCTTCTTATTTCTCCAAGTTAGAGCTCCAAGTAGCACTCCCACCTTGAACTAAAGTCTTCCTACATTGTTGTGTACTGGGTCTCTCTTGTTCTGTTAATTACTCTATTTTTTATTTAGTTATGATTGACAAGTCCATTGGGTAAGAGGGGTACAATTCCACACAATTCCCAACAACAGAATTCCTCATCCCATCTCCTACATTGGAAGCTTTCCTATTCTTTATCCCTCTGGTAGTATGGACTCAAGATTATTATGGGGTTTAAGGTTGTAGGTCTGGCTTCTTTAATTGCCTCCCCACTGGAAATGGGTGGTGGCAGGTCAATTCATACTCCCAGCCTATTTCTATCTTTTCCTAGTGGGGTAGGACTCTGGAGGGATGGGGCTCAAGGACACATTGGTGAGGTTGTCTGTACAGGGAAGTCAGGCTGGTGTTGTTGTCATAGTAGCATCTGCAACTTGGTGGCTGAAAAACACTAAGATATAAAGAACAAATTGTTTAATAATCAAGAAACTAATGGTATAATTACTCTAACTTTTAATCCTTTATCAAAATGTCTTTGTTTAATTGAGACTTGCATTTCTATTCCATATATTTGTGAGAAAGTGGCATATCCATCACCAATTAGTTCCATTGCCTTCCCCCAAAGTATTTGTTTCTGTCTTAGTTGATGCCAACTCTATCCTTCCAAATTGCTCAAGCTGATTTTCTTAGAGTCATTCATGACTCCTCACAGATTAACTCTCCAATCAGTCATTAAGTCCCCCTGATGACCCTCATTATGTCATTATCCTTTTGAACAAATATCATTTTTCCACCATGACCAATGCTCCTTTCATGTTTGGAGACACCATCTTCTGGATGGATTATTCTTAATAACCTTCAAAGAGGGCGGATCCAAAATGGCAACTGGGAAGCAGCTACTGGCTTGAGCTCTGACAACATCTGCTGAAAATGGTAGGATTTTTGCCTTCAACAGGACAGTGAATAAGGGGTCCTAGCTATGACACCAAGGAGGTGAATATAGCTCAATTTGGGTTAGAAAATAGAGAAAAAGGAAAGGAATTTTTTTTAATTATTCCTGAAGTGCACCCCTCTCCCCCATAACCAGACCCTGGGGGCCAGAGAGCTGCTCCTAGCAGTCTCCCCTGCTGAGCTTCTTTCTTTGTTAAGATTCCTGCCTCATCAGGGGTGTCATTCCAATCCTGTTCCTTTCTGAAACGCTTGGCCTTTTATATTTGCCTGAAGGTGTTTTGTTTGTTTGTTTCTTACTTTCTTTCTTTTATTTTCTTAACAATCAGCTGCCTCTGCTCAGGGGGCCTGAGGCAATCTGAAGCCATCCAAGATGAAGACAGGACAGGTTTTCTACTCTGTTCTATTTTATTATTAATATTATATATAGTGGTACCCCTTCCTCCCCCTCCTTCAGGTTGACTAGAATAACTCTTAGTGTATTTTCCATTGCTAGGGGACGGATGTCTTATCCATTGTGAGAGGAACTTGTTTCACTCTTCCTACCTCCTATACCCACTCTCCCCCTTCTACATTCTCCTAGATAATTTAAAATAATAAATAAATAAATAAATATTTCCTTTCACTGCTCTTTTGTTACTGCTCATTTTCTTATCTTTTTTCTTTTCTCTCTCTTTTTTTTTCATTTTTTTTCTCATTCTAGTCTTCCTTTGTCCCTTGCTCCTTCTTCGGCTTTCTGAATTCACTGATACTTGTTTTTGAATTATGTTGGGGAAGAAATCTGAGTCAGATTGGACTCTCTCTATGTGTATCTCTGCTCTACTATGCTTTCTCCTCTTGATACCCCTATAATAAATATACAGTGGATAGTAGATTTGCATAACTGTCTATTCTTGCTATCCCTTTTCCCTTTCTCTTTGTTCTTCACTTGGATTTGGTTGCTATATTTTCTCAGACTGGAGACATTGTTTGTTTAACTGGTACTGGTCAAACTGCTACAATCCTTGCTTCAGTTGCTATTGTAATTTCTGAGGTTGGTGATTAAATTTGTCATAAAGGTATTTAATATAGCATGGCTTGTACTAAAAACACAACTAAGGAACAACAGAACACACACAAAAAAACACACATTAATGAAAAAATGGTTCGATCAAGAGCAAATAAACTGTTACTACAATGAATGAAAACAAGAGCCCAGAAGAAACTACAAATCAGCCAGAAGTAACCATAGATAAAAAAGTATGTAAGTAATAATAAACTTATTAATCTCAGAAATGAACACAACTTTGGAGGAAAGGGTTAGCAGTATTAGGGAAAGAACAGATGAGACCCTTAAGGAAAATACTAATTACCTTGTAGCAGTTAGAAAACTGAAAGCTGAAATAGCTGAACTGAAGAAAGCAGCTGAGAGAAGGGAAATCAGGCTAATTGAAGCAGAAAACAGAAATAGCCAAACAGAGGATGAGTTAGAGAAAACTAAGAAAGAGGTGAAAGAGCTCAAAGAGAGATTGAGAGACACTGAAAACAACAGCAGAGACATATGGGATGATCTCAAAAGAAGGAACATTCCTATAACTGGCCTGCCAGAAGAAGAGAGGAAGGGGAAGCAAACATTTTAGAGTAAATTATAGAAGAAAACATCCCAGACCTGAACAACAGAAAGGACATTAAGATTCAAGAGGCCTAGAGAGTCCCAAAGAGAATAAACACAGACCTGAAGAAACCAAGACACATCATAATCACAATGAAAAGCAGTAGTGATAAACAAAGGATCCTAAAGCCTGCAAGAGAGAAACAAAAAGTTACATACAAGGGAAAACCCAAAAGACTATCAGCAGACTTCTCCACTCAAACTCTAAAAGCCCGAAGAGAATGGCAAGATATCTATCAAGCCCTGAATTAAAAAGGGTTTCAACCAAGGATAATATATCCTGCTAGACTTTCATTCAAACTAGATGGAGTCATCAAAACCTTCTCAGACAAACAACATTAAAGTTAAAGAAAGCAACCATCACCAAACCTGCCCTGAGTTTCTAAAAGACCTCTTATAAACAAGAATATCACTACAATACTTGCAACATATCAGAGCAAATAAAAATTCATTGAACAATGGCACTACAATACATTAAATCCATAATACCAATAAGTATCAATAGCTTAAACTCACCCATCAAAAGACTCAGAGTGGGAGGATGGATCAGAAAACATAACCCAACAATATGCTGCTTGCAAGAATCCCATTTGACACAACAAGATAAAGAAAGACTTAAAGTGAAAGGATGGAAAACTATCATACAGGCTAATGGACCACAAAAAAGGCAGGAATAGCCATTCTCATCTCAGACACAATAGATTTTAAATTAAATAAAGTAATAAAAGATAGGTAAGGACATTACATAATTATTAGAGGATCAGTCAGCCAAGAAGACTGAATAATTATTAACATCTATGCACCCAATGAGAGACCATCTAAATACATAAAGCACCTACTGAAATAACCTCAAAAATATATCAATAGTAATACAATAATAGTGGGAGACTTTAACACCACACTCTCACACTTAGACAGATAAACAAAGCAGAGAAACAGTAAAGAAACAAGAGAGTTAAATAAAGAGATGGTCAGACTAGACATCCTGGATATCTTCAGAGCGCTTCAACCCATAAAACTGGAATACACCTTCTTTTCAAATCCACACAACACATACTCAATGATAGACCACATGTTAGACCACAAAGACAGCATAAATAAATTCAAGAGCATTGAAATCATCCCAAGTAGCTTCTCAGACCACAGTGGAGTAAAACTAACAGTTAACAACAAACAGAAAATTATTAAAAGACACAGAATTTGGAAACTAAACAACATACTGCTTAAGAACCACTAGGTCAGAGACTCATTCAAGCAAGAAATTCAAATGTTCCTGGAAACAAATGAAAATGAAGATGCAACCTATCAAAATATTTGGGATACAGCTAAAGCAGTACTGAAAGGGAAACTCATAGCCATACAATCACATATTAAACAACAAGAAAAAGCTTGAATAAGTGACCTTATTGCACACCTCAAGGACTTAGAGGAAGAGGAACAAAGAAACCCTAAAGCAACGAGAAGGATGGAAATCACTAAAAGTAGAGCAGAAATAAACAACATCAAAATAAGAGAACCATACAAAATATCAATGAAGCCAAATGTTGGTTCTTTGAAAGATTAAATAAAATTGACAACTCCTTAGCCAGATTTACTAAACAAAAAAGGGAGAAGACTCAAATTCATAGAATTGTAAACAATAGAGGAGATATCACAACTGACACCACAGAAATCTAGAAAATCATACAAAACTTCTCTGAAGAACTATATACCACCAAGCTAGAGAATCTGGAAGATATGGAAGAATTCCTAGAGACATATACCCTTCCAAAACTGAATCAAGAAGAAGTACAATACCTAAATGCACCAATCACAGACAAAGAAATCGAAACCATTATTAAGAATCTCCCCAACAACAAAAGTCCTGGACCAGATGGCTTCAAAAACAAATTCTACAAAACCTTCAGGAAATAGTTAGTACCCATACTTCTAAAGCTTTTCCATAAGATCAAAGAAATAGGAATACTCCCTCCCACCTTCTATGAAGCCAACATGACCCTGATACCAAAAGCAGATAGAGACACAACAAAAAAGGAAAACTATAGACCAATATCTCTGATAAACATAGACCAAAATATTAAACAAGATCCTGGCCAACTGGATACAGCAGCATATCACAAAAATTGTTCATCACAACCAAGGGGCATTTATCCCAGGAATGCAAGGCCGATTCAACATCCATAAATCAATCAATTTCATTCACCACATAAATAAAAGAAAGCCAAAAACCACATGATTATCTCAATAGATGCAGAGAAAGCCTTTGACAAAATCCAACACCCATTCATGTTCAAAACTCTACAAAAATGGGAATAGACAGAAAATTCCTCAAGATAGTGGAATCCATATATAACAAACCTACAAGCAACATCATACTCAATAGACAGAAGCTGAAAGCATTCTCTCTTAGATCGGGGACTAGACAGGGCTGTCCACTGTCACCATTACTCTTGAACATAGTATTGGAAGTATTTGCCATCACACTCAGGCAAGAGAAAGAGATCAAAGGAATACAGATAGGAAAGGAAGAAGTCAAGCTCTCACTATTTGCAGAAAATATGACAGTATACATAGAAAAACCTAAAGAATCCATCAGAAAACTACTGGAAGTTATTAGGCAATATAGCAATGTGTCAGACTACAAAATCAATATACAGAAATCAGTGGCATTTCTTTATGCAAATACTAAATCTGAAGAAGAAGACATCCAGAAATCACTCCCATTTACTGTTGCAGCAAAATCAGTAAAATACCTAAAATAGGAATAAAGCTGGCCAAAGAAGTGAAAGACTTGTATACTGAGAACTATGAGTCACTATTCAAGGAAATAGAAAATGATACCAAGAAATGGAAAGACATCCCATGCTCATGGATTGGAAGAATAAATATCATCAAAATGAATATTCTCCACAGAGCCATATACAAATTTAATGAAATACCCATCAAAGTTCCACCAAACTTCTTTAAGAGAATAGGACAAAAACTGCAATCATTTATCTGGAACCAGAATACACCTAGAATTGCCAAAATCATCTTGAGGAATAGAAACGGAAATGGGCATCACAATCCCAGATCTCAAACTATGTTATAAAGCCATCATCATCATCAAAACAGCGTGGTACTGGAACAAAAATAGGCACACAGACCAGTGGAACAGAATTGAAAGCCCAAAAATAAATTCCCACACCTATGGACATCTAATCTTTGGGCCAAGGGGGCCCAAAGCATTAAATGGAAAAAGGAGGCTCTCTTCAATAAATGGTGATAGGAAAACTGGGTTGAAACATGCAGAAGAATAAAATTGAACCACTTTATCTCACCAGAAACAAAAATTAACTCCAAATGGATCAAAGACCTGGATGTTAGACCAGAAGCAATCAAATACTTAGATGAAAACATTGGTAAAACACTTTCCCACCTAAACCTTAAGGACATCTTTGATGAAACAAAACCAATTGCAAGGAAAACTAAAGCAAAAACAAACCAGTGAGACTACATCAAATTGTAAAGCTTCTGCACAGCCAAAGAAACTACCAAACAAAGAGACCCCTCACAGAATGGGAGAAGATCTTCACATGCCATACATCAGACAAGAGACTAATCACTAAAATATACAAAGAGCTCAGCAAACTCAGCACCAAAAAAGCAAATGACCCCATCCAAAAATGGGCAGAGGATATGAACAAAACATTCACTTCAGAGGAGATCCAAGAGGCTAACAAACATATGAAAAACTCCTCCAGCTGACTGATTGTCAGAGAAATGCAAATAAAGACAACATTGGGATACCACCTCACTCCTGTGAGAATGGCATACATCAAAAAGGACAGCAGCAACAAATGCTGGAGAGGCTGTGTTCAGAGGAACCCTTCTACACTGCTGGTGGGAATGTAAATTGGTCCAGCCTCTGTGGAGAGCAATCTGGAGAACTCTCACAAGGTTAGACATGGAGTTTCCCTATAGCCCAGTAATTCCTCTCCTGGGGATATACCCCAAGGACTCCATAACACCCAACCAAAAAGATGTGTGTACTCATATGTTCATAGCAGCACAATTCATAACAGTGAAAACCTGGAAGCAACCCAGGTGCCCAACAACAGATGAGTGGCTGAGAAAGTTGTGGTATATATACACAGTGGAATACTACTCAGCTATTAAGAACAATGAACCCACCTACTCTGACCCATCTAGGACAGAGCTACAAGGAATTATGTTAATTGAGCTAAGTCAGAAAGATAAAGATGAGTATGGGATGATCCCACTCATCAACAGAAGTTGAGAAAGGGAAACTAAAAGCAGGATCTGACTAAATTGAAAGTAGGGCAGGAAAGGCAAAACCTTGTGGTGAGGGGGAGGGTGGACATGTGGTTTCCAGGGCCATAGGGGGGGTGATGGAGGTGGTGGGTGGGTGGGATGGGACACATTGTTTTGGTGGTGGGAATGGTGTTTATGTACACTCCTATTAAAGTGTAGTCATATAAATTACCATTTAATTAATATGAGAGGGAGAAAATTGATTGTATGTCTCGAACTTTTTAAAACACAGACTGAGTTTTTTGATATATAGTCTGAGTCTTTGATATGTGGTCTCTCTCAAAGGCCTAGACCAGGTAGATCAGAAACAACTGGTGGCACAGAGATATACAAGATACTGGGTACTATACAGTAAACCCTAACAAAGGGACTTTTCAAAGTTAACCCAATTACCAAATAATGTGATGATAACAATAACTATCCATTGTGTTCTTGAACCCTAAGACAGCATGAACCTCACATTTCCACTATAAAGCCTATATTTCCCCTAGTCCTGGAACCTTAGGGTAGGACCCACTTTCCAGCATGCTTCTCCCAATTTTGTAAAAAAATATTGCATCCGCCAATCGCAACCTAATCAATGCAATGAGTGCCACCTCAACATGCTTCAGGTCAGACTGTGTCCAGAGACTTCAGGTGTGGAATGACAACCCTTCAGCTTCATTACTCAGATGAGACCTTTCCTTTCATAGTATTCTCTAATTCCTTCTCAGGAGTTTCACTTCCTAACAAAGTCCCAAAACCTAGATATAGACCAGGTCCTCTGAGACAGAGCATATGTTCAAGCGTATTCATAAACCAGGGCAAAATATATACCTGAAAGCAGAAGTACACTAGAGTTTGCAGTGATTACCCCCCAACACTTCATCTCCACTATTCCAACCTTTGGGTCCTTGATTGTTCTACAATTTGTTTGGCTTTGTATGTTAAATATCTTTTCAGCCACCAGGTTCCAGATGCCATCAGGATGTCGGCCAGGCTTCCCTGGACTGAAGACCCCACCAATATGTCCTTTAGCTCCACTTCCTCAGAGACGCAACCTACTAGGGAAAGAGAGAGGCAGATTGGGAGTATGGATTGACCAGTCAATGCCCATGTTCAGCGGGGAAGCAATTACAGAGGCCAGACCTTCCACCTTCTGCAACCAACAACAACCCTTGGTCCATGCTTCCAGAGGGATAGAGAATGGGAAAGCTATTAGGGAGGGGATGGGATATGAAGATCGGGTGGTGGGAATCGTGTGGAGTTGCACTCCTTGTATCCTACGGTTTTGTTAATGTCTCCTTTCTTAAATAAATAAATAAATAAATAAATAAATAAATAAAAATAACCTTCAAAGTAGTCTCACAACTTCTTATACTGACTCCTCTACAGACTATCTTCTACTGCAATCAGAATGATTTTTCTTTCTTTTTTTAATTTAAGTTTGTTCCTAGGCACAGCATATGCAGGAATAATCTGGTTTCTTCACTCACTAGTAAATAGTCCCAGTCTGTGAGCCAGCATTGCAGCAACACAGTCCAGAATAATTCTATCAAAAGAAAAGTTATATCTTCTCTGCTGGACTAGCATGGAGGTGCCTCTTCCTGGACATGTACTCTCTGGGTTGTAGAGAACTCGACCGCAGTCAGCATGGGCTGCTACTCACTCAGCGACGTGAGGGAGATGACTCAGGAACAAAAAACGTGGTGGTGAGGCAATTCAATTCTTGATCAGAGATCCAAGGCTTTTAAATAGCAGACCCAGAAGTGGCAAGTTTGAAATGGAAATGGCTAGGAAAGGGGCAGAGAAAGGCAAAAAGGGCTGGGAAAGGTAGGAACTTCCTTAGCAACTGTTGTGAGGGTTTTAACTGGTAGGATTAATACTACCCTGCAGGCAGGGAGGGTCTTGAGGGTAGAAAGAAGATAGATTAAAGGAATGGAATGGGTGGGGATCTTTCAGGCAAAACAATGATTATGTAGATAGGCCATAGTATCAAGAATGCAGGGTGGAGCAGGGGGAGCTGGCTTAAAGTTTTAAGGAATACTAGGCTCCTGGAGGCAGAAAATTGTAGGGTGCTTTGTGAGGCTCCTCACAATTTCCTGACAATTCTCCTGTAATATTCCAGTAACCCTACCAGCCCCCCTGCCAATCTCATTCAAAGTGAAAAGCAAGATGCTTAAAATTCTTTACTTTGTTGTTTAACTCTACATTAGTTTCTTTATGAAACTTTTTTTTTTTACCAGGGCACCACTTAACTCTGGCATATGGTAGTGGCAGGGATGGAACCTGGGCCCGCTTAATAGTAACTCCTATGCACTACCACTAAGATATCTCCATGACCCCTCATTACCTTTTCAACTGAATTTTTACTAATCTCTATTTATTATTTCAAGCAAGCATGAGAAACTCACCTTGTAAGGGTTATTATGTTGACTACTCTCTCTGACTGTAACACTTTCTGATATGCTAACTGCCAACTCCTTCAAGTCTTTCCTAAAATAGTAATTTGAAAAAAATAAATAACCCTACACCTATGGACATCTAATCTTTGACAAAGCTGCCCAGACTATTAAATGGGAAAAAGGGAGTATCTTCAATAAATGGTGTTGGAAAAAATGGATTGAAACCTGTAAAAGAATGAAAGTGAACCACTATATTTCACCAGACAAAATGGAAATTCCAAGTGGATCAAGGACTTGGTTGTTAGACCAGAAACTATCAGACACTTAGAGAAAAATATTGGCAGAACTCTTTTCTGTATAAATCTTAAAGATATCTTCAATGAAACTAATCTAATTACAAAGAAGGCTAAGACAAGAATAAACCAATGAGACTACATCAAATTAAAAAGCTTCTGCATATAAACCAATACCCAAACAAATAAACCCCTCACAGAATGAGAGATCTTTACATGCCATACATCAGACATGAGTCTTAATAACCAAAATATGTAAAAAGCTTGCCAAACTCAGCAACAAGAAAACAAATGACCTCATACAAAAATGAGAAGAGGACATGAACAGAATATTCATCACAGAAGAGATTCAAAAAGCCAAGAAATACATGGAAAATGCTTCAAATCATTGACAGAGAAATGCAAATAAAGTCAACAATGAGATACCACTTCACTCCTGTGAGAATGTCATACATCAGAAAAGATAGCATTAACAAATTCTGTAGAGGTTGTGGGGTCAAAGGAACCCTCCTGCACTGCTGGTGGGAATGCTAATTGGTCCAACCACTGTGGAGAGCAGTCTGGAAAACTTTCAGAAGGCTAGTAATGGACTTACCCTATGACCCTGCAATTCCTCACCTAGGGAATATAGCCTAAAGAACCCAACACACACATTCAAAAAGATTTGTGTATACCCTTGTTCTTAGCAGCACAATTTGAAATACCCAAAACTTGGAAGCAACCCAGGTGTACAACAGATGAGTAGCTGAGCAAGTTGTGGTCTATATACACAATGGAATACTACTCAGCTATAAAAAATGGTGGTTTCACCATTTTAAGCACATTTTGTATGGAGCTTAAAGAAGTCATGTTAAGTGAAATAAGTCAGAAACAGAAGGATGAATATGGATGATATCACTCACAGGCAGAAGTTGAAAAACAAGATCAGAAGAGAAAACACTAAGCAGAACCTGGTTTGAAGTTGGTGTATTACACCAAAGTAAAAGACTCTAGTGTTGGTGATGGGGGGAGAGTTCAGGTCCTGTAACATGATGGCAGAGGACCTAGAGGAGGTTGTATTATTGAGTGGAAAACAGAGAAATGTTATGCATGTACACGCTATTGTATTTACTTTTGACTGTAAAACATTAGTCCCCCAATAAATAATTTTTTTAAAAAATAGCAACTTGCACATCCTGTCCTTCTTTCCTCCTTCTTTTTTTTTTACTCTTATTGTCATCTAACATTTATGTTATATCATATATAACACTGGTCAAATATGGAGCTGGATAATAGGACACCCTGTAGAGTGCATACATTACCATGCACAAGGTCCTCAGTTCCCTGTGGATGGGAAGCTTCATAAGCGGTGAAGTGATGTTGCAGTTAAATCTCTTTCTCTCCCCATCTCTCTTCCTCTCTTTTCACCCTATTTCTCTTTCCCTCGTTATCAACCCCTCTCTAAATTTCTCTGTCTCTATACAAAAAAGAAAAAAGAAAGAAAAGAAAAATAATGACTACCAGGAACAGTGGATTCATCATGCAATCATTGCGCCTAGTGGTACTCCTGGTGGATGTGCATGTGTGTGTGTGTGTGTGTGTGTGTGTGTGTGTGTGTGTTACGTTAATTTTGCATTATCATTGTTTACCCTTAAGAATAAAAAGCTCCACAAGAAGAGAATTCTGTCATTTTTGTGCACTCCTAGGAGAGTGAAAAGATAACAACAGGTATTGAACACAAAATGCACTAGTTTTTTTCATACAAACTTGAATGACACAGAGCTAAAAAGAGAAAGAGAATGAGTTTAACACATCAACTGAAACCCTGAATAGTGAAAATACATGAAAGGATAAAAGTAACTGCAGGAGATTAAATAGAGGAGATCTTTAGTTTACAATAAGGAATATTAGAGGAAAAATTTACTAAGCTTTATTCAGGTTACAGTTAAGGTCGGAAACTATAGTTACCATGTGCCAATCATCACAGGAGTGTGTGTGTGTGTGTGTGTGTGTGTGTGTGTGTGTGTGTGTGTGTGTGTGTGTGTGTGTGTATGCTTTCCTTAAGACTATTTTAACAGTGTCCTAGGAAGTTGTGAAGTGAATAAAGTCCCTAACATATAAACATGTAATCTGCAGCATCATATATGCTAGAGTAATGCTCTGCTTATCTTTCATTTTTTCTATCTCTGTATGTCTCTCATTAATAGAATAAAATGATTATTTTAAATGATTTATCTTTGTTTTTAATCAGACCACTGTTAATCTCTGATTTATGGTGATACGGAGGATTGATTCTGAGACTTTGGAGCCTCAGGTATGAGAATTTATTTGCATACTATTATTCTCTCTCTCTCTCTCTCGATATAAATACATATATATATATATATTTATCAGGGTTATCACTGGAGCTCAATACTAAGTGCTATAATTATACCACTTCTGGTGGCCATTGTTTCCTTTTTTTATTTCTATTTTATTTGATAGGATAGAGATAAATTGAGAGGAGAGTGGGAGATAGAGGAGAGAAAGAGACACACCTGAAGATCTGTTTCACTGCTCATGAAGTATCCTTTCTGCAGGAGGGGAGTGGATACTCAGACCTGTGTTCTTGTGCAGGTTAATGTGTGCTCTCAACTAAGTGTATCACCACCTGGCCCCCACAATAAATATATTTTTTAAAGAACAGTTTGGCAGTAATTCAGGCAAGAGGTACAGAAAGTAGAGCACAAACATTACATTCACGAATTTCCGGGTTCAGTACTTTGCACCACCACATATGGTAGAGCAGTACTCTGGTCTTTCTCACATTAAAAAAAAAAATAAAGAAAAATGTTCTGCAGCATGTAGCCAATCTGTCACAGCTGAGAGCATGAGACCCTAAATTTGATCTCTGGCATTGCATGTATCAGAGTGATGCTCTGGCTCTTTTTCTCATTGACATATGAGCAGATCTTTAAAAACTATTTAAAGTTTTAAGAACTTCTCTTTAGGACTGACAAAGATAGATAGATAGATAGATAGATAGATAGATAGATAGATAGATAGATAGATAGATATGCATCAAGGTGAACTTTGCTCCCATAAGAAGAATTATAATCCTATGACAGAAATTAAAGGAAGATTTATGAACTGAGAAAAGAGTGAAATTTCTTTATTTGGAGAGTAGAAGATACAGAAGGCACAAGAGGTGACTTTTCAAGTAGAGACTACATCATGTTATCTGGAAAGCCCACCCCTCTGACACAGTGGGAAGACCTTGGGGAAACAGCTGTTTGTGTGTAAAGGTCAAAGTAGTTCTGAGTCTGAGCCATCAGTGCATGAAGTTCAAGGACTTACATGCTGAGGACCTATGAGCCAGAGCCAAAAATTATATTACTCTCTACTTTTTTTCTTGTGACCTTGTTCTTATGAATAGAACTTTCTGTGCTAGGTCTTCCCATCCCCTCTCAATTTCTTTTCTCCCCCCCCCCTCAATTTCTCTCTGTCCTATCCAACAACAACAATAACAACAACAACAACAACAACAACCAACAACGGAAAAAAGATGATGACCAGGAGCAGTGGATTCGTACTGCCTAAGCCGAGCCCTAGTGATAACCCTGAAGGCAAAAAATAAATACAAAATGTATTTTTGCAACAGAAAAAAAGATAGGAGTTAGTCCCAGTTGTCTGATTACCACCACCCCCCTACAAATATTTATTTCAATTTATCTGCATCACAATTCACAAAATACACTAATGTAGTCCTTTAAATATTCAGATTAACTACCCACCTCTTGTCTCCCCAGCCACCAACTTTACATTCCCTGTATGTTCTCTCCTGTAATAACTCTAATTCTCTCAAGAATATGTAATTCATCCAACTGTTCAGTTGGGTTGTAATGTGTTCCATGTGAGAAAGTTAGAATATTTTTGTCATTTAGGAATTTGTTGCTGATATTATCACACAAATTGAGTATAAAGTAAATATTACTCAATCATACTGCATTTAATTTGACCCTTTCAGTGACAAACTAATAAAAAAAAATTTTAAGTTATGGGTCAGACTACACTACAGAGAACTTTCGGGGGGGGCAAGAGGTTGAACTCATATGTCGGCAACTATACTGTAAACAGTCTCAGGCTGAACCTGTGTTCTGCTTGTGTCTGTGCCAAAGTGGTATCAGCTGCTGACTCCTAGTTCAAGCTAATTATGTCTTGAGAATTTGTCATTCGGCACCTACCACACCTGCACCCACTATGGCTCAGTGAATTCCTTCAAAGACTGTGAGATTCTGGGTGTTGTTGTTATTTTCCCATTTCTTTATCTATCATAGTTAAAAATTTAAAAAAATAATAAGGAAAAAAAATGGCGCACTTGGAGCAGTGGATTCATAGTGCAAGGACTGATAACCTTGGTGCCAAAAAAGAAAAAGAAAAGTAAACTGAACTCCCTTATCTATCGAAAACAAAAATAAACAAACTTGTGCTGCTATTGTCTGAAATTATAGATGCAGCTTTAAATAACAAAACTTTCATAAATTTTATTGACTACAAGTTGCATTTTGTTAAACATTCCTTAAATCAGTTTGCATGTTACATTAATTTTGTCTTACAATAATTGTTGGGATTGACTGAGATCATTTTGAATTAAAATTTCTTCAGACGTTTGAACCCACTTGGTTATTTAAATTGGTAATTCAAATTCTCCACAAAATAGGCCTTTTTCCCCCCTTCTTACTACATAATGCTAAGACTTAGAAATGCAGATTTTCTTTTTATTTTTTTAAATATTTTAAAATATTTATTTATTTATTCCCTTTTGTTGTCCTTGTTATTATTGTTGTTGTGACTGGATAGGACAGAGAGAAATGGAGAGCAGAGGGGTAGAGAGGGGGAGAGAACTGTCGTTTTCGACGGGTTATGTTGTTTTCGCCGGGCTGGCTTCACGGGCGGGCAACAGACGACCAGGGACTCATGGCTGGGTTGTATGCAGTATCTCTTTATTCATGCAGGACACAGCACAATCTAAGACGAGCTAAGCTGAACTCAAGGTAAAGTACTCTAAAACTCACAATGCTGTCTTTATATATACTTGCCAAGTAGGGTGGAAACAGGATGTGACATAGAGAGGGTGGAGAGAAAAGTGACTGGTAAAAATCAGAGTGTGACAAGGAGGGGGCAGATTAGGCAAGAATCCTATCACTGAACTACAAATGCCCTGGAGGGAGGGTGGAACTTGTTAACAGTAAATAGAATGAAGTGGTTATGTAAATAGAATAGTGTTAAGCAGGGGGGATTTAAACCAAATGAAACAGAAGGGGTCTCATGCATACCAACAGAGAATGACACCTGCAGACCTGCTTCACCGCTTGTGAAGCAATTCCCCTGCAGGTGGTGAGCCGGGGGCTTGAACTGAGATCTTTACGCTTGTCCTTGGGCTTTGAACCACATGTGCTTAACCCGCTGCGCTACTGCCCAACTCCCAATATGCAGATTTTCTTCCCTTTCTTTCCACATGGTGACTTGACTTATTTTTATCCTTACACTGAAAGTATAGCTTTTTGGTATCTCACCTTGGACATGTCTACTTTCATAATACTACACAAAATTACAGTATAATGAACAGTTGAAAAAAGCTTATATTCAATATAAAATATAAAAAAGCCTCAGACACTTCTGATGTTTCCTAGAAAAAGAATCATCATATGTATCATGAAGGTATGGTCTCAAAGGGATGAAAAAAAAAGGCTGGAAATGAAATGAGTTATAAACCATTTGATTTACACTAAAAGTTTCCAACTCTTATGCCTATGTTTTTATTAAATATGGATTTTATATCTCCAGTTGAAAAATAAAACAGGTTGATAAACTGAAGTAAAATTAATATATTAACAAATTAGCAATAATATTTAAATGTTGAGCAACTATTTGAGTACATATACTTGTTTTGCTCTATTACTAGAGAGAAAGAATGAAAATACTTTTCTCTGTTTTGTTTACTGATATTTTGCCTACAATTAGAACATTGCTTGAAACATAATTGACACTTGAGACATGTTTGATTAATTAACGGTTCAAATCATATCCAGTGACACATAGCTGTTTACATATCATGTGGTTGCCTGATTTACTTAATGCGTGTGTGAGTTATTGAATTATGTTTGTGTCATTCTTGGGTCAATTTAACGTGATTTTAACCAATTAACACAGCCATCTATCTGGCTAATGTTTGTCCACACATGATTTTTTAAATTTTTTTTTAATTTTCTTTGGTTGCTTATTGTGTAGTTGTCATTGATGTCATCGTTGTTGGATAGGACAGAGAGAAATGGAGAAAGGAGGAGAAGACAGACGGGGAGAGAAAGACAGACACCTGCAGATCTGCTTCACCACCTGTGAAGTGACTCCCCTGCAGGTGGGGAGTCAGGACTCGAACTGAGAACGTATGCTTTTTTAAGCAGATGCTGACCATAGTTAAACAGACTCTAGTTGAATGGCCACCAGTTATTCTCTGCAAAAATCAGTAATCTCGGTATCTAAGTAAACCATCTCAATCCAATTTTCCAAGCTCCAGTTGACTGCATAACTTAAAGAATTTGATAGATTCTCACTTTATAGCATAATATAGAAACTTCAGGAATTGTTTTTGTAAGTCTAATAATTCCTTCATCTGTAAAACTGTATTCAAGGGAAGGGGGGAAATAATAGAAATTCTGATTTGTGCAACTTTGGGAAAGATCTATTAGCTTGACAAACACAGGAGCACTCAGGATTTACTACAAATAACTTGCATACTAGTATTATCATCTGGGTTTTAGAGAAATTGTAAACTGATATAACTTACCAGAAGTTAAGCCAGTCTACCTGAGCTTTTTCTTTATGTTCTCCTTAATGCGGGTGAATGAAAAAGATAGCTTAACTTAATGGTGCTTTGCTGCACTAATTATTTTGTAATAATCAAAAAATTTTATGATCTGAAAAAGTTGTTTCAGTAAAGCCCATTAAATAATATGAAGGGCTATTATTCCATTCTACTACCTTTCTGCCACTCAGGTATTCATTTGCCAGATGTTCTCTAATTAAGGGTATATAAAAGGAAAATAACATTAATTGCACAATCAAGTAAATTTACCTGATCCAACTATGGTGCCAATAACACACATTCTCTTTTATTATAATTTTTACCAAGGCATACATATTTTCTTAGAGTTGATATTGACATTATTACAAATCTCTGTAAATACTTCTGTGCCCCCAACTTATTATAGAAATCATATAAATGAATGACTAGTCTTAATATTATACTAGCTAAAATAATAGCACATATGTTTATTCCATGAATATGCATAAATTTATTTAGACTTCATGCTAAGTAATTTTTAGCAAACAAGTCTCCAGACAGATATTTAGTTTCATATTCCTTAACAATTCAATTATAATAATTGTGTGCTGATTGATTGAAGCAGTAAATTCTTAAGCATTTGGAAGCCAGAAAGTGGGTAAAGGGGAGTTTAGGAGACTAAGAGAAAAGAAAAGGGAAAAGGGGGTAAGAGAGATGACTCACCAGGTGGGACACATGTCTTGTTTTGAATCACATGGGAGTGCTACTGTACCAAGCAAGAATATGGTGCTGTGGTGCCTCGACCTCATTCTTTTTTTTTTTTTTTTAATTTTTTATTTAAGAAAGGATTAGTGAACAAAAGCATAAGGTAGGAGGGGTACAACTCCACACAATTCCCACCACCCAATCCCCATAACCCACGCTCTCCCATGATATCCTTCCCATCATTCTCTAGCCCTCTGGGAGCATGGACCCAGGGTCGTTGAGGGTTGCAGAAGGTAGAGGGTCTGGCTTCTGTAATTGCTTCCCCGCTGAACATGGGCGTTGACTGGTCGGTCCATACTCCCAGTCTGCCTCTCTCTTTCCCTAGTAGGGTGTGTCTCTGGGGAAGCTGAGCTCCAGGACACATTGGTGGGGTCTTCAATCCAGGGAAGCCTAGCCAGCATCCTGGTGGCATCTGGAACCTGGTGATTGAAAAGAGAGTTAACATACAAAGCCAAACAATTTGTTGAGCAATCATGGATCCCAAGTTTGGAATAGTGGAGAGGAAGTGTTAGGGAGGTACTCACTGCAAACTCTAGTGTAATCCTGCTTTCAGGTATATATTTTGCAGTAGTTTATGGATACGTGTGCACATACGCTCTCTCTCACAGAAACTGGTGTATGTCTAGGTTATGGGACTTTGTTAGAAAGTGAACTACCTGAGATGAAATTAGAGTGTACTATTAAAGGAAAGGTCTCACCCGAGTAATGAAGCTGAAGGGTTGTCATTCCACACGTGAAGTCTCTGGATACACTCTGAGGTGAAGCATGTTGAGATGGCAATCGTTGCTTTGGTTAGGTTGTGATCGGCGGATGCAATGTTATTTGGTATGGATTGGGAGATGCATACGGGAAAGTGAGCCCTATCCAAGGGTGCCAGGACTGGGGGAAGTAGGGGCTCTATAGTGAAGATGTGAGGTTCCTGCTGTCTTAGGGTTCAAAAAGACAATCAATAGTTAATATTATCATCACATTATTTGTTAATTGGGTTAACTTTGAAAAGTCCCTTTGTTATGGTTTGCTGGACAGTACCCAGTATCTTGTATATAGCTGTGCTATTGGAAGCTTCTAATCTACTTGGTCTAGGCTTTTGAGAGAGTCCGCATATCAAATACGTAGCCTATCTATTAAAAAGATTCAGTTTGTCTTTTGAGAACCTTTGAGACATACAATTGATTTCCCCCTCTCATATTAATTAACTACTGATTTATATGTCTACATTTTGCTAGGAGTGTACATAAACACCATTCCCATCACCAAAGGACCGTGACCCATCCCTCCCGCCCACTCCCACCCCCCACTGGCCCAGGAAGCTACATGTCTACCCCTCACCACTGGGTTTTTACTTTGGTGCCCTACTTACAATTTGATCAGGTCCTGCTTTTAGTTTCCCTTTCAGATCTTCTAAGTCAGCTTCTGTTGATGAGTGGGATCATCCCATACTCATCTTTATCTTTCTGACTTAGTTCACTTAACATAATTCCTTCTAGCTCTGTCCAAGATGGGTCAGAGAAGGTGGGTTCATTGTTCTTGATAGCTGCATAGTATTCCATTGTGTATATATACCACAGCTTTCTCAGCCACTCATCTGGTGATGGGCACCTGGGTTGCTTCCAGGTTTTAGCTATTATGAATTGTGCTGCTATGAACATAGGAGTACACACCTCTTTTTGGTTGGGTGTTATGGAGTCCTTGGGGTATAACCCCAGGAGAGGAATTATTGGGTCATATGGAAGGTCCATGTCTAGCCTTCTGAGAGTTTTCCAGACTGCTCTCCACAGAGGCTGTACCAATTTACATTCCCACCAGCAGTGTAGAAGGGTTCCTCTGTCCCCACATCCTCTCCAGCATTTGTTGCTGCTGTCCTTTTTGATGTATGCCATTCTTACAGGAGTGAGGTGGTATCTTAGTGTTGTCTTAATTTGCATTTCTCTGACAATCAGTGACCTAGAGCAGTTTTTCATATGTTTGTTAGCCTTTTGGATCTCCTCTGTGGTGAATTTTTTGTTCATTTCCTCTGCCCATTTTTGGATGGGGTCATTTGCTTATTTGCGGCTAAGTTTGCTGAGCTCTTTATATACTTTGGTTATTAGTTTCTTGTCTGATGTCTGGCATGTGAAGATCTTCTCCCATTCTGTGAGGGGTCTCTCTGTTTGTTTAATAGTTTCTTTGGCTGTGCAGAAGCTTTTCAATTTGATGTAGTCCCATTGGTTTGTTTCTGCTTTGGTCTTCCTTGCAATTGGGTTTGATTCATCAAAGATGTCCTTGAGGTGTAGATGGGAAAGTGTTTTACCAATGTTTTCCTCTAAGTATTTGATTGTTTCTGGTCTGACATCTAGGTCTTTGATCCATTTGGAGTTGATATTTGTTTCTGGTGAGATAAAGTGGTTCAATTTCATTCTTCTGCATGTTTCAACCCAGTTTTCCCAGCACCATTTATTGAAGAGAGCCTCCTTCTTCCATTTAATCCTTTGGGCCCCCTTATCAAAGATTAGATGCCCATAGGTGTTGGGATTTACTTCTGGGCTTTCAATTCTGTTCCACTGGTCTGTGTGCCTATTTTTGTTCCAGTACCATGCTGTTTTGATGATGATGGCTTTATAATATAGTTTAAGGTCTGGGAGTGTGATGCCTCCATTTCTGTTTCTTTTCCTTAGGATGGTTTTGGCAATTCTAGGTGTTTTCAGGTTCCAGATAAATGATTGTAGTGTTTGTTCTATTCTCTTAAAGAAGTTTGGTGGAACTTTGATGGGTATTGCATTAAATTTGTATATGGCTCTGGGGAGAATGTTCATTTTGATGATATTTATTCTTCCAATCCATGAGCATGGGATATCTTTCCATTTCTTGGTATCAGTTTCTATCTCCTTGAGTAGCGACTCATAGTTTTCAGCATACAAGTCTTTCACTTCTTTGGTCAACTTTATTCCTAGGTATTTGATTGATTTTGCTGAAACAGTAAATGGGAGTGATTTCTGGATGTCTTCTTCTTCAGATTTAGTGTTTGCATAAAGAAATGCCACTGATTTTTGTACATTGATTTTGTAGCCTGATATCTTGCTATATTGCCTAACAACTTCCAGTAATTTTCTACTGGATTCTTTAGGTCTTTCTATGTATACTATCATATCATCTGCAAATAGTGAGAGCTTGACTTCTTCCCTTCCAATCTGTATCCCTTTGATTTCTTTCTCTTGCCTGATTGCTATGGCAAGAACTTCCAATACTATGTTGAAGAGTAACGGTGACAGTGGGCAGCCCTGTCTAGTCCCTGATCTGAGGGGGAATGCTTTCAGCTTCTCTCCATTGAGTATGATGTTGGCTGTAGGTTTGCTATATATAGACTCCACTATCTTGAGGAATTTTCTGTCTATTCCCATTTTTTGTAGAGTTTTGAGCATGAATGGGTGTTGGATTTTGTCAAAGGCTTTCTCTGCATCTATTGAGATAATCATGTGGTTTTTGGCTTTGCTTTTATTGATGTGATGAATGACATTGATTGATTTACGGATGTTGAACCAGCCTTGCATTCCTGGGATGAATCCCACTTGGTCATGATGAACAATCTTTTTGATGTGTTGCTGTATCCGGTTGGCCAAGATCTTGTTTAATATTTTGGCATCTATGTTCATCAGAGATATTGGTCTGTAGTTTTCCTTTTTTGTTCTGTCCCTATCAGCTTTTGGTATCAGGGTGATGTTGGCTTCATAAAAGGTGGAAGGGAGTATTCCTGTTTCTTCAATCTTATGGAATAGCTTAAGAAGTATGGGTATTAACTGTTTCCTGAAAGTTTTGTAGAATTCGTTTGTGAAGCCATCTGGTCCAGGACTTTTGTTGTTGGGGAGATTCTTAATAACGGTTTCAATTTCTTTGTCTGTGATTGGTGCATTTACCTCGACCTCTTTCTTTGCCCCTCTCCTCATCTTTCCTTTCTATGTATCTATCTGTCTATCATTTATATACCTATCTATTTATCTCTATCATTATTATCTATTTATCTATCGCTTTCCAAATATATAAATCAAAAAGTCAGCCAGTGAGAAATTTCATCATGCATACATGAGGTCCTAAGGCTGCAAAATAATAATAGAGGAATGAAGGAAAATTGAAATTATTGCCCAGTGAAATTTGTTTAATTTTATCTCTTTACTACCACCTTAAAATTGATAAATTGGTTTTGTATTTTTTTCATAATCCACAGGAAAAAAACAAATTCTCTTTCCTCTGGCTTTTCTGACTTAAAGAGTTGATGATTCAAAATTACTGTTAAAAGGATGGTATCCTTTCTGATCATTGTTGAATTGTATTTCTGTCATCAAATCTTTAACAGCTTTGTACAGGTGAAAATGTGTATTCTTTTCAGCTGAGAAAATAGGTGTCATTACCACCAGGTGCCAGTAAAATAGACTAAATTTTAAGAATTAAATATCTGTACTGTGTTTATTTTACTATAATGCTAACTCTTATTTGAAATATTGCAGTTTGTTAAGATTCTTATGCAGGAATATCTCCATGCATTCTAAAGTGAATATATTGCTCCAAGGTGATTAATTCAAGAGGTAGTTTATCTTGTAGGTGTTATAATGTAACTTGTTTAGATTTATAGCCTGCCTCTGCTACCAGTCAGTCTAACCACATGTACTTATTTCCTCATCCATAAAATAAAATTTTTGTATATATTGTTTAGAGAAATTTTCATTTGAAGAGTGATTTGCCTTTTTATTGTTGTTTTGTAATACCCACATATTTTAGATACAAAACACATCAGTTATATAACTTGAGTGCGGGGGGAAGGCTCTCATACTTGAGAATCTAAGGTCCCAAGTTCAATCCCTTGCACCAACATAAACCAGAATGGAGCAGTGTTTCCCTCTCTCTCTCTCTCTCTCTCTCTCTCTCTCTCTCTCTCTCCTTTCTTCCTATTTGTCTCTCTGAGTAAAATATAAATAAAGTGTGTTATAAAAGATATAATACCCTACTGTATATCTTAAAATGATATATTTTAAATTTCAGTCCAAGAGACTTAAAATTAAAATATCTGGGAATCGGGCTGTAGCGCAATAGGTTAAGTGCAGGTGGCGCAAAGCGCAAGGACTGGCATAAGGATCCCGGTTCAAGCCCCCAGCTCCCCACCTGCATGGGGAGTTGTTTCACAAGCGGTGAAGCAGGTCTGCAGGTGTCTGTCTTTCTCTCCTCCTCTGTATTCCCCCTCCTCTCTCCATTTCTCTCTGTCCTATCCAACAACGATGACAACAATAATAACTATAATAATAAAACAATAAGGGCAACAAAAGGGGATAAATAAATAAAATAAATATTTTTAAAAAATTAAAATATCTCCTCATAGTGTCAGATCTATGATCAAAAGTTTCCAAGTTCCAGCCCCATCATTGTATATGCCAGAATGATGCTCTAGATTTTAGTCATATCCTATCTCTCTTTCTTTCTCTCTTTCTCTCTCTCTCTCTCTTTCTCATTAATTTTTTTTTAATTTCCTTATCGGGGCTGGTGGTAGCACATCTGGTTAAGTGCTCACATTACAATGAACAAGTACCTAGGTTCAAACCCCTGATCCCCACCTGCGTGAGGGAAGCTTCATGAGTGGTGAAGCAGGGCTGCAGGTATCTCTCTGTCTCCCTCTTAATCTCCCCCTTCCCTTTAGACTTCTGGCTATCTCTATCTATCCAATAAATAAATGAAGGTAAAATATTTGTAAAATATATTTTGAACAGAAACTTTATAGAAGAGATCCAGAAGGTCAACAAACATATGAGAAAGTGCTCAAAGTTATTGATTATGAGAGAAATGCAAATAAAGACAACAATGAGATAGCGCTTTACACCTGTGAGATTGTCAGATATTACAAATAAAATGCCAACAAGTCCTGGACAGAATGTATAGAAAAAGAAACATACCTGCTGCTGGGGGTATAAATTGGTCGAACCTTTGTGGAAGACAGTTTGGAAATATCTCAGAACACTAGAAATAGTCCTACTGTATGGCCCAACAATTTCTCTCCTAGGGATGTATCCAAAGGAAACAGAAACACCCATCAGAAGAGATCTGCATATGCCCATATTCACAGCAGCATGATTTGGTATCAACAAAACTGGGAAGCAACCCATGTCCAAGGACTCAGGTAGCTAAAAATAACTGGTATATATACACAACAGAATACTACTCAGCTGGTAAAAATGATGGAATTGTCTCCACTGTGTGACCTTGGATGAATCTGGAAGACATTCTAAGTAAAATAAGGCAAAAAGAGAAGGACTAATACCAAATTATCTCACTTATACATGGACCTAATAAATAGGGACAAGGAGAGTGAACACAAAGTGAAACATGAAGTGGGAATGGTGTATTGCATCAAAGCAAGGAACTCTGAAGGTAAGGGGGTAGGAGGTGTGGAAGAGAACAGTGGGGGCCAGGTGCATAATGAAATTATATGCATGTGACAAGGACTGCACAGTAAAGCATTAACCCCCTCAATAAAAATAAATTAATAAGGGAATGTAAATTGGTCCAACCCCTGTGGAAAGCATTCTGGAGAGCTCTCAGAACCTTCAAAGTGAACCTACCATATGACCAAGCAATTCCTCTTCTGGGGACATATTCTAAGGAATCAAACATATGCATCCAAAAAGATCTGTTTATACCTACCTTCATAGTAGCACAATTTGCAATAACCTAAACCTATCTAAGGAAGTTGTGGTATATAAATAAAAATACATTGGAATACTACTTGGATATAAAAAATGATGACTTCACTTTCTTCATCTCATCTTAGATGGAGCTTGAAAGAATCATGTTAAATGATAAGGCAGAAAGAGAAGGATGAAAATGGGATGATCTCATTCATGGATATGAAGTTGGGAAATAAGAAAAGAAAGGGAAAACACATAGTAGAACTTGGAAAAGGGTTGGTGTATTACACCAAAGTAAAGACCTCTGGGGAAGGGTGGCGGCTTTCAGGTCCTGGAACACGATGATGTAGGAGAACCTAACTAGGGGTGAGAGTGTTTCCCAGAAAATTGAGAAATTTTACACATGAATCAACAACTGTAAATTGTAAATTAAACCACTAATCCATGCCCACTCCAAAGAAAAGGGGGGACCCTCCAGTTTTGTCTTTATCCATGGGGTCTACTATTCTAGTTTTTATTTATTACAGTGTTCTTCTAGGTCAAACTTCTTACATCAAACTGAATCTATTAATTCCAGGCTCTCTATTCTATTCTATGGGCAACTGTGTTTTCTACCCAAATAATACTCCATTTTATTAACTTAACTTCATAATAGGTCTTAATAGCTAATTGTGCAAATGTTCTTTCTTCTTAATTGTCCTGTAGTGTCCTACTTATAATTACTTCTTCTTTGTTTCAAAATATATTATATAATGACCTTTAAATTTTTCTATTCATTTCACTCTTGTCTTCTGTGTATAGAACAAATTTAATTGTGGTATAATCAGCGAATTTTTAAAGATTTATTTTGAGAGATAATTAGGGCACTATCCCAACACATATAGTGACAAGAATTAAAAACTGGGGCTTTTCAAAGGCAAGCTGCACCCTCCACCTGCTGATCCATCTTCCCAACTGCTCAACTTACTTTTTTTTTTCTCTCTCTCTCTATCTAGAGTCTCCTGGGACTTGAGTATGTATAGTTCCACTCCTCCTAGACAACTCTTTCATTCAGATATAAATAAATAGAGACAAATGGGAGGTGATACCAAGGCACGAGACCTTTTCCCAATGCTCTGGCACTCCCTATATGGAGTGCTAGGGGCATAACAAGACAGACAGCGTACCCAGTGAGATATCTCTCCGATCGCACAATGAACTTTTCTTCTTCTACAAAAGGTGTCAATAAAGAAGGGGCTAAATTGGACTGAAGCCTATTTTTGTGTGAAAACTTTAGGAGTGTACTTTATACTGTAAATAGATTTTATAATATTATTTATATAACAGAGAACATAGTTACTCACAATTCCTATAGTCTGCTATCTGGTCCTGGTATAAGAAAAAACTATTTCAGCATTTACTTTAAAAATTTCCTCAAAAAAAAAAAGATTTCCTCAATCTAGACTTCTTTTTTATATTTTTATTATTAATTTTAATTTCCACTAGGATTATGGCTGGGGCTTGGTCCTAGCATAAGTCTACTGCTCCTGACTGCAATTTTTCCTTTTTTTTTTCTAGGACAGAGAGAAGTTGGTGAAGGAGAGAGACACACAGAAAGAAACCTGCAGAACTGCTTTATCACTTATGAAGTGTGCAGGTTCCCTGCAGTTGGGAAGTAGTGTCTCAAGCCCAAGTTCAGTCCTCGTGCATAGTAATGTGTCTGATCTACCAGATATGCCACTACCCAGACCCCCTTAACCTAGACTGCTAGTTCAAAAGTTAATTCTTCAATATATTTATCATATATTAGTACATAAATTCTGTTTGTTTTCTCAATAAAAGTGTGCCAAATATTTTGTCTTGATCTGTTCTCATTTTCCCATTCATAAATATTCTGCTATACTTATACATTTAGTCTGTTTCATTAGACTAAGTCTATATGCTTGTATATCTGTCTGATCAGTCTTCTTCTAATGAAAATCCAGTCCAGGATGTCTTTTTATTCCCATTTTAAAAGATTACACTTCTCCAATATCATACCATTTCCATCAGTAGGTCTTATGGTGAAGAAAGCAAGACATTGGTAGATCAGTCACTGGCTCTTCAGCCTATAAAATAGATCTGAGATTCAGATTGTACTCTTTGTCTTCTGAAAAGAAACCATATTGACTGCTGGTTTGATTCACCATCTCTGGAACTTTAGATAAATATTGATGGGAAAGCAGATGCTAAAGGAAAATTATGCACACTAGCTGTCATATACACTTCTTTATCAATGACCTTTATTCTTTTTTTTTTTGCTCAAGCATATTCTTTATTTCTTTGTAAGATTTTACTAATTTTAGTCACACTTCCTAAAATTGCATTTTTATTATTCGCTCATTAATTTTTTTTAAGTTTTTAAAAAAAATTTTATTTATAAAAAGGAAACATTGACTAAACCATAGGATAAGAGGGGTACAACTTCACACAATTCCCACCACCAGAACTCTGTATCCCATCCCCTCCCCTGATAGCTTTATTCTTAAGTGTCTATAACAAGTGTTACCCCTCCCACTTCTGTCATGAATGCTAACCCTAATGCTGTCTCCTACCCCAAGCTAAAATGATCAGTTTACCCAATTATGTAAAAACACATTGATTCTATTGTCCTCTTTTCCAGTTTTCTTGGTCTTTCTCTTTAATTCCTCCAGGATCCACCGTGGATATAAGAGTCAGTAAGATTATATTATAAAATTCTAAACTGACCACTTCTTATAAACTTTTAAGTACACAGTAAAAGGTTGTGTTTAGCTTGAAAATGCAGTCAAGGAAATTGACGTACTTATTTAAATCATAACCTGACAGGTTTAGGATATAATCTTCTGAACCAACTGTGTGCATAATTAGGTATGAGGTCTACACAGGTAAGTTCAATAGATGCTTAACAAAATCACTTCTGATTACATAATATATACATTGTGAAGGGATCTACCTTAGTTACAGCTGTATTTAATTGATTTTACAATGTTAACAGAGTCCTGAAAGAAGAAAATGAGCAGTTAGCCAAAGAAAATTGTGCTGGTGAAGGACAGAACTGAAACAAATAGATAACTGGAAGCGAGTTGGAACATCCGTGCCTGACAGAAAAACTGGCAAAAACAAGCAGACTCTTTTAGTGAAATATATATGTAGACTTTGCATTGGAAATAGTTAACCTGCTCCAGAGATGTAGTGGAGTTTTCATTGCTTGTCTGGTTTTTTATTTGTTTTATTATTGAGGAGGTTAAAGCCTTACTGTGTAGCCATTGTCGCATTCCTAAAACTTCACTATGGACCTTGATCCCACAGTTTTTCCCACCCCACCCTGCCCTCCTCTCCCAAGAGAATCTTGCTTTGATGCAATACACCATGCCCACTTTCTGTACCACCTTCTTCTTTCCCTCCTTGTCCCCATGTATTAGGTCCCACTTACAAGTGAGATAATTTGGTATTTGTCCTTCTATTTTTTGGCTTATCGCACTTAATATGATGTATTCCAATTCCATCCAAGATGACACAAATAAATTCATTAATCTGTTGTAATTTTATTAGTGATTTAATATTTGTTTGCAAAATTATATGGTGGCAGGGATACAATTTCACACCATTCCCATCACCAGAATTCTATGACCCTATTCCCTCCACTGGAAACTGCAGTGGTACCCAATGTCACAGATATGGCTTGACTTTTCTTTCTTTCTTTTTTAAAAAAAATATATATATTAAAATATATATATTTAAAATATATATTATATATTAAGAATGGCATACTTCAAAAAGGACAGCAGCAACAAATGCTGGAGAGGATGTGGGGACAGAGGAACCCTTTTACATTGCTGGTGGGAATGTAAATTGGTACAGCCTCTGTGGAGAGCAGTCTGGAAAACTCTCAGAAGGCTAGACATGGACCTTCCATATGACCCAATAATTCCTCTCCTGGGGTTATACCCCAAGGACTCCATAACACCCAACCAAAAAGAGGTGTGTACTCCTATGTTCATA
The DNA here is from genome assembly GCF_950295315.1 of Erinaceus europaeus. Classification (NCBI taxonomy): domain Eukaryota; kingdom Metazoa; phylum Chordata; class Mammalia; order Eulipotyphla; family Erinaceidae; genus Erinaceus; species Erinaceus europaeus. Next base: position 80,575,814 of record NC_080163.1, read on the forward strand.
GCAGCACAATTCATAATAGCTAAAACCTGGAAGCAACCCAGGTGCCCATCACCAGATGAGTGGCTGAGAAAGCTGTGGTATATATACACAATGGAATACTATGCAGCTATCAAGAACAATGAACCCACCTTCTCTGACCCATCTTGGACAGAGCTAGAAGGAATTATGTTAAGTGAACTAAGTCAGAAAGATAAAGATGAGTATGGGATGATCCCACTCATCAACAGAAGCTGACTAAGAAGATCTGAAAGGGAAACTAAAAGCAGGACCTGATCAAATTGTAAGTAGGGCACCAAAGTAAAAACCCAGTGGTGAGGGGTAGGCGTGTAGCTTCCTGGGCCAGTGGGGGGTGGGAGTGGGCGGGAGGGATGGGTCACAGTCCTTTGGTGGTGGGAATGGTGTTTATGTACACTCCTAGCAAAATGTAGACATATAAATCAGTAGCTAATTAATATGAGAGGGGGAAATCAATTGTATGTCTCAAAGTTTCTCAAAAGACAAACTTGAATCTTTTAAATAGATAGGCTATGTATTTGATATGCGGACTCTCTCAAAAGCCTAGACCAAGTAGATTAGAAGCTTCCAATAGCACAGCTATATACAAGATACTGGGTACTGTACAGCAAACCATAACAAAGGGACTTTTCAAAGTTAACCCAATTAACAAATAATGTGATGATAATATTAACTATTGATTGTCTTTTTGAACCCTAAGACAGCAGGAACCTCACATCTTCACTATAGAGCCCCTACTTCCCCCAGTCCTGGAACCCTTAGATAGGGCCCACTTTCCCGTATGCATCTCCCAATCCAAACCAAATAACATTGCATCTGCCGATCACAACCTAACCAAAGCAACGATTGCTACCTCAACATGCTTCACCTCAGAATGTATCCAGAGACTTCACGTGTGGAATGACAACCCTTCAACTTCATTACTCGGGTGAGACCTTTCCTTTAATAGTACACTCTAATTTCATCTCAGGTAGTTCACTTTCCAACAAAGTCCCATAACCTAGATATACACCAGTTTCTGTGAGAGAGAGCTTATGTGCACACGTATCCATAAACTACTGCAAAATATATACCTGAAAGCAGGACTACACTAGAGTTTGCAGTGAGTACCTCCCTAACACTTCCTCTCCACTATTCCAAGCTTGGGATCCATGATTGCTCAACAAATTGTTTGGCTTCATATGTTAACTCTCTTTTCAATCACCAGGTTCCAGATGCCACCAGGATGCTGGCTAGGCTTCCCTGGATTGAAGACCCCACCAATGTGTCCTGGAGCTCAGCTTCCCCAGAGTCACACCCTACTAGGGAAAGAGAGAGGCAGACTGGGGGTATGGACCGACCAGTCAACGCCCATGTTCAGCGGGGAAGCAATTACAGAAGCCAGACCCTCTACCTTCTGCAACCCTCAATGACCCTGGGTCCATGCTCCCAGAGGGATAGAGAATGGGAAAGCTACCATGGGAGGGGGTGGGTTATGGGGATTGGGTGTTGGGAATTGTGTGGAGTTGTACCCCTCCTACCTTATGCTTTTGTTCACTAATCCTTTCTTAAATAAAAAATTTAAAAAATATATATATATTAAAATATATATATTTAAAATATATATTATATATTATAAATATTATTATTATATGTCACAGATAGGCTTCACTATTCTTTCTTTCTTTCTTAAATATATATTAAATATATATATTTAAAATATATATTATATATTATAAATATTATTATAATATATTACAAATATATATATTAAATTTTTTTCCCTATGGCCCTGCCTTCTCTTCCTAAGTCACATCCATGCTTATTACTACTTTAAAATGTCTTCTTTTTATTTCCTCTTCTCTTTCTGAGTCCTAATGGAATTGGGTTTCAGAGCCTTCTAGTCATCTTTCCCTAACATTTCTTCCCCTCTCTAGGTACTTTATTGGTTTTAACAGCTAAGTAGTACTCCACTGTATATATATATATATATATATATATATATATATATATATATATATATATCACAGTTGTATTTAGACACTTATCTGACTTTGGACATCTAGTTGCTTCCAAGTTGTGGCAATTTCAACTTGCGCTACTATGAACATAGGTATACATAAATCTCTTCTGATGGGTATTCTTGTTTCCTACGGATACATCCTCAGGAGAAAAACTTATAGGTCATATAGTAGGTCTATTTCTAATATTCTGAGTAATCTCCAAACTATCCTCCATAAGGGTGGGACCAATTTACACACCCACCAGGAGTGTTCCTTTTACACATCTTTTCAACATTTCTAGTTACTATAATTTCTAATATATGATATATACACAAGTGTAAAGTGGTACCTCACTATTGTCTTTATTTGCATTTCTCTGATAATCAATGACTTTGAGCACTTTCTCATGTGTCTGTTGACCTTCTGGTTCTCTTCTTTGGTAAGGTTTCTTTTCATGTCCACACCCTGTTTTCTTATAGAATTGTTTGTTTTCTTGGTGTTAAGTTTACTAAGCTCTTTATGAATTCTGGTTATTTGTCTCTTATCTGAAGTGTGTGAGAAGATACTCTTTCACACTGTAGGGTGCCTTTCTGTTAGGATGGTGGTAGTCTTTGCCGTGCAGAAGCTTTTCAGTTTAATGTAATTCTATTGATTTATTTTTGTTTTTGTTTTCTTTGCTGCTGGACATAAAGCTCTGAAAACCTTTTTGAAGCATAAGTCATAAAGTGGTCTGCCATTGCGTTCTTTTACATATTTGATAGAAACAAAAATTCCCTAATATTGCCAAATCAATTTTGGGATAAGAAAAAAAAAAAAGCAAGACTGGAAGCATCACACATCCAGACTTCAATCTATACTACAGAGATACTAGAATCAAAACTGAAACCAAAACAAACAAGCAGATAAGTGGGATAGAATTGAAAGCCCAGAAGTAAATCTTCACATCTACCAACAACTCATTTCTGACAGAAAGGTCCAGCACACTGAATGGAGGAAGGAGAATCTCTTCAACAAGTGGTGCTGAGAAAACTGGGTTGAAACATAAAAACAAACTAAATTGGACCACAACATATCACCATGGACAAAAATCAACTCCAAGTGGATCAAATATATGGATATTATATCAGAAATTAATGGAGTTTTTAAAAAACCCCAAATTATTTCTCTATGTAGAATATTCTATGAATATATTTAAATCCTGTTTGTCTACTTCATGGCTATTCAAGAAATCCATGCATATATGCATGTACTAAAATTGTGGCAGTTGTAGCTAATGAAACCGCAATTCAGTGGGAAAAGGATATGATTTTTTAAATGCTTCATAGCAGTTGCATCAAGTCAATTTGCACACAGTTGACAAGTCAAAAGCCTGATGGAAAATCACCACTTTTTCTTGAAATATGCTGACAGGAAAGAAGTTACTTACTATTTTAGTGGTGCCATAAAAATAAATAAGCAAAGTCACAAAGATTGAAATAAACATTAAGCATATATATATATATATATATATATATATATTCAACTCATTTTTCAGTGATAAGGAATGCATATTTTAATGGCTTAGAGCATTATTAAAATTTTAAATACCTGTGATACTTAATAACCATTACCATAATAGTGTGACATCACACACAGATATTTTTCAGAAACATTTTGTCATTTAGAAGTTTTTGAAGAAATAATAGTTGTTGACCTTCATAAAAAGAAAAATAGATAAGTCTATCTATAGATAGTCTTATTGCCCTTTTCTGCACACTAAAATATCAGTCTATTTGTATAAACATTCTATTCCAGCCACATTCCTTTATTTTAAAAGCAATACTGATATATTTTGTATTCCTTTAAAATCTGGGAAAGTTGCATAATTTACTTTCACCTGCAACTAGAAAACTGTTTCTCCTAGGGAAAAGGAGGGTGGTTTAATTACAGAAATGAGTGACCAGTTGCCTATTTAGAAATTCAGTATTAATGTTGAAACTTCAGCCTCATTACTCGGGTGAGACCTTTCCTTTCATAGTATTCTCAAATTCCATTCCAGGTGGTTCACTTCCTAACAAAGTCCCAAAAGCTAGATATAGACCAGGTCCTATGAGATAGGACATATGTTCACATGTATCCATAAATTAGGACAAAATATATACCTGAAAGCAAAAGTACACAATAGTCTGCAGTGAGTCAGTATGAAGTTCATAATGAAATAGTGTCTACTTAGACTTAGATACCCTCCTCACCTATTTCCTATTATACTTCCCTCTCTCACTCCAAAGCTAACCTTAACAAAGGAAGGACGGCAAAAGCTGCATAAGGGCAAGAGACTGTCATGCTTTAATAATGACTCTTTAGTCACTATAAGGCCACCCCATCAGCTGGGGCCCTATTCGGAGAGTCCTGAGATTCCCAAACAGACATGATGGGCCTAGACCTCAAATAAATCCTTCTCCCCAAGGTCACCAGTCATCTCTATCAGGAACAAGACAATAGACCCCTTTTGTGGGCCCCCATAGGACCTTGCCTTCAACTTGGATCGACAATAGCAGAGAATGTTCCATCTTTGAAGGGAGGCTGGACAACATACTCTATGCTACACCTGAGGAAGATGGATCCTGAAATTGGTGCAGCTTGGAATGTTCCTACTCATGATCACAGAATGTGAGCTCAGATCTACGGGGATGCAAAGGTCACATAGGCTCCTAAGCTTAATTTGGGCTCCAAATCACATCAAATTAATGGGGTTTACAGTCAACAATATCTATACACCTTTCCCATATTTGGGAGCTACTCTCCTCCCTGATCCAGCTTTCTGGTCCTTTTTCCAGCTATGGCATCATCTCCCCAGACAATAACTTGGGTCTACCTGCATATCAAATGTCAGGCTTAGGGAATAAAAAAAAAACTAGCATAGACAAGGGTTCTTTTGGAATATAACTAAAATAGGCCTACTAGCTATCTACAAAACGGAGACCCCCCAAGTCTTCTTCTGCACTATTCCAGCCTTTAGGCTCATGATTAGTCAACAACTTGTTTGACTTTATATGTTAACTGTCTTTTCAGCCACCAGATTCCAGATGCTAGCATGATGCCAACCAGACTTCCTTGGACAGACAACCCCACCAATGTGTCTTGGAGCTCTGATTCCCCAGAACCCCACCCCACTCGGGAAAGAGAGAGACAGGCTGTGAGTATGGATCAAATTGTCAATGCCCATGTTCAGCAGGGAAGCAATTATAGAAGCCAGATCTTCCACCTTCTACATCCCACAATGACCTTGGCTCCATACTCCCAAAGGGTTAAAGAATAGGAAAGCCATCAGGGAAGGGGATGGGATAGGAAGTTCTGGTGGTGGGAATTATGTGAAGTTGTACCCCTCTTATCCTATGACTTTTGTCAGTGTTTCCTTTTTTTTTTAATAGTTTTTTAATTTTTTAAAAAGATTTTCTTTTTTTAATTTTTTATATTTATTTATTCCCTTTGTTGTCCTTGTTTTTTTATTGTTGTAGTTATTATTGATGTTGTTGTTGGCTAGGACAGAGAGAAATGGAGAGAGGAGGAGAAGACAGAGAGGGGGAGAGAAAGATAGACATCTGCAGACCTGCTTCACCACCTGTGAAACGACTCCCCTGCAGGTGGGGAGCCAGGGGCTCCAACCAGGATCCTTACGCAGGTCCTTGCCCTTTGCGCCACATGCGCTTAACCCACTGCACTACTGCCCGACTCCCAAATGTTTCCTTTTTATACATAAAAAAAAATGTAAAAAAAAAATTCAGTCTTAAAACTGATAAAGCAAAACATTTTTAACAGTTTTTAAAAAGAGGGAAGTATATAGAAAATTTTACAAAGGAATTATTCTATTGACAAATATTTTCTTTCTGAAAAAAACAATGTGATGTTTTGATTTTATATCACAAGTCCATGTCTAAGATAAAGCAAAACTGAAATAACCCCAGGCTATGCCTGGGCAAAGTAAAACAAAGGAGCTACACAGATGACAAAACAACAGCCACCCCCTTTCCAATCCCTACCACCAGCCACCATCGCTCCACTATTTTGTCACTAACATGGAAAAACACTCTAGTAAATCTGATTAAGAGTAAGTAAGTCTTTTCCCACCATCACTACAAAGGGACAGAAGGAGGAAATATCACCTGAGAGTTCAGAATACGAATTCTGACACCACATTTTCTGGATAAAAACATTGGCAATAACTCATTGGCTCGATGAACATGATCAATTTTCGAAACTTCTATGTGGCTAAATTTAGGCAAAAACTAATTATATCTACTTGAGATGTGTGTGTCTAGGAATGACATTCAATATTACAGTTAAAACATCTTTTTTGTACTTTATAAGAATTTTCTATTAATATTAGTGATTTAATAAGGATCAACAAGATTGTGGGATAAGAGGGGTACAGTCCCACACAATCTCTACCACCAGAGTTCCATATCCCATCCCCTCCACTGGAAGTTTCCCTATTCTTTATACCTCTGGGAGTATGGACCAAAGATCTCTGTGAGGTGCAGAAGGTGGAAGGAAGGTTTGGCTTCTGTAATTGCTTCTCCACTGGACATGGGAATTGGCAAGTCAATCCATACCCCCAGCCTAGTGGGGTAGGACTCTAGGGAGGGGCAGTTCTGGGACACATTGGTGAGATTGTCTGCCCAGGAATGTCAAGTTGGCATCATGGTAGCATTTGAAACTTGGTGGCAGAGTAATGGAGCTGAAGGGTTGACATCCCATGCCTGACCTTTCTGGACACAGTTTGAAGTGGAACATGTAGAGGTGTCACTAGTTGCATTGATTTGGGGAAGCTGTTCAGTGGTATTGTGCCCAGGTTCATTCCCAGAGCTTAAAAAACTACTTTATCTATAATTAAATTCCATTCATGTACGATTAATATTTATTTTTTAATTTTTATTTATAAAAAGGAAACACTGGGGGTCAGGTGGTAGCACAGCTGCTTAAGCACATGTGGCACAAAGCGCAAGGACTATCCTATGGATCCTGGTCCATCCCCTGGATCATCACCTGCAGGGGAGTTGTTTCGCAAGCCGTGAAGCAGGTCTGCAGGTGTCTCTCTTTCTGCCCTCCTCTCTGTCTTCCCCCCCCCTCTCCATTTCTTTCTGTCCTATCCAACAATGACAACATCATCAACAACAACAATAATAACTACAACAATGATAAAACAACAAGAGCAACAAAAAGGAAATAAAAATAAACAATGTTTAATTTAAATAATTAATTAATTAATTAATTAAACCCTGGCAGAAACCTTAGGATAAGAGGGGTACAACTCCACACAATCCCACCAACTCTGTATCCCATCCCCTCCCCTGATAGCTTTCTTATTCTTTATCCCTCTGGAAGTATGGAAGAAGGGACATTATGAAGTGCAAAAGGTAGAAGATTTGGTTTCTGTAATTGCTTCCCCACTGAACATGGGCGTTGACAGGTTGATCCATACTCCCAGCCTGTCTCTCTCTTTTCTGAGTGAGGCAAGGCTCTGGGGAAGCAGGGCTTCAGGACACATTGATGGAGTCTGCTATCCCGGAAAGTCCAGTCTGGAACCTGGTGGCTGAAAAAAGAGTTAACATATAAAGCCAAACAAATTTTTGGGCTTTATATGAACCAAAAGACTGCAATACTGCAGATGAAGAGTTGGGGGGTCTCCATTTTGTAGATGGTTAGTAGGCCTACTTTAGTTATATTCCAGTCATATTACTTTTTTGTTGTTTGGTTTCCTGAGCCTGAAATCTGATATACAGGTGGATCCAAGTTATTGTCTGGGGAGATGATGTCATGGCTAAAAAAAAGACCAGAAAGCTGTATCAGGGAAGAAAACAGCTCCCAAATATGGGAAAGGTGTATAAATATTGTTGACTGTAGGCCCCATTGATTTGATGTGATCTGGGACCCATATTCAGCATAGGAGCCTATGTAACTTCTACAACCCTGTAGGTCTGAACTTGCATTCTGTGATCATTAGTAGGAACATTCTAAGTTGCCCCAATTTCAGGACCCATCTTCCTCAGGTGGATGACAGAGTATGTTGCCCAACCTCTCTTCTGAGGATGGAACATCCTCTACTGTTGTTGATCCACGTTGAGGACAAGGTCCTATGGGGGCCCACAAAGGGGTCTATTGTGTTGTTCCTGATAGAGGTGACCAGTAACAATGGAGAGAGGGATTTATTTCAGGTCTAGACACGTCATGTCTGTTTGGGAATCTCAAAACTCCTGACTAGGGCCCCAGCTGATAGGGTGGCCTGATAATGACTAAAGAATCATTGTTAAAGTATACTAATATCTTGCCCTTATTCAGCTTTTGTACTTCTTTTTTTTTTTTTTTTTTTTTTTGAGCTGTAGGCAGTATCTCTTTATTCATGCAGGACGCAGCGCAATCTAAGAGGAGCTAAGCTAAACTCAAGGTACAGCCAGCTTTTGTACTTCTTACTTTGATAAGGTTAGCTTTGGAATGACTAAGGGAAGTGTAATAAGAGGTAGGATTCGGTTTATTTATGGAGAGGTCCTGTATAATACAGCAAATCCTAATAACGGGATTTTCAAAGTTAACCCAATTGCCATATAATTTGATTATAGCAGTAACTATTGCCTTCTTAAACCCTAAGACAGCAGGAGCCTCCCTCTTCTTCTACAAAGCCTATATTTCCCCCAGTCCTGGAACCTCTAGAATGGGACTCATTTTCCTGCATGCTTATTTCAACTCATACCAAATGATATTGCATCTCCTTCTTCTTTTTCTAGCATTTGCCATTGCATCTCCTGATCACAACCTAATCAATGCTGGAGTACCACCTTAGCAGGATTCACTTCAGACCGTGTCCAGAGATGTCAGGCATGGAATGTCAACCTTTCAGCAGTATTACTTGGATGGTACCTTTCCTTTCATAGGATTCTCTAATTCTATTTCAGGTGGTTCACTTTCTAACAAAGCCTCAAAACCTAGCTACAGACCAGGTCCCTTGAGAGAGGGAATATGATCACATGTATCCATAAATTAGAGAAACTATATACCTGAAAACAAAAGTGCACAATAGTCTGCAGTGAGTCAGTATATGCAGCAAGCAAGTAGGAAGACCTAAAAAGACACCATAAAGTTCATAATGAAATAGTGTCTACTTAGACTTAGATACCCTCCTAATGATTAATATTTCTCACTGTTCAAACTTGGATTTTATTTAAGTTCCCCCATTAAAATGTATTAACTGTGTAGTTTAAAACAGCATTTCTTAGGCACCAAGGGACAGAGAAAGGGCTTAACCTATTAGAGTACCAGTCTTATGCATACATAAGACTTTAGAAGTCACAGGTTCAATTCCAAGCACCACCTTATGCCAGAGATGAACAGTGTTCTGATCCTCTTCTCTCATTCTCTGTTTTATAATAAACAAATAATTTTTTTAATATTTGGTTCTCTAAATATTAGTTTCACCAAAATTATGAGTGATATACATAATATATTCATGCATTATTAATGCTGTATATGTTTAACAATGACAATTTTATTGTGATGAAGGGGAGCATTATTATTGTAATCATTTATGAAGTAAAGAGAAAGAGAGCCAAAACATTATTCTGGTGTATCCAATACCAGGGATACAAAGTAGGAACTTGTATTTGGATGTCCTTTTTCTAACCACTATAAAATCTCCCATGCAACTATCTTATCCTTTAAAAACAAAAACACTTTATATCTATTCACAAGTAAAATCTGATCTTGGTAAAAGAAAAAAATAGACAACTGATAGAGAGAAAGAAAGAGGAAGGAAGGAAAGAAAGAAGGGGAGAAGGAAAGAAAGAGAGAGAATGGAAGAGAAAGAGAGAAAGAAAGAGAAGAAAGAAATGTTCACAGCCTGGAAGGTGGCACAGTGTCTAAATCATTAGAATTTATAAGCTCAAGTTTTTACTATAGATTACCAGCACTGAGTGTAACAGAGTAAAACTAAGGTTCTCTCTCTCTTCCCACTCTTACATATGTAAGTGAATAAATCTTTAAGAAATAAAGAATAGAATAGTTATCTCCACTATTCTAACCATTGGGTCCATGATTGTTCAACAATTTGTTTGGCTCTGCATGTTAACTCTCTTTTCAGCCCCCAGGTTCCAGGTGCCATCAGGATCCTGGCCAGGCTTCCCTGGACTGAAGACCCCACCAATGCGTCCTGGAGCTCCGCTTCCTGAAAGACTCACCCTACTAGGGAAAGAGAGAGGCAGACTGGGAGTATGGATCGACCAGTCAATGCCCATGTTCAGCAGGGAAGCAATTACAGAAGCCAGACCTTCCACCTTCTGCAACCCACAAAGACCCTGGGTCCATGCTCCCAGAGGGATAGAGAATGGGAAAACTATTGGGGAGGGATGGGATATGGAGACTGGGTGGCGGGAATTGTGTGGAGTTGTACCCCCCCCCATCCTATGATTTTGTTAATGTCTCCTTTCTTAAGTTAAAAAAAAAGAAAGAAAAAGAAATAAAGAATAGTGAGGGCATCGGGCAGTAGTGCAGCAGGTTAAGCGCACATGGCACAAAGCTCAAATATTGGCATAAGGATTCTGGTTCAAGCCCCCAGCTCCCCACCTGCAGGGGAATCGCTTCACAGGCAGTGAAGCAGGTCTGCAGATGTCTATCTTTCTCCCCCCTCTCTGTCTTCCCCTCCTCTGTACATTTCTCTCTGTCCTGTCTAACAATGATGACTTCAATAACAACAACAATAATAACTACAACACCAAAACAAGGGCAACAAAAGGGAAAAAATAAGTACATAAAATAGTTTTTAAAAAGAAGAAAAGAAAATCTCTGGCTTTCCTCCTCTTTCTTTAATATTTTTAATGAAAGAGGAGAGAGAGAGGGAGAGGGGGGAGAGAGAAAGAGAAAGAGAGAAACAACAGATAGCTGCTGAGTTCTGGCTAATCTGGTACTGGACATAAAATCTAGGACTTCATGCATGCTAGTCCTATGCTCTTCTGCTATCCCATCTACACAGTCACCATCCTTTTCCTATAAGGACATGAGTCCTCTTGAATTATGCCTCTAAAGTTACCCCACAGAGACATTATGGGCCTAGACCTCTAACAGATCCCTTTCACTACTGTCACTGGTCATCTCCATCAGGAACAACATAATGGACCCCTCCATGGGCCCCTGTCAGACCTGACCCTCAACGTGGATCAACAAAAGGAGGTTGGATAGCATACTTTGCCTATCACCCGAAGAGGATGGGTCCTGGAATTGGCACAGCCTGGAATGTTCCTAGCTGTGACCACGGAATGTGAGTTCAGACCTATAGGGATGCAGAGGTTACAGAGGCTCCTGTGCTGAATATGGGCTCCAGATCAGATCAATGAGGTTAACAGTTAACAATACTTATATTCTCTTCCCATATTTGGGAGCTACTTTCTTCCCTGGTCGAGCTTTCTGGTTATGGACACCATCCCCCCAGACAATAGTTTAGGTCACCTGCATATTAGATGTCAGGAGCAGACAAAGTCTAGTTGGGTCATGGGCCCCTTGATACCTAAAATAGACCTACTAGCTTTTTCCAAAACAGAGACCCCAAATCTCCATCCTCTATATTCTTTCCTTTAGCTGCAGCAATTTGCTCTGCATTAAAATAGAAAAGCTATCAGAGGTGGGAATGGGATATGGAATTCTGGTGGCAGGAATTGTGTGGAATTGTACCCCTCTTATCCTATGGTCTTGTTAATGTTTCCATTTTATAAATAAAACCTTTAAAAAATTGAAGAAGAATTTTAATTCAATTTAACATTATTATAATTCTAATAAAAATAACTATCATCATCATCCTCATTATTATTATTTTAGATAGAAGCAAAGAAAGAGTGAGAGGGAGTACACCAAAACTTTCTTTGGTGTAATGGAGACTAGGCTCAAACATGGGTTGCCCACCTGGTAAAGCTGCACACCAGACAAGTGTGCTATTTTGTCTGCCCTTATTTTAATTCATACACATTATAGTTCTACATCTGATGGAGAAATACATGAACAGGGAATATTTGAAATTAGTCCATGGAGATTAAAGATAGAAATTTAAATTACTGCTATATACTTCACTAGTAGGACAAAATGACTTGAACACTTTGCTAGGAATCAATTTTAATTCAAATAAAATATTTCTAAATTGAAATACTCAGATGCTAAAAAGTCCTTGACTAAGGATCAAATAAAAGAAGCCATAAAAACATACCAAATGTCTTGTTTAAAATAGATTTGACACAAAGCTTTTCTGTCACTTTTGACACTCCTGATATTAACATGCTTCAATAGGCTAATGATTACCTTTGAAAATATAAAGGTAATTATATCACTTGTTCAGTTATTTTCATTTTTCTTAATTGGGGAAAGTTATATTCACTTCTCTCCAAAAAAGGGAGTATACATGATGAAAATTGACACAATTCATTATGTATAAAAGAATGGTAAGGGCTATCATATAAGAACATGTAAAAGCAGAAATAATGTATAATAAAAGGTGATATAGGATACATTGTTCAGTGTGGTAACCCCTGGATACAAATGGATATTTAAATTTAAAACAAATTAATTAGAATCAGAGTACTGAACATTATTATTTTTGTCTAATATAATTTATCAATTTTAGATCATCTCTTCCCTTTAGGGCAGCCCTGTCAACTTTGGGGTCAGGGCTTCACATTACACATACATGGAGCAGTAGTGCTGAACACCATACATTTCATAGTATTATAAAGCAATGATTGACTAGCAAAAATATTTTTTAAAAAAATCAACAAAACAGTAAAATAGACAGACCCCTTTGTGGGCCCCCATAGGACCTTGCCCTCAACTTGGATCAACAGTGGTAGAGAATGTTCCATCCTCCGAAGGGAGGCTGGATAACATACTCTGTGCTACACCTGAGGAAGATGGGTCCTGATATTGGTGCAGCTTGGAATGTTCCTACTCATGATCACAGAATATGAGCTCAGATTTAGAGTGATATAGAGGTCACACAGGTTCCTAAGCTAATTATGGGCCCCAGATCACACCAAATTGATGGGGTTTACATTAATATTTATACCCCTTCCCTATATTAGGTAGCTACTCTCTTCCCTTATACAGCTTTCTGGTCCTTTCCCCAGCCATTACATCATCTCCCCAGACAATAATTAAGACCCACCTACTGTTCAGGCTCAGGCAAAAAAAAAAACACTAGTATAGCTACAGCCCCTTTGAAATATAACTAAAATATGCCTATTAACTATCGACAAAATGGAGGACCCCTCAACACTTCATCTGCACTATTCCAGCCTTTAGGTCCATGATTATTCAACAATTTGTTTGGCTTTGTATGTTAACTCTCTTTTCAGCCACCAGGTTCCAGATGCTAGTAGGATGCAACCAGACTTCCCTGGACAGACAACTCCACCAATGTGCCTTGGAGCTCTACTTCCTTAGAGCCCTTCCCCACTAGGGAAAGAGAGAGACAGGGTGGGAGTATGGATCGACCTGTCAACATCCATGTTCTTCGGGGAAGCAATTATAGAAGCCAGACCTTCAACCTTCTGCAACCCACAATGACCTTGGGTCCATACTCCCAAAGGGTTAAAGAATAGGAAAGCTATCAGTGGAGGGGATGGTATATGGAGGTCTGGTGGTGGGAAGTGTTCAAAGCTGTACCCCTCTTATCCTATGGTTTTGTCAATGTTTCCTTTTTATAAATAAAAATTTTTTTTTGAAAATCAACTTTAGGATCTCTTCTGCAGTGCATGTTCTGTTCATATCCTCTGCCCATTTTTGGATGGGGTCATTTGCTTTTGTGTTGCTAAGTTTGCTGAGCTCTTTGTATATTTTGGTGACTAGTCTCTTGTCTGATGTATGGCATGTGAAGACCTTCCATTCTGACTCTCTTTTCAGCCACCAGGTTCCAGATGCCAGCATGATGCGGACCAGACTTCCCTGGACAGATGACCTCATCAATGTGTCCTTGAGCTCTGCTTCCCCAGAACCCCACCCTAATAGGGAAAGAAAGAGGCAGGCTGGGAGTATGAATTGACCAGTCAACGCACATGTTCATCGAGGAAGCAATTACATAATCCAGATGTTCCACCTTTTGCATCCCACAATGACCTTGAGTTCATACTCCCAGAGGGATAAAGAATAGGAAAGCTACCAGGGGAGGGGGATGGGATATGTAGATCTGGTGGTGGGAATTGTGTGGAGTTGTACCCCTCTTATCCTATGGTTTTGTTAATGTCTCCTTTTTTAAATAAATAAAAAAAAATTTTAAATCAACTTTAGAGCCATTTGCCATTACATGAATGTTACCCACTCATGTTCAATATGTTGTTATTTACAACATTGAAAGATTAAAAGCATTGCTTTCCCTAATAATGTTAAAATATTAGTTAACTAAATAATTTATTCACCATGTAGACTATTATCAAGCATTATATTTTCCTTTGGATTTCAAATTGAAATGGAAAGATAACAAGATTAGTATTAAATGGGCATGAGACAAAATTTTTGGTAGGATTTATTCAGCTTTATTTATCTCTAAGTAATAGACTTAAAAAGTGTGTTTGTGTATGTATATGTGTGTATATATTTCCCCATCCTCAACAGCTGAGAGCTCTCAATATTGAATCAGGTTTTTCATTTTCCACAAACTTCAAGATGATGTCTGATCACCTGATTGAATATATGAAACATTTTACTAGGTCATGATGTCTGTTATGCAGAATCACACTTATCCATTATATTTCATCCTAGAAATATCTACTGTCTCCCACACACACACTGTTTTCCTCTATTATCATTTTTTAATTATTCTTTGTTGTATTTAGAATCAGCCGCAATTTTTCTCCACTACTGCAAATTTTCTCGCCTTAGCCCGTTATCTGTTGTGATAGACCTGGAATGTTTCATGAATACTTTTTCAACTTCAGCATCACTTTGCTGAGAAAATAAATTTGTTTACAGGATTATAATCACAGGGGTACAGTTCCATATGTCCCCAAAATGGGTATCAATACACCTCATCCTACACCTGTCATCCTTCTCCACCACAGGATATTGCTGGGGAATTATACAGATGCAGTCACATCTGCTAGGCTGTCCCCTCAGGTTCTGCCATTTACCAGGAGAGTTAATACTGTATTCTCAAGTGCCTTTCCCAGGCTGTCCCCTCAGGCTTTGCCACTTCCCGCGATATTCTCGATATTCTCGCAGTGCCTTTTTCAATCAATCCTGTCCCAATACGTCACTCCTGGCTGTTGCCCTATAAAGTCCTCCTACTTCCACCCCCTCTCTCTCTCACCCAGTTTTTTACCTCAGTGATGGAAGGGTGGTGCACGTAGTGGGGGATGGCCATTTTTGGCTAGCTCCACATAGCCCGAACCACTGTGTGCTGAGCCAAACCTGAGGTGCCTGCACGAATAAAGGATTGTGTTCCCTCTCCGCTTGGATTCTCTCTCCTCCGCATCCTGCCACCGCAAAACGACAGGATATAAAATCCCACAAAAAACCCTTCCTTTGCATCATCTATGTCCCTAGGAGTCCCTTAATCTTCCAGAATAGACTATTGTCATTGGAGTTTCCATCTGTATTGTTCCTTACTTTTATTCTTGGCCCTTTTTAGTGATGAGATTATGTGGTATTTGTCTTCATTTTGGCTTATTTCACTTGACATGATTCCTTCCAACTCCACTCATGCTGTAGCAAAAAGGAAATTTTCATCATTTTTTGTGTTGTAGTCCATTGTGTGTATATTTCCCAATCCAAATCCTCTCATCTACTGTTAGTCACATGGGTTGTTTCCATATTTTGGCTATTACATATATCACTACCTTGAACAGAGTCATGCATAGATCAGTTGGGTGTTTTTGTGTTCTTTGGGTATATGTTTAAGAGAAATATTGCTGGATTATATGGTACATCTATTTTTAATGTTTTGAAAAATATCCAACCTGTTTTTCATAGGAGTTGGATCATAACGTATTTTTATTTATATTTGTTTAAGGAGTCTCTAGACTGTTATCCATAGTGGTTGCACCAGTTTATATTCCCACCAGCACTTAACCTCTCCTGTTTTATTGACGAAGCCTAACAGATGTGAGGTGGTATCTCACTGTGGTTTTAATTTGAAATATCTCTAGTGATGAGTGAAATGGAACATTTCCACATATGTTTGTGGGCCATGTATATCTCTTCTTTAGAGAACTGTCTATTCATATATTCTGCCTGCTTTTTTTTATAGGGTTGTTCTTTTTCTTTTTATTGAGCTGTATGATTTCTTTATAGATGTTTGCTATCAGCTGCTATTCTGAAGTATGGTGTGTAAATATGTACTACAAGTTGCTAGGGTTCCTTATAATTCCTTATGGAATTTTTTTTTTTGCTATGTAGAAGTTTCTTTTTTTATCATCAAAACAGATTTACTTGAAAGAATTGTGGCAGCACCTTACAATGAGGATAGTGCTTACAAATAAATATTACTAGTGTCTCTAGTCCCACATTCAAATAAGACACTTGACCACTGATTGGAATACTAAGTTATATACCATGTACTACAGATAAAGTGACCCACAATAATTCCCTGAACATAAAGAATTCAGTAAATTGTGATGTGAAGTCCACATATTATCCAGTGAGGAAGGTGGGGGGGTCAAGGATTCTATGATCATTTTGTTCGCTGGTCATCATGACTCTCTTTGGGCTGGCGAGGTGACACAGGGTTTTTTTTTAAATATATATTTTATTGATTTATTATTGGATAGAGAAAGTCAGAAATTGAGAGGGGAAGAGGAATAAGAGGGGGAGAGAGTCAGAGACACACCTGCAGCCATGCTTCACCACTCATGAAGCCTCCCCACCTGCAGGTGGAGACCAGGGGCTTGAACCTGAGTCCTTGCCGGCTGTAATGTGTGCGCTTAACCAGGTGCACCGCCACCTGCCCCAACACAGAGTTTTTGTTGGTTTGTTCATTTGTTTTGTTTTTCTCTTTATTGGGGGATTAATGATTTATAGTCCACAGTAAAATACAGTTTGTACATGTGTAGTATCATTTCTCAATATTCCACATAATACTCTAAAACCCGCCACCTAGATCCTCCTCCACCATCATGTTCCAGGACATGAACACTAACATGCTCCCCCCACCCCAGAATTCTTTATTTTGTTGCAATATACAAATTCCAACCCAAGTTCTGCTTTGAATTTTCCTATCTGCTCTTATTTTTCAATTTCTGTGTAGAAGCTTTTCAGTTTGATATAGTGCCATTTTTGTTTCCCTTGTCCATGGGATTAAGTTGCCAAATATATCCTTTTTTTTTTTTTTGCCTCAAGAGTTATTTCTGGGGCTCAGTGCCTGCATCACCATCAGGAATACACTGCTCTTGGAGTTTATTTTTTCCCCTTGTTGTTTTATCATTGTGCTAATTATTGTTGTTATTGATGTCATTGTTGGATAGGACAGAGAGAAGTGGAAAGAGGAGGGGAAGACAGAAAACAGAGAGGGAGAGAGAAAGATACACACCCAGGGACCGGGCGGTGGCACACCTGGTTAAGCACACACACTACAGTGCGCAAGGACCCGGGTTCAAGCCCCTGGTCCCCACCTGCAGAGGGAAAGCTTCATAAGTGGTGAAGCATGGCTGCAGGTGTCTCTCTCCATCTCTATCTTCCTTTCCCCTCAATTTCTCTCTGTCTCTATCCAATAAAAAATAAAGTTTAAAAAAAAGGATTAAAAATATTTAAAAAAAAAAAAAAAAAAGAAAAAGAAAAGAAAGATACACACCTGAATACCTGCTTCACTGCTTGTGAAGTGGACCCCCATGTGGGAAGCCCAGGGCTCAGAACTGGGATACTCACTCCTATCCTTGTGCTTCGCGCCATGTGTGCTTAACCCACTGAACTACTGCCTGATCCCCTTTCCAAATACCTCTTTAGTGTTAATATCATAAAATAACCTATTTTCACAAATAGGTTATTTTATGTATTTTATAGTTTCAGCTCTAATATCCTGATCTTTGATTCATTTTGAACTAATTTTGGTGCACGGTGTTAAGTGGTAGTCTAGTTTCATTTTTCTACATGTAGCTGTCCTGTTCTCCCAGCATCACTTGTTAAATAGACCTTCTTTTTCCCATTGGACAGTTTTGGCCCCTTTGTTATATATAAGGTACCAATACATGTGTGGATTGAGTTCTGGACTCTCTATCCTACTCCACTGGTTAATATGTCCGTTTTTGTTTCAGTTTGTTACTGTTTTAACTATCATCTCTTTGTAGTATAACCTGAAGTCTGGCGTTGTGACGATTCCATTTTCTTCTTTTTCTCAGGAGTGTTTTTGCTACTTATGGTTTTGTATAGTCCCACACAAATTTTTAAATAAGTTGTTCAATTTCCTTTAAATATGTCATTGGAGTTTTAATAGGGATTACTTTTGGAGGAATTGCCATTTTATGATATTTATTCTTCCAGTCCATGAACAGGGGACATTATTCCATTTCATTGTGTCATTCTCTATTTCTTTCAACAGAGTATTACAGTTTTCCTTGAAAAGGTCCTTCACTTCCTTTGTTAGATTGATGCCTAGGTATTTTACCTTTTTTGGTTTGATTGGAAATGGAGTTGCTTCTTTCAATTCCCTTTCCCTTGGCCCATCCACTCTCAATTTCTGTCTCTATCCAAAAAGAAATAAATAAATAAAATTAAAATAAATAAATATAGAATACTATTCTGCAACAAAAGAAGATGATATTATGTCCTTTGGGACAAAATAGATGGAACTGAAAGTGACTATGCTTAGCAAAATAAATAAAAAAATTAAAGACAACTGTCAGATGATTTCACTCATATGTAAAATCTAGAGATCTGATTTATATGTCCCAAGTATTAATAACTCAGGACATTATTTTTCTTTCAAAGTTTTTTTTATTTCCTTTTTGACCCCAAAATTGTATAGAAGCATGTTGTTGGGCTTCCACATTCTATTATTTTAAAGTTTATTTTAGTTGCTGATTACTAATATAATTCACATATGGTCTGAATAATGCTCAGAGTTATTTCACTGCTCCTGACTAGTTTAGTGTTAAATATTTCTCTATTGAGTAGATCCTGCCTGCCACAATGGTATACTAAATAAAATGTATATGTGGCCAGAGGTAAGAAACTAAATACAATTGTCTCTATTGATTTGCTTTTTTTCTCCTGGCCACCCATAGCATCAACTCAAAAAAGAAGAAAAAGAAGAAGAAGAAGGAGGAGGAGGAGGAGAAAAAAATTAAATTAAGTTTCTTTTTAAAAATATTATTTATTTATTTATTTATTTTTATTTAAGAAAGGATTATTTAACAAAACCATAGGGTAGGAGGAGTACAACTCCACACAATTCCCACCACCCAATCTCCATATCCCACCCCCTCCCCTGATAGCTTTCCCATTCTCTATCCCTCTGGGAGCATGGACCCAGGGTCATTGTGGGTTGCAGATGGTAGAAGGTCTGGCTTCTGTAATTGCTTCCCCGCTGAATGAAAAATAAATACAAAAACAAAGGGAGAAAGAAAGAGAGAGAGGAGGGGAGAAGAGAAAGACACTAGTGATAAATTCCAGTTTAGATATGGGGACTAAGCCTGCAACTTCATAGCCTCAGGCATGAAAGTCTTTTGCATAACCATTAAACTGTCTAGCCAGCCCAAGCTTCTTCTTTATCCATGCAAAAGAAATGGCTTCTTTTAATTTACTTAACCAAGCTATCAATGTTAAATTTGCAGACATTACTCATCATGGGGATTACTTACATTGACCCAGGTTTGAACATCTAGTTCTATGATGACTCTCCCTCCTTCTCTCTCTGTCTAGAAAAAACAAAAAGGCACCTAGAACAGTATGACAAAACTTGCTAGATGCCCTGGCTCATCATAAACAAACAAGTAAGAACTGGCACTAAGATTCAAATGCCCTAATATTTTGAATTAGGCATTCTTACAGTTTTTCATTGTATAATTTTACATTTTATTATACCAAATATTCCTGTTCTTTACCTTTAAAACTATAAGTCATTTCAATTATGCTTTTGTTGAAATAATTCTTACAGCCTAGCACTGTAAATAAAAGACAACATAATGGTGTTGTTGAAGAATTCATACAAAGGGTCTTGTAGAAAAGAAGGGGGTTATTGATTTGAAAAACAACTAAAAAAAGAAAGGAAGGAAGGAAGAAAGAAAGAAAGAAAGAAAAAGATAAGCAGCTATAGTTGTGAAGCCTAATGGCAAGCTTTAAAGGAAAGGAAATAGGTTTCTAATTTTGTACCAAGTACAGTTAAGGTGATATAAGTCTGAAATTCTGTATATTTGTAATGGGAAGATGTGGACATGCTCAGTAAAGGAATATACAGTGATCATACAGCATAGGACAAAAACATCAGGACCATGTTTCATAGGAGGATCCTATTGAATAGGCTCCACTAACCACTCTTACCAAGTCAGAGTCTGGGATCTTTCTTAGCAAGATTCTCTGTATGTCCAATAAAAGCCAGTAAGATATAACAGTATAATGGCTCCCAGAAAAGATCACCATACTCTCCAAGCTACAAACCACAAGCCAGATTGTAGTTACTTCAACCCCAGAGAACCAATGTGAGTTTTATTTAGGAAAATTAGTCATGCACAGCTGTAATAAGTGTTAACAATGATATTAATTGTATATCCAGATAGTAAATTTTGGCAGTTATTTTTAATAATATGTGTCAATATATATGTTACATATGCAAAAGAAGAAAGATAAACAAGTAGTAGAGGAAAAATTAAATCCTTTGAAACTTGAACTATAGCCACACTTAATAACTTGATGTCAGTTTTGGTACTAAATGTTTTCTAGGAGCCATTCCAATTAAGGGAAAACCTGGTTAATTCAAGTGCCCACAAGACAAATACAAACCAACAACTTAGGAAAAGAGCAGCTATTTAGAGGAATAAAACTAGTCAGGAAATTTTCCTGAGAAGCTATTGTCAGATCATTAAAAAGGAAATATGATCCATTGGCATAGCTGGAATCTATTTTTGGTCTAGTTGGTATTTGCTCTACATTTCCATAGAGAAACACAATCCACAAGCTTTAAATCTACCCTGCTGAGTCCTTCAGTGTGGACCACACAGGGCAATTCATGGAAGCTTCATTACTACTTCAATACATCCCCTATGTTCTCTGTAATAATGTTCAAGTACTTTAAACTTAGATAGTAGTTAGGTTTATTCCCATTTGAATAATTTTTGTTGGTAGACATGCTTAGTAAGGAACTAGAGGTATTTCTAATATTGTTAAAAGAATCTGCTTCTCAGTTTTCTTTTTGCTAACTCACAGTAAATCCTAACATTCATTGTAACAATTCTCTGCTTCTGTACTCATCAGTTCTGCATCTGTAATTTCATAGCATTCAAACATCAGTGCTGTAAAAACATAACATATCAGATAGGGATAAGCAATTCTTTGGAATTTAGTAAATATTAATTTTATAGCAGTATAATAGCAACTCTCACATACATTATTTTTAATTTAGTTCTCACCCCTTATTTCACTTTTAGTTGCAAAAAAACAACTCAAATTGTTAAAAACAGTGTCTCTGAACTCCTGAATTCAAGCAAATTCTTTGAAATTGGTCTCCATAAGTATTGTTTTCCTTTTGTTTACTCTACCATGAGCTTTCTATCTGTGTTAGTAGTTACCGGTACCTCCAGCTTAAAACTGGCATTTATGCCAAAAGTTTTCTCACTTTCTAGTCCTAACAATAGCTTAAAAATCTTCAGAATCAGGAATCAGTGCTGAATGGTGCCAGCCCTACGTCATGTGAGTACCCTGAGAACTAATGTGAATCTAGTGTCCTCAAATTTATGCCGGTTTAGAAGAAGACAGATCCATAGACAAATTCATAGTGTCTATTTAAGAAATTCACATTCACATAAAAAAGCTAGCACACATATGAAATTATGTTTTTGGGCATCAAAGGGTGGCACATCAGGTTAAGCACACATAATACAAATTTCAAGGACCCTGTCAAAGATCATGGTTGCAGCCTTGGCTCCCCATCTGCAGTGGGGGGAGGGGTTTTTTTTCACAAGGGTGAAGCAGGTCTGCTGGTGTCTATCTTTCTCTCTTCCTCTCTATCTCCCCTTCCCCTCTCAATTTCTGTTGGAGAATGGGCCACTGTCCCAGAAAGTCCAGGCCATTATTCCCATGAGATCCAAGTGGGTTGACCTCCAACTCTCCCTTCAGGTCCAGAGAAGGGGTGGTCCTCCCTGGTCTCTGGAATTTATGACAGCTGGATCCCCTTGTGGGCACCTTGCTACACATGCCACCTTCCCCCTTTCCTTCTTTGATTAAAAGTCATGGATCACTGTGTTTACTTTAAAACTCCAGCAAACATTGCTCAGCTTTTCCTCTCTCTTGCTGCCCTGAAGTGCCTGCAATTTACCTCTGGAAAAATGTACATTGTAAATCTTATGATCAAACAGTCTGTTGGTAAAAAATGTAACTATGCAGTGTTGCTCTGCTCTGTGTTTGGGTTAATGGATACCCCAAACCTCTCCCCCCTACGCCACCCCCCAAGTTATGGCCTATACCTACCTGCTTTTTCTTTTAATAAAGGAATTGTCCTCTGAGGCTTTTCCCAGAGCTGACTGTCCTATCTCTCAGCACTTTGCCCTCCACATGCTGAGCTACCCCAGGACTCCCAGGGCTGTTTTTGACCTCTATCTCCTAAAGGCCGAGTGGATGGGTGGACCCAGAGCGAGCCTGCAGATTTCTCTCTGTTCTATCAATAAAATGGGAAAAAATGGCTGCCAGGAGCAGTGGATTTGTAGTGCTGGCATGGAGCCCCAGCAATAAGTCTGAGGGAAATAATAGAATAAAATAAAATTGTGCTTTGTTGCATTGTTTAAAATAGGGGTAAAGGAAACAATAATGAAAGGATTAAAAAAACTACATTATTTTTCTTTTTTTTTTTTTGACACCTGCAGACCTGCTTCACTGATTGTGAATTGACTCCCCTGCAGATGGGGAGCCAGGGCTTGAACTGGGATCCTTACACTGGTCCTTGTGCCTTACATCACGTGCGCTTAACTGCTGTGCTACTGCCTGACTCCCACTGCATTCTATTTTATAAAATAGTATGTCTCAATGTCTTCAAAAGACTTCTAACTCCTGGTTAGGGAGTTTGTACAATGGGTACAGCACATACTTGGCAAACCTTGGAAGCCCTATTCAATTCCTGGCACTCCATGTACCAGACTAATGCTCATTTGCCTCTCTCTACCTCTCATATTTAATAATAAAAAAAACTAAAAGACTTCTAACTGGTCTCTTAATTTCACTAGGACCCTTCACTCTGAAATATCCATGATTTTTAGTAAAATGAAAATGTAGTCATACAGTTCCATGATTTAAATCCTCCAATTTGATGTTGTTTCTCTTGGGAAAACAAAACATAAGCTGCAATTCCATGAGATGCAGAGTCCAGATGGCTATGTGAAGTAATCAACCATCACAAAACCTGCTCTGCAAGTAGTTCTAAAAGGTCTCCTATAGGCATTAGCAACATCACTAAAAACATGTCATACATCGGAACACTCAGGAAAGGTTACAATGATGACATTGAAATATTTTCAAAGAAACAAGAAATTAGGGGCCAGGCAGTGGCATACCTAGTTAAGTGCACACATTAAAATATGCAAGGACCCAGATTCAAGCCCGTGGTCTGCACCTACAGGAGAAAAACTTCACAAGTAGTGAAGCAAGGCTGCAGGTGTTTCTCTTTTTCCCTCTTCATCTCCCCATCTTTTCTCAATTTCTCTGTGGCTCTATGCAAAAAATAGGTAAATTAATAATTTTTTAAAGAAACAAGATAATTAAATGATGAGAGATAGACTGATACTTGGGTATTTTTAAATTTAATTCCAATTTCTGATTTGTAGTTTCCATTAAAAGTCTAGTAATACTTTGATTGGATTGTCTTTATGTGTTTCACGCTCTCTTTTTCCTATTTTAAATACTCTTTCTTTTTCATACACTGACAACTATAAATCACTCCTCAAGAAAATAGAGATGTAAAGCAGAAGTACACTAGAGTTTGCAGTGAGTATCCCCCTAACACTTCCTCTCCACTATTCCAAGCTTTGGGTCCATGATTGCTCAACAACTTGTTTGGCTTCGTATGTTAACTCTCTTTTCAGTCACCAGGTTCCAGATGTCATCAGGATGCTAGCCAGGCTTCCCTGGACTGAAGACCCCACCAATGTGTCCTGGAGCTCAGCTTCCCCAGAGACCCACCCTACTAGGGAAAGAGAGAGGCAGACTGGGAGTATGGACTGACCAGTCAACGCCCATGTTCAGTGGGGAAGCAATTACAGAAGCCAGACCTTCCGCCTTCTGCAACCCACAATGACCCTGGGTCCATGCTCCCAGAGGGATAGAGAATGGGAAAGCTATCAGGGGAGGGAGTGGGATATGGAGAATGGGTGGTGGGAATTGTGTGGAATTGTACCCCTCCTACCCTATAGTTTTGTTAATTAATACTTTCTTAAATTAAAAAAAAAAAGATTAAAACTCAAAATCTGAAAAAAAAAAAAAAAAAGGAAATTGAGATGTAAGGAAATGAAAAGATATTCAAAGATATTCCATGTATTTGGACAGGAAGAATTAATATCAAAATGATCATCCTACTGATAGCAATATACAGATTTAATGGCATCCACATTAAGATACCAAAAAATTTCTTTAAAGGAGTAGATCAAAAGTTACAAAAGTTTATCTGGAACCAAAAAAAAAAAATCCCTAGGATTGCCAAATAAATCTTGAGGAAAAAAAAACAAAAAGAACAAAACTGGAGGCATTACACATCCAGGCCTCAAACTATACTACAGAACTACAGTAATCAAACTGCCTAGTACTGGAATGAAAACAAACAAACTGATCAGTGAAATAGAATTAAAAGCCCAGAAATAAGTCCCCATACCTATGGACAAGTAATCTTTGATAATGTTACCCAAAACATTAAATGGAGACAAGAAAGTGCCTTCAACAAATGGTATTGGGAAAAACTGAATTGAAACATATCACTGTGCTCAAAAGTCAACTCCAAGTGGATTAAAGACATGGATATTAGACCAGAAACTATCAAATACAAAGAAGAAAATATTGGTAGAACACTTCATGATTTATGCTTCAAAAAGTCTCCAAGGGGCCAGGTGGTGGCACACCTGGTTGAGCATATACAAAGAGCTCATCAAAATATACAAAAAGCTCATCAAAAAAGCAAATGACCCCATCAAAAAAAGGGCAGAGGATATGAACAGAACATTCACTACATAAGAGATCCAAAAGGCTAGCAAATACATGAAAAATTGCTCCTGGTCACTGATTGTCAGAGCAATGCAAATAGAGACAAGATTAAGATACCACCTCACCCCTGTGAGAATGGCATACATCAAAAAGGACAGTAGCAACAAATGCTGGAGAGGTTGTGGGGACAGAGGAACCCTTCTGCACTGCTGGTGGGAATGTAAATTGGTCCAGCCTCTGAGGAGAGCAGTCTGGAGAACTCTCACAAGGCATGGACATGGACCTTCCATATGACCCAGCAATTATTCTCCTAGGGATATACCCCAAGGATTCCATAACACCCAACCAAAAACATGTGTGTACACCTATGTTCACAGCAGCACAATTTGTAATAGTTAAAACCTGGAAGCAACCCAGGTGCTCAACAACATATGAATGGCTGAGAAAGCCATGGTATATATACACAGTGAAATACTATGTAGCTATGAATAACAATGAACCCACCTTCTCTGACCCATCTTGAATGGAGCTAGAAGGAATAATGTTAAGTGAGCTAAGTCAGAAAGACAAAGATGAGTATGAGATGATCCCACTCATAAATAGAAGTTGAGAAATAAGAACAGAAAGAGAAACTCAAAGCAGGATTTGACTGAATTTGGAGTAGGGCACCAAAGTAAAAAACTCTGGGTAGAGGTTGAGGGTAGATGGGGGAGGGGGGAGGATGGGATGGGACACAGTCTTTTGGTGGTGGGAATGGTGTTTATGTACACTTCTATTAATTTGTAGGCATATAAATCACTATTTAATCAATGTCAGAGGAGAAAATTGATTGAATATCTCAAACTTTTTAATGCACAGACAATAGGCTGCATCTTTGATATATTGACTCTCTAAAGCTTAGACCAGGGAGAACAGAAGCAACTGGTGGCACAGCTATATACAAATAATGTCAAAGGATATAAATTATGGTCATGTTGTGTATGATACAACAAATCTTAACAATGGGATTTTCTTAAGTTAACCCAATTACCAAATAATGTGATTATGGCAATAACTATCTATTGCCTTCCTAAACCCTAAGACAGCAGGAACCTCTCTCTTCCTCTATAGAGCCTATATTAACCCCCAGTCCTGGAACCTCTAGAGTGGGGCTCACTTTCCTGCATACTTTTCTCAATTCATACCAAGTGATATTGCATCTGTTGTTCCCAACCTAATCAATGCAATGAGTACATCCTCAGCATGCTTCACTTCAGAATGTGTCCAGAGACATCAGGCGTGGAATGCCAACCCTTCAATCTCATTACTCGGGTGAGACTTTTCCTTTCATAGGATATTCTAAATCAATTCCAGGTGGTTCACTTCCTAACAAATTCCCAAAACCTAGGTATAGACCAGGTCCCCATGAGATAAGCCATATGTTCACATGAATCCATAAATTAGGGCAAATATATGTAACTGAAAGCAAAAGTATAAATAATCTGCTGGGAGTCTGTATAAAGTTCATAATGAAATAGTGTCTACTTAGACTTAGATACCCTCCTCACCTACTTCCTATTACACTTCCCTCAATCACTCCAAAGCTAACCTTATCAAAGGAAGGACAGCAAAAGTTGTATAAGGTCAAGAGACTGTCATGCTTTAATAATGACTCTTTAGTCACTATAAGGCCACCCCATCAGCTGGGGCCCTATTCGGAGAGTCCTGAGATTCCCAAACAGACATGAAGGGCCTAGACTTCAAATAAATCCTTCTCCCCAAGGTCACCAGTCATCTCTATCAGGAACAAGACAATAGACCCCCTTTGTGGGCCCCCATAGGACCTTGCCTTCAACTTGGATCAACAATGGCAGATAATGTTCCATCTTTGAAGGGAGGCTGGACAACATATTCTATGCTACACCTGAGGAAGATGGATCCTGAAATTGGTGCAGCTTGGAATGTTCCTACTCATGACCACAGAATGTGAGCTCAGATCTACAGGAATGCAAAGGTCACATAGGCTCCTAAGCTCAATTTGGACCCCAAATCACATCAAATCAATGGGGTTTACAGTCAACAATATCTATACACCTTTCCCATATTTGGGAGCTACTCTCCTCCCTGATCCAGCTTTCTGGTCCTTTTTCCAGCTATGGCATCATCTCCCCAGACAATAACTTGGGTCCACCTGCATATCAAATGTCAGGCTTAGGGAATAAAAAAAAAAAACTAGCATAGACAAGGGCTCTTTTGGAATATAACTAAAATAGGCCTACTAGCTATCTACAAAACGGAGACCCCCCAAGTCTTCTTCTGCACTATTCCAGCCTTTAGGCTCATGATTAGTCAACAACTTGTTTGACTTTATATGTTAACTCTCTTTTCAGCCACCAGGTTCCAGATGCTAGCATGATGCCAACCAGACTTTCTTGGATAGACAGCCTCACCAATGTGTCCTGGAGCTCTGCTACCCCAGAGCCCCACCCCACAAGGGAAAGATAGAAGCAGGCTGGGAGTATGGATAGACTTGTCAATGCCCGTGTTCAGTGTGGAAACAATTACAGAAGCCAGACCTTCCACCTTCTGCATCCCGCAATGACCCTGGATCCATAATTACTGAGGGTTAAAAAATAGGAAAGCTATCAGGGGAGGGGGTGTGATATAAAGTTCTGGTGGTGGGAATTGTGTAGAGTTGTACCCTCTTATCCTATGGTTTTGTCTATGTTTCCTTTTTATAAATAAAAAGTTAAATAATAAATAAATAAATAGGTGGTCCAGTAGATGGTGCAGTGCATAAGGCATTGGACTCTCAAGCATGAGGCCTGAGTTCAATCCCAGCAGCACACGTACCAGAGTGATTCTGGTTCTTTCTCTTTCTCCTATAATTTCTCATGAATCAATAAATAAAATCTTTAAAAAAAGACTATTAAAAGGAATAAAAGTTTGATGGGATAATTATTAAGATAAGCAAAAATAACATTATATGTGTTTTAAAACCTATCCAGTCTCTGTCCACAGTGCCAGGCTTCTTGTTCTCACAGTTTTTAACCAAAAATATCTGACCTTGTTTTTAAACACAACATTTTCATTTGCACCTTCATAAATACTGGTCCTTCATCAACCTAGTGTGTGAATTTAGAGGGATAACTGTTATGAACTGTATTTGTAGGCTTCATTAACACCTGGCTTCCAATTGAGTTTGGCTTATCTGAGCAGCAGCAATAGAAAGAAAGGATAGACTAATGGCTGGTACATATTCCCTGGATATTTTTATGTTGAATTCCTGTGAACTGAAAGTATTCATGAATAGGTCAGTCTTCTCTCTCTGAGTTCAGGTATCTACTTACCTCAAATTGTCCCTTTTAAAATCAGACTATTTAAAAGGACCAAACATAAGGGGTGGTAGTTACGCCTTCAGTATCTATTATTATTAGTGATATAATCAACTCAGGCATCAAAGTTCGACATCCTCGAGGAAACACTCACGAAAGACATGTCTCTGGTATCTGATTACAGTAAAAAATGGCCACTAATCCCTAGCACTGCAAAAACAGTATCATCTGTTTTCCATCTACACCATGCCTCGACCTCACGTGAGCTTAATGTGCAGCTTGGCGATACGAGAATCCGGCATGAAGCCCAGCCAGTCTATCTTGGCGTTACTCTCGATCGCACTCTGTCATTTCACGAACATTTCATAAAAACTGCAGCAAAGGTGGGCGCGAGGAATAACATCATTGCAAGACTGGCCAGCTCCTCATGGGGCGCGAGTGCTTCCACACTACGATCGATCATCATCTCTGGCATTATGCTATTCCACTGCAGAATACTGTGCCCCAGTATGGTTCCGTAGCCCCATGTCCACTTGGTCGATTCCAAATTATATTCCTCCATGAGGATAATTTCTGGAACCATCCGTTCCACCCTGGTTCCATGCTGCCAGTTCTTAGCAACATCGCCCCGCCAGATATTTGTCGGGATGCGGCATCACCTAAGTTCATTTCTCACGTCTATGCTCGACCGGACCTGCCAATATACGCGGATATCTTCACCCACCCTGTTCAACGCTTGACGTCTCGTCACCCAATCTGGTCTCCTACGCCTACACTGAACTTCTCTGTTCCAGACTCTTGGAAACAGAGTTGGCAGTCAGCTGAGGTCAAGAACAAACACCTCATCACAGACCCCTGCAAGCGTCAACCTGGCTTTGACCTAGCACATTATGATTGGGCCCTCCTCAATTGCTATCAAACAGGCCATGGCCGGTGCGCCGCTATGTTCCATTGCTGGGGAGCCAGAGACGACCCGAACTGCCCCTGTGGCTACAGACAGACTATGACCCACATAGTCAATGACTGCCACCTCTCCAGATTCAAAGGAGGTCTTGAAACTTTACATCAGGCTCAACCTGACACTGTTGACTGGCTACAGAAGAAAGGCAAACGCTAGAAGAAGAAGTGATATAATACTGCTCTTTGTCATTTTCTCACATACTGACCTTACAGTTATAGTGTATTTATTAAACTGCCATCTTGATACCCATAGCATTAAGTGAAATTAGCTAGATGGAGAAAGAAAAAAAAATGATTTAACTCATATGTAGTAGATGGGGGAAAAGGGGGTACACTAAATAATAAAACTCTGGTTAACTTTTGGACTATGTGACCAATTAGTGGCTGCCAAAAGAAGGAGGATAGAAAGCTGGAATAGAAAAATAAATCAGTACAAAGAAGGCACCAAAAAAGTGTCATAAAAAAAGAGAGTACATGCTGATTTTTCAGTGATGTCCACCTGAAACTTGCATGCTCTAGTTTAATGGCACTTCAAAAAAGAAGTGAATAAATATATTATTTTCACATCTTGGGTTTTATTGTTGCAAGCTGCACAAAATCTGCCTCCAGAAAGGTGGGAACCAGGCTCAGAGAGGCCATGTGCCTGACAAAGAAGGTGCACTATCCAAGTGAGATATTTAGTCAGCTTATGAGTGAATACATTTTTTTAAAAAATTAAATAAAATTTCCCTCATGATGCCCAAATTGAACAAGTTAACCATTTCTTGCCAGGACACTGACTGCCATATTCAACTTGACTGACCCCTCCCTCTTTCTATTTTTGTCTCTCACTACAAAAAAAAAAAAAATACTTCTGTTATTTGTGGAGTTTCAAGCACAGACAGACCTGGCCCTCACATGCAGTGAGAAGCTTCAGTGGTGTTATGCTGTAGATGATCTCCTCCTATCCTTAGTTCTCTCTGTCTTATTAAAGGGCAGGGGGTGGGGGCTGGAAGAAAGATGGAAGATAAAGCATCCGGGAGGTGAGGCTATGCAGGCACCAAGCCCCAGCAATAACCCTGGAGGCATAAACAAATAAACTAGCTGATTAAAAAGCAAAGCTATTATTCAGTCTGCTTCTCATATTACCATTTTTGGCATTGTTTATTCAAGTTGAAATTATCCTGTTTAAATAGAATACATTTGGTTTTTGCATCAGCAGATGTGAGTTTAGCAGTTAAAATGCAGAACAAATGTTCTTTCCTCAGTTCTTGAAGATATGATTATAGAGGGTATAGAAAACTAGAGATCAGAATACTGATTTTCATGAAGAAATAAGGTCTTGGTTTCTGATATAGGCAGGATAATTCACCTGGTAGGGCACCTGCTTTTCCATATATCCACAACTGAGGTTAGAGTCCTTGGTTTAAAAAAAAAAAAAAAAAAAAAGCTATAAGGGAAGGAGATGGGATGCAGACTTCTGGTGGTGGGAATTTTGTGGAGTTGTACCCCTATTACCCTATGGTTTTGTCAATGTTTCCTTTTTATAAATAAAATTTAAAA